>NC_086319.1:42641932-43246356 GCF_036172605.1 Pelobates fuscus | reverse complement strand
GGGAGCAAGGGGGTGGTAGGGGATGCAGTAGGAGCAAAGGGGGGGATAGGGGATGCAGTGGGAGCAGGGGGGGGGGGGGTAGGGGCTCCCAAAACCCTCCCAAACCTTACCTCTCTGGTGGTCCTCTTCTGAAGGAGCCTCACAATGCTGACATGCTGCCTGTAAGTCTGCTCAGGGCAGCTCCGCATAGCTCACTCTGCACTGTGACTGGTGATGTCACTTCCTGCAAAACAAGCCCCACGGAGCTGCCCTGAGCAGTGTTACAGGCAGCTCAGTGAGGCTGTGTTTGGAGACAGGCACACTGAGGGGCAGCCTAGTGGGGTCTTTGGGAGGGCCCTTAGCTGTCCCTCAGTGTGCCCTGCACGGAGGGAGAATATTTTTAGCAGCAGGGGCCCGCGGACGGCTATGCGGGCCCCTTGCTGAGTGCAGGCTGGCTGGGGAGATTGTTTAACTCCCCAGCTCAGCCATTACTTACTGCAGCAGTATGTGGGGCTCGGGGCCCCCCAGGACCGCCGGGCCCATGACAACTGTAATGGTTGTCATGCCCTGATGGCGGCCCTGCACACATGTCATGTGTCCTTAAGGGGTTAATAAAAAAAACAAAGTAAGCTGAATATATGTATTCTAAACCAAAAACATTCAAAGCTTGGATTTTATTGTTTTTAACCCCTTAAGGACCAAACTTCTGGAATAAAAGGGAATCATGTCACACATGTCATGTGTCCTTAAGGGGTTAAAATGCATTGTTAGTTTCTGATGTTTATCGGTGTACCAAATGTATACTGGTGAACACTATTGATGTATTTTGTTTTTTCTATTAGTACAGAAAAGTAAATATTAAATCAACTTTTCTCCAATCTATGAGCCAAGTTCTTTGTCAATTTATCTCTTTAGTCTTTACTCTCTTCATTGACTTCATACTGTGTTAATTATGTCGAAACTTGTATCTTATTTACTTCTTTGAATTTGTCAGCACTTACTGATGTCAATTCCACTTACTGACGTCAATGGGGACTAATCAGGCCAAGTGCACTATATGTCAATTTATTGACATTAAATGGGCAAACTCACAATATCAAGTAATACATGCACATATACATAGTTTATTGAGTGAGTAGTAAGATGGATTTTTTTATTAATTTATATGAAACGGACTATATATTTTTACAGAGATAGAAGGAGATTGAAGACATCATAGAAACCTCAAAACTGGGGTTAAGTGGTCATATTTGTTAGAACCCTAATATGTCATTGTTTCCCAATACACACTTCTGCATTATGTATCTTTTATAGTATGTGATATATTTATTTTTTTAATATATTTAGAATTCTTTATTTCAAAAGATATTTAAATGGTTACAATAGCAAGACATTAAGTATGTGATATTGTGTTAGTGTCAGTGGAGGTTTTAGGGCAGTACAGTAGTTAATATGTAATGTTAGATTATGCTAGAGTTAATGGTTAATGCTAGGTTGGTGTAGTGAAGGTTTAATGTTTTGTGATAGTGTAGTTTAGTGTTATATAGGGGGAAATGTTTAGTTAAGGACAGGGCTTTACTGTAAGAGCAGCACTGGGACATGCATATTCCAGTGCTTCCCAAAATGTATGACTGTCCTCTGTGGGATCTGTACATTATTTCCTTTTCATTTTGGGAAATAACTGTATGGATGATGTCACAACCCATGCAGTGTGGGATTTTAAACCATGGTCCCTCCACTGAGACGCACAGTTTTTCTGTAATAGATAGTATAACTTTACATGTTGGTTTGCTAACGTTTTAATAAAAATATTTCTCCAAGCACCATGTTCACTTCAGTAATTTATGGACGTCATAGTGCCTGGAGTCTGTATCTGCAGTGTTTTGCACATACCCCCTTTGCTGCCATAGGTGTAACTCCAATGACACTAACTGAAAGTCCCAAGAAATCTAGACTTTTTTAAAGAAAATATTCAAGCACTATAGTGTTCTCCTTCTGGGCTCCAGAAGGACAGCTTCACCACCATTACCACTACTAGCAACCAGTGGATCCCAGTAAAATTGTCAAGCCATTTATTTTGTTTGGTAATGAACACTGGGAGGGCACAGGGCACTCTGTGATCCATGGCCACTATAGAAACGTGTAGTGGTTATGGTGTTTGGAGTATTCTTTTAACAAAGAACGTTTATTTTGCAAAATGATACGTTGTTTGAACGTTGATGTCAGCTGCAGGCAAATTTTCATACTCCCTAATTTTTTTCATATAGGTATAGGTATCTGGTCTTGGTCCATGAAATTATAGGCATATCTTTGTGTGTTTTATAATTTGTTGGCATATGCATATTTTTGTTTAATTATAACAAGTGCATACATTCCTATTGAGAAAAAAAAGCAATGTACCAGCTTTAATATTATTAGTCATACTAGCATGTTTTTAAATACATGCAATGTTTTTTTTTTTTTCACAGCCTACATTAATTAACAGCAGAAGAAAAACGAAAGTGCATAAGAACACATTATTATGTAATAAACATCATTTAAAGAATAGGAGATTATAAAAAATCAACAGTGACACTCCAGTAACGAGCGATTTCGTTATGCAGACCACTTGTGGGTCCAAGCAAACGTGTTCTGTCCAATAATTTTGTTGACATTACATCTTTGTCTCTGAAATTGCTCTCCGCATCCACAGGAGACAGATACAAAAAGGCTATTAACATAATGTGAATGTTAAGCCTAAATAAATGGCTCGAAAATGTATTTTGTATTCAGCTGCTTCTACTAGGATGGAAATGTCCAACAGTTACAATTAAAATACAACGTTGGCAAAAAGTACACTTTTCTAAAAGCAATTCAATCCAAAATTCAAAACAAACAACAACAAGAAAGTAAGAATCTATGAGTGAGTATTGGGAAAATGCAAATCATGCCAAAAACAGTAAGCTGATATTAGAGAATAATGTGCCATTCATTTTTTGGAATTATATTCATATCATAATGAAAGTTATCATCTCTGATCCCATCTGAACAATAGAACTGGTCTCTCAGCAACATCCAGACACAGTGATAAAAACAATGCTCCTGACTTCAGTAACTATTACCTAGACTGCCTTGCTATTAATCATTCATTTCTTCCATACTGTCAATTGTGTCACTTGTATCTATTATTTGCAGAAATTTTAAAAAGCTAGAACTGCATATGTCAATGTCTTGAGTTCTTTTGTGCTGCAAATTACATCCCCAATTTGTTTTGGCTTTCACACTGACTGTCAGTGTAACAATGAGTCATCTTTTAGCTTAGATTAATTCTACAGTCATTCTATGGAGCACAGTCTTGTGAAATATTATTACTATTTTTTTTTTTGGTATATATATATATATATATACTGTGGAATTTTTCTAGAAAGACAGAGTAATCAAAATTAGATTTTTTTTTCCAGTGTAATTAATTTGTTGTTACATGTTAGTTGCATAGTCTAAAAAAAATGGTCTTGGTATTTAGATAATTATATATGTTTCAGTTTCTGGAAAGTGTATAGTACTTTGAATGAAGGCTGATTTTCACATTCAAACACTCCACTGAGAGAAGACAGACCCCATCCTAATTAGGGGGATAACGAGAGGAAAATTAAAGGGAATGGTATCTAGCTCTTATTAAGCTAGAGTGGCAGATAAGAAGGCAGATACAACATTTTAACCTTTTCTTAGCTGATTCTCTTTACTTCTTAAAAAAACACTATAGTGTCAGGAAGACAAACATGTATTCCTGACACAAAACTGCTGGTGTGGCTGTCTAGGTCCACGGTCCCTCTGTCTGTGAAGTGAGAAGGTGAGCTTACTCCACTTTTTTCCATGCAGTGCTGGTCTCATCATACCTGGCCCCCTGGGCTCTACCTCCATAGCTGAGATCATACATTTTGATGATCTCAGCCAATCCAATGCTATGAGGCTATTGTGCATGCATATCAAAATACTGCACAGCAACAATCAGCACTGAATCAACGCATTTCGATGGGCAATGTTCAGTGCCTCCACGCAGAGTAGGAAATGATGAACACCAGTACTGCACACTGTGCAGCACTGACAAAAGAAGCACTTCTAGAGGCCATCTAAGTGACTGCCACTAGAGGTGTAACTGCAATGTAAACACTGCCTTTTCTCTGAACCACTATATGAAGCTGTACTGGTTCTGGTAATTTTAGTTTCCCTAAAAATAGTTAATTATATGATTGAATAATACCCAATATTATAATAATCTATGTTTATATAATTGCAACACATTCAATGACACTTTATGATTCTAGAAAGGGAATATTTAGAATTGAAAAAAAAGCTCTGTTTAATCAAGCTTACAATCTATGAGGCAGGTAGATGTATATTGTTAGGTGTCTTACCCAAAGACTTACTGGTGAGGTGGTTTGTCGGGGTTTCAAACTTCAGCTCACTGTAATTGTTATGAGGGCAGGATTGCCCAAGGTCATCTTCACCTTCAGGGCCAACAGCTTTGCAACAGTTTACCCCAAAATTGGGTCTCTAGCACATAAAACCACTCCCCCCAGCTTCCTTCCCTCTCTGCCTACACAGGATGCAGACGTTTCAGCCAGTTGACCAGTGATAGGCTGAGAGAAATAATGCATAGTCCTGCTCTTGCTGTTTTTCCATGGCATGGGTGTCCAAGCTTGCTCCATTAATATAATGTTGAAATGCTGACTTAAAGCGTCATGTGCATTAGAAGAAGAACCTTGATGTTGACTAAGGGTGGTAGATAGTTCAAGCCTCCTTACGATCTTAGTTCTTGTGTGTGACATGATATGTAACCTGTGTATGTCTAATACAGAGTAACACGATATAGGAAGAAAAAACTCAGAAATACATGTATAGTTTATCATCTTTCATGCAATAAAGGCTAACACATTTTGAAGCACACCCCATCCCATGTCCCAAAGTTGGAAGGTATTGACAGTAAGAACTATAGTAACGTTTCTCATTCATTCTCTGTGCAAAACATAAAGAATGAGAAATGAACTCTGTACAGAAAAAAATAAAAAGTAAATCTGAATGTACTTGTATGCAGCAGAGACTTGCTATATCTTTAAAATGTATAGATGGTAACCTGATCTTGAAGAAAATAAAGTTGTAAATGAGGTAATGTTTCGTTTCGTTACGCCCTCCGAGACAAGCACTGTGTTTGTAGAACAGTATTTCTTGTTTAGTTTTTTTTTTTTTTACTTTGGCACTTGGCAGCATTGGTTAAATGTGTTCTTACTGCCTAAAGCAATGGAAATGAAAGAACATCCAAATTTGGCCTTTGTGTGACAGCTTGTTAGTATTTTTGCAATGTAGCTGTAAAAATAGCAAGTTTTGCTTCCATCTGCACTCTGATCCTCTTTCACTGCATTGATCATGTTTTCCGTTATCTCATATAAATTGAAGGTCACAGTCATAGTATGGGTTTCAGATTGTTTTTTAGTATCAAATAAACGAAGAAGTCACTTTGGTTTAGTTTACTGAAAGAGGTCAACGTCTGTGTGTTTGTGGGAAGCAAATATTGTCATATAAAGAAATTGAGAATCTATGGGTTTCTGATATGGGGAACACATAGAACCCTTTTGTATAAATGTGCACTTGAACAATTAATAAGTGTGTTGTATCCCTCTGCTTAGATATATCCACCTGCTATTACAATTCCGCAAAATTTTGACTTGCATAGATTAATTTCTGGTTATCTGTTTGTCTGTGTATACTTTTATAACTTTGTCTTCTCTCCAGTGTTCTCTGTTATTATTATTATTATTATTATTATTATTATTATTATTATTGCCATTTATATAGCGCCAATAGATTCGGTAGCGCTTTTCAATATTATGAGGGGGGGATGTAACTATAAATAGGACAATTACAAGAAAACTCACAGGAACAATAGGTTGAAGAGGACAAAGCTAAGTGTGATGAAAGCCCTTGTGCCCCTGACTCATGCCGGGGCTTGGAGGCCAACCTCCTGCTCACAGACTGTGGGTCCGGTCCCAAGAGTCCTTAAAAAAGCGGCTATTGTCACTACGGAAAGGGGGTTCTAGGGACTTTTTGTGCATTATGTGTCTAGGTTTGTGAGGGCACAGCAGGGAGCCTACCGTGTTAACTGAGACTAACTTAATTAGGACCCGAGACAGAGTGGCGCCAGGTAAGGGATTACTGTACTGCTCATTGCTTTGGTACTCCTTCCCTAATGCTCTTACAGTCATAATGCTGGCATCATCTGGAGTGCTGAAAGTTTACTCCTCCTGCTCTATAATATACTTATAAAAAAGACTATAAACGTATAAAAAAGAATATTTAGTGGGTATCTAGCCATCAATCATCTTTTTCACATCAATCATTGATACCAACTACCAGCTCAAATGAACAGTCATCAAACCAGTCATTCGCTCAGTTTTGGGTCTGTATGGTGCTTCGGAGATAGGGAATTCAGCTGAAGAGTCGATCAGGCAAAATTCAGCCAAATATACATATATCTAATTACCAAAATGCATACCGCACTCTCCTGGATCCCACGGTGCAACCAGGGCTGAGGTTGGCCAATCCTCTCAATGTAATTTGCAGAAAAGTAAGGATGGTCCAGGCACTCAAGTTAAATCCAGTAAGCAGATTTATTAAAGGAGATGCAAAGCAACATTTCGGCCCACAACAGGAGACTTTTCTGCCCAAAAGGGCAAGAAAAAAAGAAAATCACTGGTTAGTAGACAAACCCTCCAATGAATACATGCATGCTTTTTACATGCATGTATTTATGGGGATACACCTTAAGAGAGCTTCTTAGGAACTGCAACCTAAGCAAGCCCTCCATCAATTTTTTCCCGAAAGATACTTTCAGTCTCTTCACAAAATAAATAGCCAATCGGAGGCTACTAATTTATTCAGAGAAGCCTCTGAACAAGTGCCGGCTCGTGCACACGTGTGCCGGCTCGTGCACACATGCAACTTTTAATGACTCATGCATGCACGCATGTCTAATCTGAGGTCTGGAGGAGCTGGATGAGCTGATCTGATGTCTGTGGGCTGGTGCGCTCAAGTAGAGGCTGCAAACCTCCCTGGCTGTTTGATTAAAAGCCAATGAGGTTTTCCATAGTTTATTCTCATAGAAATCAGCAATTTTATAAACTAGGGTTAAAATAGGATACTCTTCACCCATAAAGCATTTCAGCAAGATGCATGATAGATATGCACAATGACCTGATAACTTCAATACAATCAAAAACATTATATATATATATATATATATATATATATATATATATAAATCCAGAAAGCCCCTGCACTCCAACTTAGATAATTAGAAAAAATACCTGGTGCTCTCGTGGCTAAATAATACAGGATGCAAAAAATACCGGCACTCAATGTTTTATGCCAAAGTATTTTCTTTATTGTAAAGTAATAAAATTAATATCTAGATATTAATTTTATTACTTTACAATAAAGAAAATACTTTGGCATAAAACATTTTATAGCCATTTTGATTTCTTTTTCACCGGACTATACATATACTATCTACCTGACGAGAAGCCTAAAGAATCCTTAGGTGGGGATGATACCACCCAAGCGCCTACATTGAGCAGTACAAGCCTGCTCTATATACTGTGAGTAGTATATTTATTCTCTTTTTATACCTTTTAATTACTATACAGAGAGCACTATATACTTTATTTTATCTCCCTGGGTCGAATAATACCAACTTGGACGTTGAATCTGAGCCAGATACTCGCCAATCAATATTACTCCGCATATCCTTGAGTGGGGATTATTCCACTTCACGTGCGTTATATCAGAGCTAGGTTCTAGCTCTGAAAAGTGTGAGTAAGACTACTTTTATTTTATTTACCATTTTATTCATCTATATACTGTGCCATTGGAGTTCCTCTTGTTTTTTTCTTCACATATTACTTCACTGGATTTCAAGGACACCTTTGTGAAGACACACCCCATTTTACGCCTCAGGATCCCTGTTCTTATACACGGCATCTACCATTATGGACTTATGATAAGTGCTTTGGACTATTGCCAATTATCCATTTATATTTCATTTAATATTTAATATTACATTGTATTATTTTATATTATTTATTATATACACTCTTATATGTTTTACTGTATATTTTAGGCGCAACCTTTTTTTGTTCTATAGATGAGTACAGTGTTCAATTTCTTGATATCGAATTGATGATCATCAACCGAAAGTTGGAATATACACTCTTCACAAAGTCTACGGACCGGAACACACTTTTACATTACGAGAGCTTTCATCCGAAACATCTTAAACAGTCGCTCCCCTATTCACAATTCTTGCGAGTTTTACGCAATAATTCTCTTGAACATTTACGGGAGCAACAAATAAAGTTGATGTATGATAAGTTTCTCCTGAGAGGATATCCACGGTTGATCCTTGATAAAGCTTTGGATCGAGCCAAGTCGAGTTTCTTGAACCCTTCTTCTACAAGTCAGAAGACAACAGACAAAAGATGCCTTTTTCCTACGCAATTTAACACCGCCAGTGGTGATTTAGCTACAACAATTCGCAGCAACTGTCACACATTGGAATTGGATCCTTCCCTTCCAGAAATATTCCGTCAGAAACCCATGATGTGTTATTGCCGGAACAAAAATCTGAGGGATTTATTGGTAAAGACGGACCCACGTCACTGCTACAAACCAGTAAAGAAGGAAAACATCAATGTGGGGTGTGTAAGGTGTTTGGGATGTGTGACGTGTGGTCACCTCATCCCCTCCAAAACCTTTACACACCCTTTCACAGGCAAGTCCTACAAGATTAGACAACGTATTCATTGCAGAACTGAGTTTCTCTGTCTTCGAAATAAATGAAGATTTGTTGTGCTGTCAACCTTTGAGTGCCGGTATTTTTTGTATCCTATATATATATATATATATATATATATATATATATATATATATATATATATATATATATATAAAATAGATGCTATTACTTTGGTTTATGTATTGAAAATTGAAAACCAGAGTAATAAAAAACAAAACAAAAGACCAGTTCATTTTTAATCCTGTTTTTTTCCCATCAGAAGTCATTTACAGTAGCTAACAGCAAACTTAAACTTCTAGTGCAATTTACTTGATATCTATACACAAGAAGACCAATGGTAGATCTTTCCTTAAAACCCTATTTGTAGTAGATTTTTGCACTGCAGAAAAAAATCTTACAGTCAAATCACTTCAGATAAAAAAAATATATATAATAAATAAATTAGATTAACCATGTGTTTCAGTCTTTTTGTTAGTGTGGCACTATCTCGGAAAACACTGTAACCCGCACTAATATCACACAGGATACACGGTTCTTGTATCACAGTCCCGTACTAAGTAATTTTGCAATTGATCATTGTGACATTGTTAATTTAGCGATATGTCTCTCCATAATAAAGCCATCCAATGTCAGTGACAACAGCAATTAGTACATAAAATGAACTGTCCCATCCAATTTTGTATTATGAGAAGTAGAAAAATAATTGCTAAAATAAACCATATTAGAAGCATTCACCCATCTTTGCTCAGCAGAACTACTGGCATAATTACTGAGACATATTTCATGTTATCAGCACACTGAGATTAAAACAAATACAGTGTCACAGCTGAGATGCCGAAAAATGTTATGCTTATATTATTATTTTTTTACAAAATATATTACAGTTACTGGAGACAGCAAACACTGGTTAATGCATTTCTTATTCTCTGAATTGGTGCCATATTAACTTTGTTTGTATATTGGCAGTGTTACAGTTGCTCTACATCTGTTTTCTATTGGAATTAATTGTAGTGGGTTTTATTCACAAAATATATATGGCCAAAAAAGGATGCTAAAAACATATTATGGAATTATATAGTATGCCTTGATTTTGATATATCTGTCTATGCACTTAGTCTTGAGTAGAAAGATATAGTCAGGGTTTTGACCTTTTTTCCTGGTCAATGATTATTTAATACAATCCTCCATTTGATATGCTTTTTTCTAAAGCCGCCTAGATGTCAATCTACAATTCCATAATCTTTATGGTCACTCATGCTGGATGCTAGCCAATGGCAGCCAGAGGTAAAGTTAGTCCAACCACAGATGGTCAGCTAAATGAGAACTACTGTTCACTACAGTAGTATTAATCTAAACCGGTCATCCCCCAATCTGATACATGACACAATAGAGGCACGGTTACGTGGAGCTTACTGTAGGTAATATATAGGAGGGAGATGAAAAAATAAGGAAACAAATACGTTTCAACATCATGAATGAAGATGGCAACCACATAAATATCAAGACAAAATTGACAATAGAGAAATTACTGCTACTAACACTGTCTAATAATAAACATCTGGTTTCAAACGAATTACAGAGGCATCTGGTTTCAAACAAATTGTGACTTGTCCAATTTTTGGGTGATCAGCAATTTGTCCGAATTTCAGGTCTCCGAAATGCCAAAAAATGGTCAATGGACAAGCAATTCAATTTTTTTGTGTGTGTGATTCATATGTGATGGCTGGCCAGTGCTTAGTGCCTAGTCAACTGTAACACTAACATGTGGAGAGAACAACAACAAACAAACTTTGCTGGTCAGTATAATCTCTATATTAGTATAAGGGAGTTCATAATGTACAACACCTATTTCATTTTTCACCCATCCGTGGCCAAGGATGGGGACATGGGGGGACCAATAACAAGCCCCCACTCAGCGTTTTCCTAATGACTGGGCAGCAATATCAGTCACTAGATTTTAACCACACATAGACATATTTTCACGCCATTTTGGTTTATCTGAATATTTTTTTCCCGAAATGACTGCATGGACAAAATTCATCTAAACCAAAACTCAACATGGATGAAATTCATTTCGTCTGAACCAAACTTTTTTTTAATGACGAATGATTCAGACATACTAAATTTTTTTTGCTATGCATGAGGCATTCCTTCTAAATCAGCACATAAAATAGTGTACAAGTACACAAAATAAACTGATGGATAAAATATAAATAAGATGAAAGCATTAAGCATTTTTATAATAAATCTTGAAAAGGTGAAGATAAATGTAAAAGTGGTAAGTTAGCAGCAGCAGCCTTTGTAGCATTCTGTATGTGCTGCATTGATATCAGTGAGGTTATTTCATTGTGGATTGACATTAGTCCACCTTGCCTGTTCAGAACATTATGAAAAAAGATGGTTTATTGCCCATTTCAACATAATACATTTTCTCTGTCAGAGCGAATGTAAGCACGCTTGGGGCTACTTTCTAATGGACTGGTTGCAGGATAAAATAGATCTAGAATCTAGCTAGAGGAGTTATTAAATGGAGGATTCAGCTAAACTATAGAAGGTAAAGACCAGAGAAAAAAGTTAATTTGAACTAAAATGAATGAGCATTACATTCAATTGTTTAGTAATATCATGTGTGCAGTGGTTTCCAACCAAAGGTGGTCATATCTATTTGGCAAAACATGTTTCACACACCCATTTTTTTTACCTTTAAATATTCTAAGCAAGACACATTCCTTATTGCTCTGAATTTAATACATGAAATTATCACTTATTTTAAACATGGGCCGTGTAACAGCCTTTTAAAAGATTTGGTTCGTGTGGTTTCCCTTTTTGTTCGAGAAGCGAACAACCACATGAATTGCGGACCTCCTCTGGACTCATTAACTCCTATTGACCTCTCCTGACACCTCAACATTCTAAGTGTTCGGCTGGGCGGCTGCAGTTCGTATGTACGAACATGTGGGAACTGAGTTGGCAGCCATCTTGTGCATGGAACTAAAATTGGACACTCTTACTCGCAAACACAGCTGAACTTTGATGAATGTCTGCTTCTTTTATATACATGTCAGGAGAGTGCCATTCAGTAGGATTGTTCACATGAACTAGGAGAACAATTGCTGCCTATGAGCCAGCAATTGTTCGGTTCTGGACTCGTGAAGTTGACTTCCATGGAAAATCCGAACCACCAAACCGATCTTAGTGATTTTGCGATATGATGGTCAATCAGAGGGATTTCCATTGATTTTGGGGGTTCTTTTGGGGTGTTTTAAAATTGTGTGTTTTTCTGTACCTGGAGATAATTGAGTTTGTACAGTTCCTGACTCAATTATCTCTCAGGCACAGGCGAGGAGTTTACTATATGCAGAAATTGTGAGTGCTTGCCTGCATTAAACAGATCTACTCCCAGCATTAAGTCTCGGCTAATGTGTGGGGGGAATGCTATACTGACTACAATTACTACTATACAGCTACACTCTCTGTAGGAGAGCTTTTCCCACTGGAAGCTGGTTCTAGGTGCTGGTCCAGGGTAGGAAGAGACTGAGAGACCCCAGCCAAGCTGCGGCTGCTAGGGCCTGAAAGTGCTAAGGGTGTCCCGGCGATAGCTAGGAAGCATGTTTGGCGGAGGTACCCAGTTGGGGTACCAGGCGGTCCACCACAGTTATGCAACATTAATAGCTTGTATAAATACATCTTTCCAACTAGTAAATATATAATTAGTTTTATATTCTTATTCAGACATGTTAAAGTGGGTCTGAAACCAATACTCCAAAATGACTATTTAAGATAGAATCTTTATGAAATACTCACTTGGACTGTTTTGGAATTTCATTAAAATTCCAACCCAGCCAAAAGTTAAACTGACTACGTTGTCTTTCTATTTTTCGTATGCTTGACAAGCTTGAGAAAAGGAGGAGTTACCAGTGACTGCAAGGGAAAAAAAACTCTGTCTATGGAGGATCACGCAGTTTGTAGGGGAACCTATGTTAGTCCCCTCCCTCTAAAAAAATATGTTATCTGCTATTTGTCGCTGCTTGATGCATGTACAGTTTGATGATGTGAGCAGTTCCATGGCAGACTATAATCAAAGCAGTTGTGTGGATCTTAAAAATCTCCTTTTGAAAGAAGTCTTTGTTCTCAGTGTATGATTATCTTGTTGCTTCAACTGCAAAAGCATAGTACAATGTTTCTTAATAGATTTTAATAAACATTTGTCTTACCTAGATTACGTATCACAATAACAATGAAAGATACTGACATTGCCATTTGCATTTGGCATTTTCTGGATGTGAGGGTTAAATGGTTTGTTAATCTCCAGGTTCTTTTAATACCCTAGGATAAAAATTTGGCTATACTGGGATAAAAATTGTATGTTCTTTGTGTAAATAGGTTTCTAGACAAAATAATAGTGCAAGAAACCTATATTTTTCTCGCACAAGACCACACTTTAAACATTATTGTAAATGTATATTTATTGTGAAATTAAATGTTTTTTTTTTTTTTTAAAGAAATTATAAAATATTATTTTGATCTGGTCAAAATACATAAAAAAATGCTTCTGCTTTTGTTCTGTAAAATATCAAACAGTAAATGAAAGCTATTTTTTTGAACAAGAATATAAATAATGCATTGAGGTTTGCTAAAACTCAGCCTTAGGCATTCAGCATATATTCGGCTCCTGAAACATGCATGAGGAGGGGGGTACTGCTTATCGTTACTATGTTTCCATATCTTTAATTATATAATAAATATGGGTTAGAATTTTATAGGTAGCATACTGTGCAGTTATTTAGAACTGAAAAATTAAAGGCTCAAGAACAAAGCTTAGACTAAAGTGATCATCCAAATCAATGCATAATACTTAATAAATTTAGGTCACAAATGCTAGAAAGCTCTTACAATTCTGTACGCAGATGCTGGTCTTCCCAGGAAATCATGTCCTAGTTGCTGAGCAGAGATAACTGATCTGGCATAATGAGAAAAAAAAAGGTTTGACTTAAAGTGGAAATAGGCAAACTAGTATTTCAAGACACTAACATCTGAATATTAAAAAAAAAAAACAATAAAAAAAAACAGAAAAAACCCGCCCAAAAAACAAAAAACAAAACAAAAACAATATATATATATATATATATATATATATATAAAAAAAAGACTTGAAATGGTGAGATATATTTTCAAGAGATATGAATAGTTTCAGACATGGAAAAAATATATGGTTCTTTTTAAAGTCAGGGTTTCATGTTTCTCACTTTCCGTTATTCATATGGTTTATTTAATCTCTTCTTTTACAACTTGATCACACGCCATAAGGGTTTTTTGCAAGGACTTTTCAAGGTGATCCACTTCTGAACAAGAACATGAATAAGTATTTAGAGTTTGGTAACCCAAGATAAAGATGTGTCAAGGAATGACAAATAACAAATACATAGATAAAGCAGCATAGAAGAAAATGGTAAAATAAAACACAACATAAATGCTTAATTTAACCTAGCAGGTAGGAAGTAATAGCTATGTCACTGTGAGCCAGATCAGAAAATATAAATAAATAGGGTGCATTATAATTTTTAAGATTTTAAGTCTCTCCAAATATTAAAGTGAACCTTTAGTGAAAAATTAAACTTATTGTAAATGCTTACCTATACATTGAAAACATCATATATCATAGAGATACATTATGTATGTAATGTAAAATATAGATATTTATTCACTTTTCCTCTGTTCTAGTGCTGATTCATGGGTGTTACTCTTCATGTAACACCCATCTCTGGGCTGTCCTCCAGTCCCCGTCTGGTCCTCCTGCTTTGATCTGTCCTGCTTGGGAACATATCCCCAACCAGGGCAAACATCCTCAGTGATGTTGGCATGTCACTCAGTCACGTCACTCCATTTCTATACTCCAGAGCCTGCACTAGAAGCTCTGGCTAGGTAGTTTCCATAGCAACCGCAGTGCATGTGCTGTGGTTGCTATGTTTGGGAGAGCAAAAGGACCGCCCATGGCATCCCATTCCTTTCCACTCAGTGTCTGCCAAGGCATTGACTGACAGCTTTGAGCAAAAATTATTTTTAAATAGTTTTTTCTCCCGTGCTATTCATTTGCTAGAAAAACTGCAAGAACAATGTACAAATGAAATTTTATTCTCTTTCAAAAAAGCAAAAGTGCTTTTTTTACGCTCTTTTAAGAGAGCATATATAACAATTCTACTACAGGTATCTTTTAAATTGTACAAAACATGTATCTGTAGCATAATACAAATACGTTTTTTTAGCGTACTTTCCATATCTATGTATACCAGTTATACATGTCTATTAAGATGGGTTCTCCAGTTTCACTTTAGCCACGGTTAAATGCATTTGATAAGTAATAATGTAGTTAACGGTTGATTGTTAAATGATTAATATTAGGGAGGGTTTACTTGAAAAAACCTTGAGAATAGATTAGAAAAAGTTTAGGACACTGACATGGACATTAAATGCATGTGTGAAAGAGTGAAAGTATCTGAACAATCAGTGTTGGTATAATTACTTTTAAACATCAAGTGTATATGAGTAATTTTTCTGATGTACTTCAACAAGATACACAGAATGATATGTCTAGAGGCAGATGTTCTGCTATCAAGTTATCAAACTATAAATGAACTATAGATGAAAAAGGTAGTTAAAATTGCATACTAGCTATTTAAAAGTAAATCATTGTTTTAAATAAAATTGAGCATTAGTTTTTTTTTTTACATTATGATAATTAATTTACACATTAAATTTCTATCACAATAGCATATTTGTTTTAGAAGCAAAAATGCAGTTAATTTATACACTGATTATTAAAAGATATTATAGGGTACAAGACATAATGTGATAACACTGGATATTATTAAACATTAGATATGAAATAAAATAATGAGGAAACATCCATAATGCTGATTGAATTGATTAGTACTTTAAATAAAATAACAGAACTTTAACAAAAGGCTCTGTTCTATTGTAAGTGTGATAAAACATCAGTGATTATATTTTGATTGATTTGCAATTCTGTTGCCTTTGCTAAAATACTTTTTTGCATCTGATAAAAACTTATCTCATTCGATTTTTTTTCTAAATAGAAACCAATGGGACCAACAAAAAATCTCTCTCCTATCGCCAGTGATAAGGCTTCACGATGAAAGAGAACTTAATTTACAGCTGAAAATGTTACGCCTGGATTAGTCTTACACAAAGTAGGACTTATCGCATGTGAAAAGTCTTAATAACTGCTTTGTACCAAAAAAGTTCATACTGAAATTATCCATTTCCTCACTTACGAGAAACATGATGGATGCATTGCACAAGAGATCTGCAAAGATGCTCCCGTTGTGCTGAACGTTCCTGGAGGAAGTCTCGCACCCAGTCAGACTTTCTCCATTATAGATTCATATTGTGTTCATACAGCGCTCTCATTAGTTCATGCTCCCGCAATCCCAGGTGTCTCTTTGACACATTTAACTCTCTTTTTCGCCCTGCTGTGGCCACCCCTCAAACTAACCTTATAGCCGAGAGCTTTGCATGCTACTTTACCGACAAGATTGAACAGCTAAGATAAGAATTCTCCCCACCCTGCCTTTCTCTTTCTCAACCACACGTAGATTATGCCTTTCCTACCCTACAGACTTTCTCCCCAGCTACTGAACAAGAAATGGCTGCACTTCTCCTTTCCTCTCACCCCACCACTTGCCAATTTGATCCTGTCCCATCTCAACTTATCAGATCTCTCTCCCCTTGTCTTGTGCCTTCCTTAACACACATCTTCAACTGCTCTAACTCCTGGCATTGTCCCTGCTGACCTTAAACATGCTACTGTAGTACCTATCCTAAAAAAACAATCCCTTGACCCGTTAATCCCCTAACTAGCATCCCATATCCCAGCGCCCTTTTTCCTCAAAGTTTCTGGAAAAAACTTGTCTCACTTCCTCAATTCCAACTCTCTCCTTGACTGTCTTGAATCTGGCTTCCGCCCCTCCACTCTTCTGAGGCTGCTCTTATCAAAGTTACTAATGGCCTAATTGCAGCTAAATCCAAAGGTCACTACTCCATACTAATACTTCTTAACCTCTCTGCTGCCTTTGACACCATTGATCATGCTCTGTGACACTGTCCTCTCTTGGTTTTCCTCCTATCTCTCCCAACGCTCATTCATCCTATCTCTGTTGGAGTTCCCAAGGCTCTGTCCTTGGTCCACTTCCTTTTTCTTTTTATACTGCCTCTCTTAACAAACTTATTGCCTCATTTGGATTACACTACCACCTGCACGCTAATGACACCCAGCTATATCTCTCCTTCCCAGACCTCTCCTCTGCCATCCTGCAACGTGTCACTGCTTGCCTTTCCTCCATCTCTGACTGGATTTCCTCCCGCTTTCTAAAACTAAATCTCTCTAAACCTGAACTCCTTGTCTTTCCTCCTCCTTATACTGATCTTCTTCTTTTGCACTCCCTTCAAGTCAGTGGCATCCACATCAGTCCATTCTTGCAAGCGCGCTCTCTTGGTGTTATATTTGATTCTAGCATCACCGTTGAGCCTCAAATCCAGCATGTTACCAAATCCTTTAGATTCCATCTTAAAAACATAGCCCGCATCCGCCCCTTTCTTATGCAAGTTGGTACCAAAGAGCTTGTCCATGCTCTAGTAATTTCCTGCATGGATTATTGTTACCCTCTCCTAATTGGTCTTCCAAGAAAACATATTGCCCCGCTACAGTCTGCAATGAATGCTGCCGCCAGACAGATTTTCCCTTCTAGTCGTTCCTCTCACACCTCACCCCCTTTGTCAGACCTTACATTGGTTTCCTGTATCCTATAGGAATTAATTCAAAATGCTAACCCATACTTATAAAGCATTGACCAATTCGAGCCCCTCTTATATCTCTTCATAGATCCATAGGTATGCCCCTTCTCGGTCTCTCCGCTCTGCCTGTGACCTTCTCCTGACTGCTACTCACACCCATACGGCCAACTCACATTTGCAGGACTTCTTGCGGGCTGCTCCCTTTCTATGGAACAACCTGCCTACCGCCATCAGGCTCTCCCCTAGTCTTCAATCATTTACGAATTGCCTTAAAACCCATTTTTTTAAGGAAAGCGTATGGCCTCCCAGAGTAACCTCTACCTCACATACCTCTTGCTCTCTCCTGAAGGGCAGCACTCTATTCTCTCCTCCAGCTCTGCTTCATGCCCACCTTTTTGATTGCTATTCCCTGTTCTATTGTGTTTTACACCCCATATCCTGTAGACTGTAAGCTCGGTTGAGCAACCTATCGTTCCTTTAAGTTTTCTTGTAATTGTCATATTTATAACTAAATCCCCCTCTTATAATATTGTAAAGCGCTACGGAATCTGTTGGCATTATATAAATGGTAATAATAATAATAATAATAGAAGATAGGGGAAGACAACTCACAAGTTCTATTCTACTTAATTTATATAATTCTCATCCCATCACACTGGGGATGGAGCAGGAGGAACTGGATTAACTGGTATTAGTGGCTGCACACTCATGTCTTAAACACTCACACAACAAACATGGATATGAGGCACTTCCTCTCCTCGGACATATGGGAGTAGATATGTCTAGGAGATAATGGAAGAAGCATGTGAGCAGTGTCACCTGGGTTCTTCCATGTTGGTAGGGGGTCTTGGGGACACTTGTTATTTTCCATATGAGAATAGACTTTTCATTAAACAAGGTACAATTTGTACTTCATGAAATCGACCTCTAAATAAATAATATAGCCTGAGATACATAGCCAAAGTAGTAATCAAGAGTGTTAAATTGTTTTGTTTTTGTGTAAATGTTTGCTCCTAATTCCATGAAGCAAAATATATAGTTGTATAAGAGCCCAGGTAGTATAATCAATCTGGAACTGTACCTTCCCCATTTTTATCGCAACAAAATAGCTAACTATTCCTGGGATGCAATGACCCCACCCATGTGCAAGTAGAGCGGAGGTAAGTAAGCTTTTCTAGTTACCTCCAATGTTCCCCCAGCTGAAATAGTGTTTCTTGGGATGAAAGAACAATGAATTGTCCCTTCTGACAGTTCCTCTTTAATTCTTAAAATTGAAACCAAGTTTACAAAGGAGCAATACAGAGGTAATTTGTCAGAACAGAAAAAATCAGAAAATAAACAAAATGAAAAATAAACAATACAAATAAAGATGCCTGATTCTAAATCCCCTGGCATTACTCTAAAACATTGTCTTCATTGACACATTCATCATTATCAATTTGAAGCATTAGTGAATCTGTTCCTCTTTATTTGTTTTATTCCGGTACCTTAATCTTTATACGTGAAACACTGAATTGCTAATCCCTGCACTGAGTAAGTGAAGACTTTCATGTTCCTTCAGCTTCAGACAGAATCCTACATGGGTCACTGCTTAAATCTAAAGGCCAGTAAGGGGACTAAGTGCCCCCGGTTTAAAAATCTTTCTCAGCTGTAATCACAGGCTACAGTTATCTTTCAACATTTCTGAATGAAACTGCTTTCAAATATATTGCCTTGCCTTCTTATGATTTTTACTACCTTTTAGACCTAATTTTAAAATGTTTCTTTTTTGTTTTAAAGCAAATACTCCCATCTATACTTTTACGTATCGTTTCACAATTGTTTAATGTCTTGAATTTTTGAGTGTATAAGCTCATCAAAACTTATTTTATGTTTAGTTCTTTTTTTTGTGTTTTTCAAAGTATTTAAATATACTGTGTATAAACATTGTGGAAACCCCCCCCCCCCCCAAAAAAAAAAAAAATACATAATACAAACCTTTTTAATTAGCAGAGTGTAATGTTTTTTTGTGGCAAATTTAGTTTTTTGGTAAATAAACAATTATTTCTACAGATAGGAAACAGATTGTAGTACTTAGGAGCAGGTTTGATTTTGTGTGTAGAGTTGGTGTTTGCATGTAATGTTTGCATTTGCGTGTAGGGGTGTGTTTGGATGTAGTGTTGGCTTTTAAATGCATGTGTGTAGTATTGGAGTTTGAATTCAGGGGTGTTTTTTGTATGTAATGTTTGTGTTTGCAGAGTTGTGTTTGCATGTTGTGTTGGTATTTGATTGCTGTGATGTATGCACATACACTGCCACATACATACTTTCACAGCTATACATACACATTAGCACAGAGATACACACAAACACACATCACATATACACACATTTATAAACACACAGATACAAACAAAGATACACACTGACACATGAACACATCTTGACACACAGATACTTACATTTGCGCAGATACACACATATACACAGACATATGCACACTCAGATACACACAGTGACACACGCACACCTTAATGCAGATACATGCACACTGCACACTGACACACAGATACTGAAAGATACACACATTGACACTCACATACACACACTGACACACAGATAAGACACGCTCAGATACACACACTAACACATACATACTGACACACGGATACACACTGGCACACACACATGCACATACAGGCACACACACACTGACACACAGATACATACACTAGCACATACACACACTCAGATACACACAGTTACATGCACACTGCACACTGACACACAGATACACACACACTGAAAGATACACACAGTGACACTCAGATACACACACTGATACACAGATAAGACACACTCAGATACACACACTGACACATACACACTGACACACAGATAGACACTGGCACACACAGGCACATACAGGTACACACACACCGACACACAGATACACCGAAAGATACACACACTGACACTCAGATACACACAGTAACCCACAGATACACACGCGGGCACATGCACACAGATACATACACGTTTAGATACACACAGTGACACATAGACATACATATACACACACTGCTACATACACACTGGCACATACACAGACACACACACCGAAAGACACACACACTGACACTCAGATACACACTGACGCAGGTACACACAGTGGCACATACACACAGATACACAGTGACACATACACACACTCAAATACACACAGTGACACATACACACAGTGACACACATATACACACACACTGCCAGATACACACACACACACACGGTGAAATACAAACACATGTAATTTTTTTTATTTGCAATCACCCTCCTGTTAGCATACCTGTTGTCTGCAGGAAGGTGACTTGCTGGCTGAGACTGGTGTGTGTGAGGGGAGCTACTCACTCCCGGCCGCTGCCTCTCTCCCTCAAGCGCGGCATTGTCTATATGAAGCTGGGAGGAAATGACCGTCCACTTCATCCCAGCATCTTATACTACGTGCAATTAATCGGCCGTGGTGCTGACCGAGTCCCTCTGCAGCAATGCACCCCATGGGCAAATCACCGTGGAACCCCCAGTTTGTTCTCGCGGAACTCTAGAGTTCCGCGGAACACCAATTGGGAAACGCTGCTCTAGAGTAATGTGAATATAGATCCCCAATATAGGTGTATATACTAGCACATTGCCTTCTAACATTGAAAAATATAATTATTTTTATTTAAATATGTTGTGTTAACATTTATTGTTATGGACCTTAAAAACTACAGCCATTTAAAAGAAAAGAAAAAAAAAAAGCCAGATATGTCTGAAGTAAGACAGAGTGCACATATTTATGTAATATTATATTTTCAAAACCATTTTATATTGCAATCAAGAGATCAAACAAAATAATGGGAGTATTCTTAACAATAAAGCCTTAGATATATTCCTATCTGTTTCTTAGCCTTTATGTGGAATTTAGCATTTAGATGGATTCTGCACCCGCTTAAGGTTGGCAATGTCGTTTTCTGAGCAAGTCAAGGTAAAACAAATAGTTTACGTTGGTTAAAAAGACATTTTCATGTGATTTCTATATATAGTTTGAGCACATTTGCCAAAACACTACAAGTCATTACCACACCCTATTCACAAGAGAAAAGGGAATACATAAAGTCAATTTTTAGATTATAGGTCTTACTATTATATTGTATTTTAATACAGGCATGTGTTATGATGCTTAGGAGTCCTACTTAGAAGTCTTAGCATTTGGGCCAAGTGAACTAATTGCTTAATCAAAATGTGTAATGAAAGAACTCAGAATGTGATTTGGCACTCATTGAGAGAAACTGATCTGTCATGTATTCAGCAGGGTATAAGTTAATCCTTCTGGATGTATTTCATTCTTCTGTGCTTAGCAATGCTGTTGACATGCTATGTTCCAGGTCAAAAATTACTTTTCTAACAACTGCTATCAAAGTATGAAAATGTGTGAAAAAGAAGGAAGATCGTTCATCTGGTTTTAGTTATGAAATACTTGTCATCATCAAAAGACAATCTGTCTCATCATTTTAAAGTTTATCTCAATATAATACAATTATAAGTAGCTTGACAATGTCAAGGGAGAGACAATAAGGCACATATGAATATTTAGTACCAAATAATGAATATATTCTGTTTTTCAATATTACTTTAAATTTGTAGTTTGAGATTAATAGTGTCTTCCACAGTGGACACAACTAAAAAGAGCAGTTAAGGTCAGTTAAGTTCCACATGCTTGCCAGTTTGTCTCGGAGTAATAACTAAAATTTCCTCATCATTGCAATAAATATATAGCTCGTAAGATAATGTAATGACTGGGCTAACATACTACAATAAATCTAGTTTAAAGGAAAACTCCAGTGCCAGGAAAACAATCCGTTTTCCTGGCACTGCAGGTCCCCTCTCCCTCCCACCTCCCAATACCCAGTTGCTGAAGGGGTGAAAACCCCTTCAGTCACTTGCCTGAGGCAGCGACGATGTCCCTCGTAGCTGTCTCCTCCTCCGCGCCGCTCCTCCTACTGACTCCGTTGGCCGGTGGGCGAGACTGATCCCGCCCACTGACCGAGGAGCCCTAATGCGCATGCGTGGCAATGCCGCGCCTGTGCATTAGCGCACCCCATAGGAAAGCATTGAAAAAGATTTTCAATGCTTTCCTATGGGGAAATGAGCGACGCTGGAGGTCCTCACACAGCGTGAGGACGTCCAGCGACGCTCTAGCAAAGGAAATCTTTGCTATAAATCAGGAGGTTCCCTCTAGTGGCTGTCTAGTAGACAGCCACTAGAGGTGGAGTTAACCCTGCAAGGTAATTATTGCAGTTTATAGAAAACTGCAATAATTACACTTGCAGGGTTAAGAGTAGTGAGTTGGCACCCAGACCACTCCAATGGGCAGAAGTGGTCTGGGTGCCTGGAGTGTCCCTTTAACGTGTATTGCCAGTACAGTAAAGTGACTGGCAAAGTAGATGTTCTTGGAACAAAATAAAATAGCAATATTCCATTTATGAACACCATGGATGTTCTCAGTCAATAAGTATAGTGTGATGATTTTGTAGAAAAATGTTATTGTGCAAAGCAATCAAGGCTGGAGCTCACCCTGCAGGGGGTAACAGGACCAGAACATTGCTTTCTGTGTTGCATGCTATCAGTTGCTTCTTTAAAGGTGTATTTCTCATGAAAACTGTATTCCCTTTAGCACTCTTATATGCACTAGTTATGTCATTTCATTTTTTTAATAGAACATGAAGGCAGAGAATACATATTAGTTTAATGTTCATGAGGTAAAAATGTATATGCATTGGTCTTGTAGTCTTTGAATGAAATGTATGAAAAAATAGCTAACCCCCTCACGTCTGCCCGTCATACCACACAATCATGTATACACGACTTTAAATATTTCAAGCAAAATGTATTTTGTGCAAATTAATTTAATTTGCAAAATTTGCCCTTACGAGGATGGTGCAGCCGCAACGTCACCAGTGCTATAAAAAACGCCAGGGTTGTCATGTGCCAAGCTGCAGTAGAGAGAATTGCAGGGAGGCGGAGAATGCAGAGGCTGGCTGCAAGATCCAGCAGAAGGCAGGAGACACCCAGCAACAGAGAGAAGAGTGAGGAGAACAGTGGTTCCAGCCGCAACAGCAGCCAAGACTTTGGCGAGTGTATTTTTTCTGGGGTTTTTTATTGCCGTATGGGTAGTGAACACCAAAGGGGAATGTAAAGAACAATGACCGGGTTGGCGACAAAAAGCAGCTATTGATTTAAAATGTATGGAAGGGAGTGAAAGAATAAGGATGTACAAATAGGAAATGTGCATGTGTGTGTTGGTGGATGGTTTTACAATACTCAGGGTCTATAAGGGGCAATGAAAGGAAAGGGGAAATAATTGTATGAAAAATGTGTGTGTTTTGGGAGGGGTACAAAAACTCAGCCTCCCCACACACATGCACACCCCTATAGTCACCCTCAACAATGATCTCTCAAAGAGTCACCCCTCCCTACACTCAGTCATACACACTGATACTCACTAGTCACAGCCTTGCCAAACAAACGCAGATGTCAAGACCAGAAGCAGGCCACTCCATATTCAGGACACACCACAGCTGGCTCCTACATGCATATCAACTCCCTGACACAGGCATACACACATATAGAGATACACATTCACACCAAGATGTACATTCCAAACAGATTCACAGATAAACAAACACATAGATATACAATGTCAGACACACACACAGGAATAATCACTGTCAGAAACACTCACTCAGAATCCGTGTGTCAGTATGTTTATGTGTGTATGTAACATTGATACCCTAGTATCTCTCTTGTCATCATCTTCAGTTGGTTAACCAAGAGTGTAGGGAGCAGAGAGAGACATAACTTTCACCATATGATGCTGCTTCTTCAAGGAATACTCAAAACACAAAGACCACTTCAGCTTGTGCTGATCTCAACAGATTTCAATCTAGCTTGAAAACCTAAATAAATTAATAATCATATAGGAAATCTATTAGATCACAAAAGCATTTTGTAGATATATGGTAAATATATTAAATCAAGAAAATAAAATAATTATTCTTAATTTTACATATTTGGTGTAGACAATCCAGTATGTGTTCCCAAAAATGGATTTGCTGGTCTAACAAATTTCATTTCACTTCGGTATTTACAGATGAAAATGAAGGAAAGGGACCTCAGTTAAGAAAAAGGATAAATGAGTCATTTATTACACGTGAGTTTACAGAGGAAGAGGTTCTATTTCAACTGTCAAAAGTAAAGACAAATAAGTCAATGGGACCTGATGGAATACACCCAAAGCTATTAAAAGAGCTTAGTGGTGTACTAGCAAAGCCATTAACAGATTTATTTAACCAATCATTGATAACAGGAGTAGTCCCGGAAGATTGGAAGTTAGCGAATGTTGTGCCCATTCACAAGAAAGGTAATAGGGAGGAGTCGGGCAACTATAGGCCAGTAAGCCTAACTTCAGTAGTGGGGAAAGTGATGGAAACCATGTTAAAGGATAGGATTGTTGAACATCTAAAAACACATGGATTTCAAGATCAGAGACAACATGGGTTAACTTCAGGGAGATCATGCCAAACTAATCTTATTGATTTTTTTGATTGGGTAACTAAAATTATAGATCAGGGTGGTGCAGTAGACATTGCTTACCTCGATTTCAGTAAGGCTTTTGACACTGTTGCACATAGAAGGCTTATCAACAAACTACAATCTTTGAGTTTGGATTCCAATATTGTTGAATGGGTAAGGCAGTTGCTGAGTGACAGGCAACAGAGGGTTGTAGTCAATGGAGTATATTCGAAGCTTGGGCTTGTCACCAGTGGGGTACCTCAGGTATCTGTACTTGGACCCATTCTCTTTAATATTTTTATTAGTGATATTGCAGAAGGTCTTGATGGTAAGGTGTGTCTTTTTGCGGATGATACTAAGATATGTAACAGGGTTGATGTTCCAGGAGGGATAAGCCAAATGGAAAATGATTTAGGTAGACTAGAAAAATGGTCAGAGTTGTGGCAACTGACATTTAATGTGGATAAGTGCAAGATAATGCATCTTGGACGTAAAAACCCAAGGGCAGAGTACAGAATATTTGATAGAGTCCTAACCTCAACATCTGAGGAAAGGGATTTAGGGGTGATTATTTCTGATGACTTAAAGGTAGGCAGACAATGTAATAGAGCAGCAGGAAATGCTAGCAGAATGCTTGGTTGTATAGGGAGAGGTATTAGCAGTAGAAAGAGGGAAGTGCTCATGCCATTGTACAGAACACTGGTGAGACCTCACTTGGAGTACTGTACACAGTACTGGAGACCCTATCTTCAGAAGGATATTGATACCTTAGAGAGAGTTCAAAGAAGGGCTACTAAACTGGTTCATAGATTGCAGGATAAAACTTACCAGGAAAGGTTAAAGGATCTTAACATGTATAGCATGGAGGAAAGACGAGACAGGGGGATATGATAGAAACATTTAAATACATAAAGGGAATCAACACAGTAAAGGAGGAGACTATATTTAAAAGAAGAAAAACTACCACAACAAGAGGACATAGTCTTAAATTAGAGGGACAAAGGTTTAAAAATAATATCAGGAAGTATTACTTTACTGAGAGGGTAGTGGATGCATGGAATAGCCTTCCAGCTGAAGTGGTAGAGGTTAACACAGTAAAGGAGTTTAAGCATGCGTGGGATAGGCATAAGGCTATCCTAACTATAAGATAAGGCCAGGGACTAATGAAAGTATTTAGAAAACTGGGCAGACTAGATGGGCCGAATGGTTCTTATCTGCCGTCACATTCTATGTTTCTATGTTTCTATGTTTACTGGAAAAGGTTCATTAGGGTGGACATTCGGTATTTATCAGCCAAGAAATGTGGTTTCTCCCATCTCTACGTGCAGTCTAATTGTTTTAGCATTGATATAAATATTTTAAGTAATGCTTTGGGGGGAGACATTTGGAAAAAGTGGGCTAAAGTACTAAAAGGGGTAGAGTCATCATGGAGACATTCCATTGCTAACTCCTACCTTTTGATCCCCTTTTTACAGCAGAATAATATGATAAATCTCCGTCAATAACATCCCACAATTTTCAGCCATGCACCCTCTTACATGAGTTGATGGATGTACTGTGCATTGTATAAGTGTGTTCTATTTGAGTAAAAAACAGTAAAAATCAATGTGAATGCCTTCTACGTGGCAAATATAGCATTGTAAAGTTATACATTTAACAAACAATTCATTAAGGAATGAGTTATGAGTACACACAGCCTTTTAAATTATTTAAAGTAAATATATTTTGTCTATTAATTAAATGGCATTAAATATTGTAAAAATGCTCTACATTTTCCAACTGTTCATATCATGTGACGGGACTGCCTTTTTTTATTTAATTTTTTTAATCCTTCCTATATATTTTGATATTATTTGACCTCTGTACCACAAAGCACAGTAGGCGAAAGAATATGTCCTATTTTCTAGTATGATAATAAAAGCTTCAATATTTTGACATTTTCTACAAAAACGAATTGCAGTATAATACAGTGAAGACAAAAATATAAAATGTTGGCGTTATAATTGCATTAGCCTGCATGACTTCTTCTGTGACATTTAAAGAGTATCGAGAATAAGAGGTATATGTTGATTTACATTGTAAAATGTTTATCAAGCTTGCTTCTGATAAAAATGAACAAATACATTTGAGTGCCTTTGAGGGATCTGTTAACTTTCTGCCCACATGGAGAAACTGGAGAATACAAGAAAAATGTTAGTTAAAAAAACTCAAAAATTAAAAAAAAAATGTTTTAAATAACTATGTTTGTGCTGGAATGCATATGCTTCGGGAGGGTTGCTTGAAATGATAAAAGTGATTACTGGATAGGGATGATGAGGTAGCGAAACAAATGACCTCAAACCTTGGCTATATTAATACCACTAAGCCACAGAAGGGCTGTCAAATTTTGGCCAAGTATAAATGAATAGCCTTTTTCTGCACAAAACTCACAGATCTGAGTGAGGATGGTTCTAGCCAAGTAGAGCATATAACATATGGATATTAAGACCTTTGGAGTTGTGATGTGTGACATCATGTATTCCTGCAATGACCATAAGTATGACCTGTGCGCATTACTGAGTATTTACCAATTTCTTTGCATGCCTCAGAGACACTGCTTCCTGCAACTTCATTACCATGAATGACAGCTGCAGTTTTATGTCATGAAAACTGTCTCATTTCAGTCATCTGTAAACTTTGGAATCTGACAGACTGGCCAAACCCACATAGAGCGGTTGACTTGAAAGTATTCCAGTGCATCAATTCAGGCATGGCGAACATTGTGTTTGCAGGACATCAGCCCATGCACAAACGTATACTGCTGGCCTAGCAAAGGACCTGCAACATTCTTATCTGCTGCTTCACACCTCCTGCACTTTGCCAACCAATGTTCATTTTGGCAGCAAATTTCAATTTAGTTTTAGTCATAGTCTTAGTTGTATTTTAGTAATCTGAATCATTTTAATTTTGGTCTAGATTTAGTCGACTAAATCTCCAGTAGACTTTAGTTGACAGACTATATCTAAAAGACTAAACCAAACAACAAAACCATAAATTGGAGTTGATTGGAGTTTATTGGAATTGGAATCTATCTATCTATCTATCTATCTATCTATCTATCTATCTATCTATCTATCTATCTATCTGTCTGTCTGTCTGTCTGTCTGTCTGTCTGTCTGTCTGTCTGTCTGTCTGTCTGTCTGTCTGTCTGTCTGTCTGTCTGTCTGATGTAACCATTTCTGTTGTCCTGCAGTATACAATTCTTGCAGTTTCTGTAAAACCCTCTGCTGCTGTCTATCTTGTTTAAAATATGTTATGTGCTGTGGTGCAGGAAAGCTCATGGGCAGATGCTTTAACATATTTTTCAAATGCAAAGCTGCTCATGATGATCTATAGATAATGAGCCGTGACAAGTTTCAATTTGATGAAGCACACGTATTTTATCCCAAAATTTGATTCAGATAATTTTTAAAAGAATATCTTCAGCACAATGTGTCTACAGAAATTTACTTTTCAGTTGAAATAAATACTGGCTTATGACAGATTTATTGTTAAAATAACTTTAGTGTGGTTTTTGATGATATATTATGGAAATCAACATGTTATCTTTTAGCTAGAAGAACTGCTAACATTCATATTGTCAAATGTTGATTATCTTCTAAAAAATGCTGACAAAAATAGGGAGGCATAATGACGATCAATATAGATCAGAAAGGATATAATTGGATATAATTGTTCCATAGTTATTTTACCATAAATGATGATTTTTTATACAATGTTCACTGAGCTCTCAAGATAAGACCTATGCAAAAGAGTGAATGCTGAATGGGAGGATTTTCATAATCATTGTGTGCAATATGAAAATAATCCTGTAGGAAAAAATAGAAATACTAAAAACCTCGATGCAAATACTGCCCTGGGCCAAAATCAACCTTGCTGGCCCCTTGTGTTTGTAGAGTATATTCCAATCTTGTTTCCCATCTTGAAGAGTGTGTGTGTGGGGGGGGGGGATGGTAGTGTGTGTATGTGTGCCTATGTTCATGCGTGTAATTGTTTTTGTATCTTGAGAGGTTGTTTACATTTGGGAGGATGTTTGTGTGTGATTTAGAAATTTATGATGGATCAATCATCCACGATAACTAGAGGCTCCGAATTATTAGGTGTTTGAGCACTTGAGAGACCCGATAATAAGACCACAGACACTTTGTCGTTTGTAGTGCAAAATCATCTTCTCAATCTTTAATGGGAGAGCTCCGTATATATAAAATGACAATTAGTCTACTATGCATGTGTTTATAAAAATACAAATAAAAAAATAGCAAAAAAAAAAGTAACAATGGCTTATTTGAAAGTGTTATCTACAAGGTTCAAGCAAACGTAACATTTAATGAGAAAGAGAACCAGCTGCAGTAACTGCTGACCGAAGAAGAAGAAGAAGAAAATATATTTAACCCCTGCAGACATGGAAGGACTTTACTAAAGCTAAGGCTGTTACCCTTTATGTATCTTTTATCTATAACATGTGAGGCTGTGTGTTAGGCAGGGATGGACTGACAGTGGCCTGGGCCTCCGGGGCAAAATAAGCACCGGGGCCCCCAGCAAACCGATATAAATATGCTGGTGTAGGTGTACCGTGTATTTGATTGTATGTACATGTAAAGTAAATGTATGTTTCTGTGTGTAAATTCACTGTAAGCGCTAGTGTAAGTGAATATATGTATGTCTTTGTGTGTAGTGTCAGGATATGTGGATTCATAGTAATTCGTTGTAAATAGGGTAGTATTTTTTATGTGTGTTTGTGTAGCATGGCAGTATGTATAAGGGGGTATTTGTGAATTTTGGCAATGTGTTTGTATGAGGTATGCAGGCCTCCAAATTTTGTGTCTTAAATTACAAACCAAGTGTTAAATATTACAAGCCACCTTAAAGGAACACTATAGTGTCAGGAATGCAAACTTGTATTCCTGACACTATAGGTTTATAGGCCCCCCTTATAGGCCCGACCAAACTCCTTGACAGAGTTCATGAATTTAGAAGGCAAAATGCTACACTGTGCCAATCACCATCTCCTCATAGAGATGCATTGAATCAGTGCTTCTCTATGACAAGTGTTCAGTGTTTCCATGCAGAGCATAATTTCAGTGCTGCAGAGAGTGAAGGGGGGAAGGGGTGGCAGAGGGTGCATGGGAGCAGGGGCTCTAGAGGGTGCAGGGGGGTTGGATCTTCACTGGGGTAGGGGCTACAGAAGGAGCAGGGGGTGCAAGTGGGTAGGGGCTGCAGAGGGAGCAAGGGGAGTAGGGGCTGCAGAGTGGGCAGGGGCTGCAGAGGAAGCAGGGGAGTAGGGGATGCAGAGGGAGCAGGGGGGCTGGTCTAAAGAGGGAGTGGGGGGATTTCAAATGTAAGGCCAAATTAGCTGAATTGGAAAAATTATCAAAGTAATAATCGTTGGCTTTGTCAGTTTAAATTGTTAAATTCTCCTTGAATTCCCAACATTTCTAACTTTAGTGAATAACCGTTGTGTGTTTGGGAGGCTGTATGTGTGTGTGTGTGAAGCTGTGCATATTTGAGAGGCTTTACTGTGTTTTGTATTTAGGAATGATGAGCTTTGTCTTGTTCCACCCCATGCTTACCTTTCAGCAAGGAAGGTAAGCTCTAGAGTCGTCTTGTGGGGGTGCTTCACATTTACTCACATTTACTCCTTAGCAGGAATTATAACCCAATGGTGCTGCAGTGACCAGAGCTTGTAGTCTGTACCACTAGTGGGTGCAGATCTCGTTGTGTTTTCTTACTGGTTTGACATGATAACCCAGCAGCAGCATTCTGATGTGTTTTCTTACTGGTTTGGCATGATAACCCAGCAGCAGCATTCTGATTCATTGATGGCAAAGATCAGGGGAGATGCAATCCACAAAATCTGGATTGCTGAAGGTTGCCTACCCTTGATATAGGTGATGATGTATCTAGGCATGATGTTATAAACAAGGTGATACACATGGTTACTAGATAATAACATGCCAAAATGAACACTCCACCAGTCAAAGTAATGATGTGATATCTGGAGAATATTATCACATATAACTCTAATGTATCTGAGGGACATGCCATTATTTAAGAGTAATGTAAATAATATTAATATTTATAACATATGGATTTTATGTATAATGACAGCTATATTTGTTTATTCTGGCTTGTTTATTAAACCCTACATAGAACAGGTCAAAATTGTTCCAAAGTACTCTGTGAAGATAGAAGTCTTCATGTAGGTGATGGCTAGATTTAGAAACAATGTTCTGCTATGAAGATGAGGTAATGTATAATTGCTAACTGGCCAACATATAATAACAGTGGGATAAAAATAACAAGCTGGTTGAGATGATAAGAAGATAGATATTTCTAATTTAGATAGACAGATTTGTTGTGGGAAGTTCCTACAATGGAAAGAACTGAGTATGTATTAGGTGGTCCAAATGTGGTTCATAAAAGGAGAATAAACTTAACATAGACATAACTGTCAAGTATGTAGGTTATCGGAGTATAGTTGAATTACTACAAATAGATAATATAGCATAAGCTTTGAGTCTTGCGGTATGAGTTTCCCTTTGTGGAAACTTGATTTTCATGCAGCTTCCTAATGGGTTCTCAATCAATAGTTGATGTTGTTATTATTATTATTATTATTATTATTATTATTGTCATTTATATAGCGCCAACAGATTCCATAGCTCTTTGCAATGTTATGAGAGGGGGATTTAACTATAAATAGGACAATTACAGAAAGACTTACAGGAATGATAGGTTGGAGAGGACCCTGCTCAAAAAAGCTTACATTCTAAAGGAGGTGGGGTGTAAAACACAATAGGACAGAGAGGAAAATCAGTCTGGCAGCAGTGTTCATTATGGACTGTAAGCAGTATGGCTTTTGGGAAGACCAATCAGGAGAGGGTTACAATAACCCATGCGGGAAAATTACTAGAGCATGGACAAGCTCCTTGGTAGCATCTTGCGTAAGAAAGGGGCGGATGCGGGCTATGTTTTTAAGATGGAATCTACAGGATTTGGCAACATATTGGATGTGAGGCCAGAATCAAGTATGACGCCAAGACAGCGCACTTGCAAGTTAGACAGCTGATGTTAGATCCATCTCTGTATGAGCATTACACTTTTATAATAATGTACGGATATCACTAAGTAGTGTTTTCATTACACAGTGGAATTGTTACTTGTTTACCTCTCTAGCATTTTGAACTCACATGTGATAGGTTATTGAACTCGTACTATTTGCTATGTTTTACTGACCAATATCAATTTAGTTGACCAGTACACTTTAGCAACGTGTTACAAGTTTTCTCTCCAACAGAATCACAGTGTTAAATTAAAAAAAAATCCTAACTATATAATAAAAATAAATTATCTGACTGGAAAGCCTTATCAGCTTGTGGATTGTCTGACATATTTCATCTTAAAGATATGTCCAGACTCTGAGCTTGTCCTCTATTTAATTAACCGTCCTTCTCTAACTGCTGCCTGTCTTTCACTGACGTACAAAATTTAATTGCATCCAAATATCCATTTGTGAATGTCTCTTTAATATTGATAAGAGTGCCCTGTGTTAGAGCTTATATCCGTTTGATTCAGAAAATCTAATAAAGAGTTCTCTCCTCTCTTCAAAATTGGCCAGAATTCGAATATAAATGTGTATTTGTATTTGTGTTTTGTAAACATGTTTTTCTTTTCTTTTTTTTTTTATGTTTAGATGTAAATTAAATATTTGAACTTTCCTAGAAAACTATACGATATGTATTAACTTATTGGTCATTTTGTATGTGCATATATATATATATATGATGTCTATACTTGTTGTTATACTTTTGATCCATTTGGATTGATGATGTTATATGGGATAAGCAAGAGTGTTTTTTATGTACTTGTTGAAAAATTCTATTGAATAAATAAGATAAATATAAAAAAAAGAAAATCTAATAAAGAAAGCAAACAAAGTAACAATAACTATCTGCATTAGTCATTGAATGCACAAGAAGTATACATTTTAATATCGTGTATAGCCTCAAGCAAACATGGGAAAAATAAAACTTCAGGTGAAATTTATCTTTTTCCTTTTATTTTTTAAATATGTTTAATATACTGCTTGAAAACATGGCATCTGTCTTTGTGTTTGCATATCCGATTCAGCATTTATGCACAAAATTCCTCACATATAATAAAAAATATCTCTTTATACTCTGTGATTTTATGTTAAAATCAGTTAGAGACACTTCGTATATTCTTGAACTTAAAGTAACACTCTAAGCAGCATATCCTGCCAGGAGTACCCTGACGCCCTCCAACTGTAAGATGTCACACTGATCTGGAACAGGGCCCCACTCCTCACTTCTCCTACTTCAGACAGAGCCTGTCAGTGTGTTACTTAGCTCATTGATGAAAGTGATTAGCTGACCCTTTAAGCTAATGAGCTAGTCCTGCACTGTAGGACTTTGCTAGGCAGAGCTAACAGAAGCTCCTATTTCTCTCTGTGAGAAGTAGTGCAGGTGGGAGGTGGCAGCCGGAGGACTCCAGGTAAGAGGTAAAATCATTCTGAATTGGTTTGACTACTTACAACAGACAAGGCATCAGGGAAATCCTTGTACCATAACCATTACTGCACACTGTAGTAGTTATGTAGCCTGAAGTGTTCATTTAAGCAACCTTTCATCTTCATGATCTATTTAAAAGTAAAAAAAATGATACATAGAAGGTCCAAAGAGGCCATAAAATCTGTATCGCTTTGTGCTTGTCTTATGGAAAATGTGACTAATGGCACACTCCAAACACACACGTATGGGCAATATGTAAGTTATGGTATAGTTAATTATGCAACAAGGATTTTTTTTAGTTTAGTTTTTTGTTTTTTTTTAATATGAAAGAACAATTAGTTTTGCTCTACACACTAGCTCACTTTGCACATTCCCCTAAACCTGCGTAATTATCCTTTGGGTTTTTTTATGCTTTTGTAAACACTGGTTTATGTTATGCAGTTCCTTTTAGGTCTTCAGACACTGAATTATTTTAGGGATGGTTAAAGGTTATCACCTGGAATAATTACCTAAAACAGTTTCTAAAATAAACTTGCAATTGGATCTCTGTCCTCTAGAATCTAATTGTCATGATTTGTTCAGGTCCGATATGAGGCGTTGGCCAGAGTTAACAATAGATGTTTTATTGGTAGGTTTTGACATAACAGCAGGATAACTTATAGGAGAAATAAGGAGAAGGAAAGTGAGAGAAATCAACGTTATGGCAATATGCCCTATAAAGATGATAAAACAGGTGGTTTGTAAATAAGAAAGCTAGAGGTAAAAGTTAGGGTAGAATAGTAAGACAAGTAAAAAGAGCAACAAGGTTTCAGGGTAAGAAAATAACACTTTGTAAATAAGAGTCAGCAGCAATGTCCAGATAGGGGTTATGCAGGTTTGTATAATTCAGGTAGGCAGGATAAATCAGAATTGTAGGTTATCCAGGTTGGTATGGAGCAGGATTGGTAGTAAATCAGGTTGGCATGATAAAGCAGGGTTATAAGCAATCCAAGTTGGTATGGAGCAGGGTTGGAAGTAAACCAGGATGGCAGGATAAAGTAGGGTTGTGAACAATCCAGGTTGGTATGGAGCAGGGTTGGTAGTAAATCAGGTTGGCAGGATAAAGCAGAGTTGTAGGCAATCCAGGTTGGTATGGAGCAGGATTGGTAGTAAATCAGGTTGGTAGGATAAAGCAGGGTTATAAGCAATCCAGGTTAGTATGGAGCAGGATTGGTAGTAAATCAGGTTGGCAGGATAAAGCAGGGTTGTAAGCAATCCAGGTTAGTATGGAGTAGGGTTGGAAGTAAACTAGGATGGCAGGATAAAGCAGGGTTATAAGCAATCCAGGTTGGTATGGAGTAGGGTTGGTAGTAAATCAGGCTGGCATGATAAAGCAGGGTTGTGAATAATCCAGGTTGGTATGGAGCATGGTTGGTAGTAAATCAGGTTGGCAGGATAAAGAAGAGTTGTAGGCAATCCAGGTTGGTATGGAGCAGGATTGGTAGTAAATCAGGTTGGTAGGATAAAGCAGGGTTATAAGCAATCCATGTTGGTATGGAGCAGGATTGGTAGTAAATCAGTTTGGCAGGATAAAGCAGGGTTATAAGCAGTCCAGGTTGGTATGGAGTAGGGTTGGTAGTAAATCAGGTTGGCAGGATAAAGCAGAATTGTAGGTTATCCAGGTTGGTATGGAGCAGGATTGGTAGTAAATCAGGATGGCAGGATAAAGCAGGGTTATAAGCAATCCAGGTTGGTATGGAGCAGGGTTGGAAGTAAACCAGGATGGCAGGATAAAGTAGGGTTGTGAACAATCCAGGTTGGTATGGAGCAGGGTTGGTAGTAAATCAGGTTGGCAGGATAAAGCAGAGTTGTAGGCAATCCAGGTTGGTATGGAGCAGGATTGGCAGTAAATCAGGTTGGCAGGATAAAGCAGGGTTGTAAGCAATCCAGGTTAGTATGGAGTAGGGTTGGAAGTAAACTAGGATGGCAGGATAAAGCAGGGTTATAAGCAATCCAGGTTGGTATGGAGTAGGGTTGGTAGTAAATCAGGTTGGCATGATAAAGCAGGGTTGTGAACAATCCAGGTTGGTATGGAGCAGGGTTGGTAGTAAATCAAATTGGCAGGATAAAGCAGAGTTGTAGGCAATCCAGGTTGGTATGGAGCAGGATTGGTAGTAAATCAGGTTGGCAGGATAAAGCAGAGTTGTAGGCAATCCAGGTTGGTATGGAGCAGGATTGGTAGTAAATCAGGTTGGTAGGATAAAGCAGGGTTATAAGCAATCCAGGTTGGTATGGAGCAGGATTGGTTGTAAATCAGGTTGGCAGGATAAAGCAGAATTGTTGGTGATCCAGGTTGGTATGGAGCAGGATTGGTAGTAAATCAGGTTGGCAGGATAAAGCACCGTTGTAGGCAATCCAGGTTGGTATGGAGCAGGATTGGTAGTAAATCAGTTTGGTAGGATAAAGCAGGGTTATAAGCAGTCCAGGTTGGTATGGAGTAGGGTTGGAAGTAAACCAGGATGGCAGGATAAAGCAGGGTTATAAGTAATCCAGGTTGGGATGGAGCAGGGTTGGTAGTAAATCAGGTTGGCAGGATAAAGCAGAGTTGTAGGCAATCCATGTTGGTATGGAGCAGGATTGGTAGTAAATCAGGTTGGAAGCAATGAAGGTAAGTCACAGGTTGCTTCCCAGGAGCCAGGATCTGAAGTCTTTCAGTAAGAACATCAACTTCACTCTCAATGTAAAGGCCACTTGGTTTGTCGGGTGTGGCCTTTTATAGCAGACATGGAATCTTATGCTATTCAGGTAAGAGGGACTGAGGAGACTAGTGGCTAGGGAGGCCACTAGAGGCTAGAAACAGGTGAAATAAAACAGAATAAAAACTTGGTTGTCAGGATAGGATCCTGACACTAATGCGATAATCTACGAATGATCGGGGTCATATGTCTGTCGGTAATGTCTATTATACCTGAAGGGAGCCATAGTGGCTGAAACTGAAGGGCCTGAAAACCAACATGGGTAACATATAATTTGATTTAATTAGTATTTATCAGGGGTGGTTTGTCGCTTACACAGTATACAGTGAGGAAGTATAGGGAGTAGTAGACACGTGGTGAGTAGTTGTGAAAAGTAGAGTTGAAATCTCATATATCATCCAAGTGAAGATGAATAGTGATAACAATGTGCTCCAGAATTGCTTTTAGAATACTCAAAGGGATATTTGAACTATTCTAAAAGGCACAGTGCATTAGACTAATGCAAAAATGCCATTGTACTTGAATTCTCGAGTAGCATAACATTTATAGCATGAAAAACAGAGCACTTGCTGAGTATGTTAGTCACGATAATCATTTTATAAGGATGGATGTCAGAACTTTTTGTTCTGGCAAAAAAAGTTAAAATGGTTCATATAAAATGCACATTATAAATATGCGTATTGTGTCGCAATGTCTTTTTATACAGTATACACACATTTTGTTTTTTGGTTTCCTAACATTTCCAGCAGACAACAAAAAAAATTATTGATCAATTTTCTACCCAACAATTATTTGGAATGCATAAAATTACTTTTTGCTTATCCTTAATTGCCTGAAAGAAGTAGCAAGATATAGGGTTTCTCATTCACATAAAACACAACTGGCTAAACTTGATAAGGTTTGGGATATCAACTGACATCTTTGTACTTAAAGGCCTGAAAACAAAAAAGAAGTAAAATAAAGTAAAATGTATGTTAAATAATTCACTCCTCCTTAAAATGCAAGGAAAACGAATCACCATAGACGTAGTTTTGCTGTAGAGGTAGAATGTCAGTTGAGAAGATTTTTTTTGTGAATTTTAGTGCAATTTGCTTTTTAATAATTTTATTAAAGGGACACTATAGTCACCAGAACAACTACAGCTTAATGTAGTTCACAAGCTCAGAGCGACTAGACTTGACCATTCACAGTTAATTAAAGTCTCTAGTCAGCCGCTAAGGAGGAGCCTAATGAGTTCACACCTATCACTGGGATATTGGGAGGTAAGCCATTAAGGCTTAGATTCACACTTCACCAGAGTGACTCTTTCACATTTCTAGCTAATCTCTATAGATATACAGTATATAGGCATATTGATATATTTATTTGCATTATCAAATCTACATTATACTCCAGTCTTTACTCAGTGAGGTTGGCCCTTCCAACTCTCTGAGCATATTCATTCTATCCCTAATAGGGGGTTAAGCCCCAGGACACTACTGGAGTGTCCATCTAGGCGCACTTCCACCAGTAGGACAGATCCTAGCTAGCTAGGTCCCCCCTACATAGGTGGAACTTTTTCAATTTAGCTTAATGTAGTTGTTTTGGTGAGTAAAATCATTATTTGCAGGCATTTTCATGAAAACACTGAATTTTCAAGGCAGTGTTTACATTGCCCCTTGCGACACCTCCAAGTGGCTACTCCTTAGATGGCCACTTGAGGTGCTTCCTGGCTCAGTTCTGCACAGTAGGCAGCAGTGCCGTTCAGCGTATCCACGCTCTGCATGGGGACGCTAAATTTTCCTCATAGACATGCATTGATTCAATGCATCTCCATGAGGAGGTGCTGATTGGCTAAAACGGGGGCGGGCCCAGCGCTGGCATACCCACCCGGCGCTGGAAATAAGGTGAGTTTTATTAATTTTTAAGGGGGTTAAGGGGGGTGGGGAGGGGGCAAGCCACCTAAATGGGTGGGCTTTGCACTATAGGATCAGAAGTACATGTTTGTCTTCCTGACCTTATAGTGTTCCTTTAATTCATGACAGTGAGAACAATTCTAACTTTAAGTTAAATATGCATTACAATAAAATCATACTATAAAACTGGCATGATTTCAAAATATGAAATGCAATATGATAAAATTAAAGGGATGCTATAGGCACCAAGACATGTTTAGGTTCCTGCAGTCTCACTGCTCAATTCTCTGCCATTTTGGAGTTAAATCACTTTTATTCTTTGTTTTATTTGTTATAATGTGTATTCGTTTATTCGTCATTCAGACAAAGAGATGAATTGCCGAAATTCAGAAGAAAATGTGTTATTACCAAAATGAATGTCCAAGCCTAGGAATACTTTACGAGTTATAGGGGACTTTCCTTTTAATAGGAGTTAGAACATAGCACTGTAGACGCTATCCTCATTCATTTGTGTTACAGCTCTCGATCTGTTTTACATGTAAAAATAAATTCCTAGTTCATATGACATTAGTAACAAATATATATATATATATATTTTAAATTCTAACTCTAGGTATAATACAACAGATATAGCTATATCTGTTGTATTCTGAACCTGGGAATTGGCACTAAAATGTTTGAAAGGTTTATTATTAAATGAAAATACGTCGACACCTTCTTAAGTGGGTCGTTTAGTTGTTTCTTATCCCTCTAGATGTATGTTACATTGAGCTAAGTTTGTAAGTAATCAGTAAGAAGTTGCCCAACTAATGCTTCGTAAATCTGTCTGCAAATAGCTTCGTCCATTTCGGAATCACAAGATGATCAGATTAGGCTCATTCACACTTTAGAACCAATTTGCGCTGTATAGTGTAATGGAAAAATCTTATTGTATCTATCTCTTTTTTTATCTGTTCCAAAATGTACTGCTCAATGCTCATGAATATCCTGATTTTACTCTAAGGCACCTGTTAGAGCTTCTTCTTCAACCATGTAATTTACCACAGGGATAGTCTGGAAGGAAAAGAACAGATGAAAAAGAGAGTTCATTATCATTTCTTAATGTATTGTATCAGAAGCTAATCAGAGTTTCTAGTCCAATTAACAAGTAGCCAGTGGAAGTTGGAAGATAATCGTTTTTGTCTGTATGTGTCTGTTAATGGACTGATTCTATACATATTCAGTGTGTGTGTCAGTAGGTATGTATATACATTTCTATACAAAATAATTCACTTTTTATTGTGACCGGCAGATCATGTTTGAGAATATCATATTGCGTGGAATGTGACTTCATTCATACAACTATTTGGGGAAACCTAATTTTGAGCAAAACCTAGACACACATTTCTCAATTAATCAACAGAGATTAATAAGAATTGTATTTGTGAGCAGTAGCAGACCACCATCTTACTTTAGCCCGTTCCTGAGATGAATCAGTGGGGCAATATTAAATAACTGCATTGTGGGCTATATTGATCTCGGTCAACAGTGGAACATGTATGTCACTTACACTGGGCCTAGCCCAGTAGGCCTAATGTATACACTACCCTGCCATTCAAACTACCGCTAACCCATAACTCCAAATTCAACTCAAAGACACTAGCCCTAATATAAAATGCTATGTAAAATGTAAGATACATAACAGGAAAGCTAGAAGATGTGTTAGTGGAGAAATGCATCTCAGGCTACATTTAATTGTGATACTATAATATAGAACATATTTGTATATAGGATACATACAGGTGAACAATATGCTGTGGGGAAATAACTTTTGAGGATACAAATTAAGAGCAATTGGTTTAGATGGACATGCTTGTTCCTGAATTGCACATTTGCTTAAAGACAGAGCACAGAGAATAGTTGTTGATGAAAATGTTTATTTTGGCAGAAAGTGGTAAGTGGAGACCCAAAGTGATTTGTGCTTGGTCCACTTAATTTATTCAGTTTATTAATGAACTGCAAATGATATTGAAATTCATATGTCCCAGTTTGCAGATGACACAGAACTTGTGTTAGCAGTCTATTACTTCCTTGCAGACAGTTTTCTATACATTAAGGGACCTGGCAGTCAAGTGACAATAATATTTCATGTAGGTCAATGCAAAGTTAGATAGTATGCAATATTAGAAAGATATTGCTAAAGCCAGTATGATATTGTCACAAAAAAGGGTGTTAATTAATATGATAAAAATATAATGTTGCCTCCTTATAACTCAAATAGCAATGGATATGTGGTGCAACTTTGAGCACATCTTATAAAGAAGATAGTATTATGTAACTAGGAAAAGTGCAGAGAAAGATTACAAAATTAATAAGTGGAATGGAAGATTTTAGTTAAGAAGAAATATTAGACAACTTGAAATTCTTAGAGGGGATATACACTTGAAGAAATATGATTTCAAGGGAACTTTTGTCAAATCCTGAAGAAATATTTTTTATAAAGTCTGGATTTCTTGGAAAATTGATGTTGTTCACTAAAACACATTGAAGTGATAAATTGAAAAGCAAGAATATTAATTACCAAAAACAAGAAATAGAGAGCGCTAGTACTAGATAAGCGGCTAATGTAACAGCCAAAGGTTATCTAAACAGTATATAAATAAATACTAATGTCTGTAGATAAGCTGCTAAAACAAAAGAAAATCCCAATTTCTAATAGACATGCATATTTGAAGTTTCAGCGCTTAGTAGATAATCCCCCTCTAAATCAAAAGTGGGTCTTAAAATAAGAAACAGTGAGGAAAAAATGTATAACACTGTAGACCTAACAGAACTAAAGATAAACATATATGCTAACAAAGAAATAAATAAATAAAAATAGGATGGACTAAAAATAGAAAAAATCCACAAAATATAAGTCCCAAATGGAAATGTGAAAAAATGTCGCTATGAAAAAACCAAAGTCTCATCTAAAGGGAAATCCAAAGTACAAAATAGGGAAAAAGGAAGTCCTGCACCAAAATCCTACTGTGTAGTGGAGAGTAGAGGTCCAGATATACGAAAATACCTTAGATAAAAGGGAAACAGAAACGGTGTATAGTATAAAACCGTAACACAATTTATTCAATGTAAAATCCCCCCCCTACAAAAAAACTCTTACACAGAAAAAAGAGATACTCATCATGTAACGGACTGCTGTCATGCCCAGTGGTAAGTTCGGAATGAAGCTGTGGTTCCTCCAAGAAGACAGGGAACTGCCCGGTGCACTCGGGTAGAAATGTCCTGGATGCTGGCAGGGAAAAAAACCCACAGCGAACTTGCGGCAGAAGCGGCTGAAGTTGGAAGCCGGTAAGGCAGAGAAATGCTGCAGATGAAGTCTCTATAGACACCTGATCAACGCGTTTCGCCCCTACTACGGGGGCTTTTTCAAGATAGGTGTCTCATGCCCGGCTTGGCAGTTATATACCTTTGCCGGGTGAAAATTCATTTAAAATCTTAAAGGTGCAGTTACAAGCAAATAAAAACTTTAAGCAAAATAAAAACTTTATCAAATAAAACGTAGACATCTCATTCCAATTAAAAGACTGTGACTTGAAATGTACAAATAGCTGAGATGGTGATGTCTAAGCATCTTTCCCCGTGAAAAATCAGGAGTATATCTTAACCATATTTGGAGCAAATATATATATAGTTTACATGCGCTGTATTTCCAGTGTAACAACATTTCAGTACATGTACTACATAATGGCAACTGCTGTATACTTTTTTTACTATTTAAATATAGCACTCTATTAGCATCAGCGATGAAAAGTATATTTTAAACTTAAAGACAGCTGTAGAAAGATATATAAAAAGTAGAATAACAACAAACTGTCTGATTCAAATTGGGACCTACATGTTAAAGTATCACAGTAACAATAGCAACAGTGTCTGTTGGGTCATTTTTGAATCCCAACAATGATAGGGGTTTATCTTCTAAACCTCTTTACGGGTCACCTTCATAAAAAACTTTTCGATAGAGATACACAGAGCACTATAATATATTCATAAGTTCCAGCTCTGCATTTAGACCCCATGGAACAAGGGTTTTTAAGTTATAAATCCAAAACATCTCTCGATAGGTTAATATTTTACTCAGCTCCCCTCCCCTCCATGGCACTTCTAGTTTTTCAATGCCACAATATGATAGGAGTGTGGGGTCACGATTGTGATGTGTGTTAAAGTGTTGGGAGAGTGTGTGTTTATCAAACCCTCTTTTTATATTATACACATGTTCCCTGAGCCTGGTTTTTAATGTTCTTTTGGTTTGACCTATATACTGGAGGCCACATGGGCACTCCAGTTTATATATGACCTGTTTTGTATTGCACGTAATGCAGTTCTTAATCTGGAATGTTTGTTTGGTTGTTGAGGACTGAAAGGTGGTACAGTTTTTTCCTATCGTGCTCAATTTGCATATGTGGCAACTGCCACATTTATAGTACCCTTTTTGGCCATTTAAAAAATGGTGATGGGATCCAGATGGTTTGCTGTAACTATGGACCAGTTTGTTCCGTAGCGTAGGAGCCCCCCTAAAAATAACTCTAGGTATAGCTGGTAAAAGCGTAGCCAAAGCAGCATCTTGGCGAAGTAGGTGCCAATGTTTCCGTATGCTGTTTTTGATCTTATACGCCTGGGCACTATAATTGAAAACCAGGGGACATAAATCTTCATTGTTTTTATTTGACTCCACATTTTTATATTTCTTATGTAGAATGCTTTCACGTTCAATATTCGTCACTTTTTCCAGAGCTGTATCCAGTGCTTCCTCGTCATATCTTTTTTCTATGAACTGGTGTTTCACTTTTTGAAGTTGTTGGGTACATATTTCAGGGTCAGAACAATTTTTCTTGACCCTTAGAAATTGTCCGAAAGGGACACCTGAAAGCCAAGTGGGATAATGGCAACTGGAAGTTAGAATGTAGCTGTTGACGTCTACACTCTTGAAAAAGGTTTTAGACTTGAGGGTACTCTGGTGATCCGTGTACAGGACCAAGTCCAGGAAATCTATGTTACTAGAACTGTACTTATATGTGAATGATAGATTGTATTCGTTGTTGTTGATATATTTCAGAAACTTTAATAGTTCTGTTTCCCCTCCTCTCCAAATAAAAAAACAGTCATCAATGTACCGTCTATAGAAGACCAGGTTCGCCTCCCACTGGTGTCCTTGCCAGATGGATAGGTTTTCCCAGTATGCCATAAAGATGTTCGCGTAGCTTGGGGCGAACCTGGTCCCCATAGCGGTACCATTGATCTGCAAATAGATGTCATTGCCGTGCCAAAAGAAATTATTGTTGAGTATAAAATCAATGCATTCTATCAAGAATTCTACTTGTTCCACCAGCATGGTGGGGTCCTCATATAGAGTCTTTCTCACTGCTCTTAATCCCTGATCATGTCTGATAACAGTATACAGTGACGTCACGTCGCATGTAACCATAATGTAATTCTGCTCCCATTGTAGATTTTCGATATTCACAAGCAGATCCCCACTATCTTTTAAATATGATTTGGCCTTTTTCACAAAAGGTTGTAATATTGCATCTATATATTGGGATAGGTTACATGTTAAGGACCCTATCCCAGAAATAATTGGTCTCCCTGGGGGCTTATCGAGGCTCTTATGAATTTTCGGTAGTTGGTAAAATACTGGTTTTTTGGGGTAAACCACCATGACAAATTCCAGTTCTTTTTTATCCAATATATTTAGATAGCTGCCTCTCTCCAATATGCTGAATAGATGTTTTTTGGTGTCCGACGTAGGGTCTCCTTTTATCTGTTTATATGTAAGGGAATCATCCAAAATTCTCTTACATTCTCTGTTATAATCCTCAGTGTTCAGGACCACGATGCCCCCCCCCTTGTCTGCTGGCTTTATAGTGATATCTTTGTTGTCACTAAGCTCTTTCAGTGCTTTATTTTCCCACACGCTTAAATTGTGTTGGTGTGGGGCTACTTTTTTGGGGAGCTTCTCTATATCTGCCGATACTGCTAAGTTAAAAGCTGTCATGGGTCCACTTACTTGATTAGTGGGACAAAAAGAAGACTTATTTCTCAGAGCTGTATGTTGGAAAATAGTTTTCTCCGGTTTCTGTATCGCCGGGATGGGGTTGTTCAAGAAAAATTTCTTTAGAGTTAGTTTTCTAATGTATTTCTGTACGTCCAGATATGCTGAAAAAGGGTCTGATGTGGTGGTAGGAGCATATTTTAAGCCTCTGTTAAGAACTAAAGTTAGAAATCGCCTCCCTAGAACAATACTGGGAAAAGCGCATTATCCCTAGAGGTTTGCGCATTATGCTCAAATCGGCCACAGACAAAGAAGATGAAGATTTTAATACTGTCTGGGACAGGATTTTGGACCACTGTTCATATGAGCTTATGAGCCATATTATATGTAAGAGAAAACGCATGCTGGTGGTCCTAGATGAGGAGATTAACAATTTAAAAGAAATGTTGTCTCCCCATCTGGCACTACCGGAGTGCATAGAATTAATGGATAAAATCAAAGGAAAACTGACGTCATCTTCCGGCTCCGGCATCAGTACGCGGCGCGCGAGGGAGCTGAAGAGGAAGCACTCAGCCAAGGACAGTGCTCCCTCGCGCGCCCGCAGGACAAGCCAGCCGGGTGACAGCAGGGCCAGCAACACCACTGGACCCCAGGGAATCCCCTCAGCTCTCCCACAGGTAAGGAGACTGGGGAGATTAAGTTAAAAAAAAAAACATGTGAGTGTGTTAGTGTTAGAGTGTGTGTGTTTGTGTGTGTTAGTGTTAGTGTGTGTGTTAGTGTTAGAGTGTGTGTGTTAGTGTTATTGTGTTTGTTAGTGTATGTGTGTGTTAGTGTTAGTGTATGTGTTAGTGTGTGTGTTAGTGTTAGTGTGTGTGTTAGTGTTAGTGTGGGTGTGAGTGTGTGTGTCTGTTACTGAGTATGTTTGTGTGCGTCTGTCACTGAGTGTGTGTCTGTCAGTAAATGTGTGCGTCTGCTCATGAGAGTGTGTGTGTGTCTTAAGCACTTACCTTTCTCCAGCACCTGACTCCTTTGGTGCTGGGGATCTCTCCGCCCCGATCCGCCTCTCAGCTCCGAATGCTAATGCGTGGCAAGAGCCACGTGCGCATTCAAACCGCCCATAGGAAAACATTACTAAATGCTTTCCTATGGACGTTCAGCGTCTTCTCACAGTGATTTTCACAGTGAGAATCGCAGAAAATCCTCTAGCGGCTGTCAATGAGACAGCCACTAGAGGCTGGATTAACCCTCAGTGAAACATAGCAGTTTCTCTGAAACTGCTATGTTTTCAGCTGCAGGGTTAAAACTAGAGACCTGGCACCCAGACCACTTCATTGAGCTGATGTGATCTGGGTGTCTGAAGTGGTCCTTTAAGTGTATGTGATTATGCATGCACTGGCATACATACCGCGGTCGCACGGGTCGCAGCCCTGCGACAAGGTGCCCGCCGCCATGTGTTGCGGCCCCAGCCCGTGCAGAGTAAGCGTGGCGGGGGGGGCATGGATAATTTTTCGCACCAGGGCCCCATGGGTTGTGTGTACGCCACTGTGTACATTTAAAAAAAAAAAAAAACTTTTTGACTGTGAAATAATAGCAATCAGTTTCCTTCACGCGTGTGCGTTTCAGGGCCTGACAGGGCACAGTGTAACCCCAGTACAACTCATATCTGGTGTAACAGTAGTGTACATTTAAAAAAAAACTAGAAATTTGACTGTGAAATAATAGCAGTCAGTTTCCTTCACACGTGTGCATTTCAGGGCTTGCCAGGGCACAGTGTCACACCAGTGCAACTCATATCTGGTGTTACAGTAGTGTACATTAAAAAAAAATCTAGAAATTTGACTGTGAAATAATAGCAGTCAGTTTCCTTCACACGTGTGCGTTTCAGGGCCTGCCAGGGCACAGTGTCACACCAGTGCAACTCATATCTGGTGTAACAGTAGTGTACATTAAAAAAAAATCTAGAAATTTGACTGTGAAATAATAGCAGTTTCCTTCACACGTGTGCGTTTCAGGGCTTGCCAGGGCACAGTGTCACACCAGTGCAACTCATATCTGGTGTAACAGTAGTGTACATTTACAATTTTGACTGTAATAGATTGAATAGCAGTTAGTTGTCTGCAAGCGTGTGTGTCAGGCCTATAGCGTCTACTCTGCCAACTTCTGCCACTGCACAGTGCCACTCATATCTGTTGTCACAGTAGCTTGCACGCATAGTACCACTAATCGAAAGAAAATGACAGGCAGAGGCAGGCCACCCCGCAGGGGCCGTCGTGGTCGTGGTGCTGTGATTCCCTTTGGCCCTAGAATAATGCCCAGTGTTCAGAGGCCAAGTACCCTGAACTCGAAAAGTTCTGAGGACATAGTTGACTGGCTAACACAGGACACCCAATCTTCTACAGCTTCCGCTTGTAACCTTGACGCACCATCCTCCTCCAGCTTAGTTTCGGGCACCTCTCAAGTTACCACTCACCCGCCTGCCGTCACCACCAACACTAGCACCACAGCCGCTTCACTTGATCTGTCAGAGGAGTTATTTACACATCAGTTGGAAGTGATGCGCAACCATTATTGCCAGAGGATGTAGATAACAGGGATATGTCTCAGTCAGGCAGCATTACACACATGGACATACGGTGTGATGATGAAGATGTTGTACCCGCTGCTGCTTCCTTTGCTGAGTTGTCAGATACAAGTGAAGCAGTTGATGATGACAATGCGTCCATGGATGTCACATGGGTGCCCGCTAGAAGAGAAGAAGAACAGGGGGAAAGTTCAGATGGGGAGACAGAGAGGAGGAGGAGACGAGTTGGAAGCAGGGGGAGGTCATCGCAAGGAGCTAGTGGCACAGTCAGATAGCATGCATCGGGACCCGGGGTCAGCCAGACAGCACGACAATCAACTCATGCTGTTGCCACCACCAGAATGCCGTCATTGCAGAGCTCAGCAGTGTGGCATTTTTTTTGTGTGTCTGCCTCTGACAACAGCGATGCCATTTGCAACCTGTGCCAATAGAAACTAAGTCGTGGGAAGTCCAACACCCACCTAGGTACAACTGCTTTGCGAAGGCACATGATCGCACATCACAAACACCTATGGGATCAACACATGAGTACAAGCAGCACACAAACTCAAAGCCGCCATCCTCCTCCTGGTCCAGCATCTTCAGCCACGTCAACCACTGCTGTCCTCCTTGCCCCCTGTCAACCATCCGCCACTCCGTCTCTCACCTTGAGCAGTTCCTGCTCATCTGCCCACAGTCAGGTGTCTGTCAAGGACATGTTTGAGCATAAGAAGCCAATGTCACAAAGTCACCCCCTTGCCCGGCATCTGACAGCTGGCTTGTCTGAACTCTTAGCCCGCCAGCTTTTACCATACAAGCTGGTGGAGTCTGAGGCGTTCCAAAAATGTGTAGCTATTGGGACACCGCAGTGGAAGGTACCCGGCCGAAATTTCTTTGCACAAAAGGCAATCCCCAACCTGTACTCGATTGTGCAAAAAGAAGTAATGGCATGTCTGGCACACAGTGTTGGGGCAAGGGTCCATCTGACCACTGATACCTGGTCTGCAAAGCATGGTCAGGGCAGGTATATCACCTACACTGCGCATTGGGTAAACCTGCTGACGGCTGCCAAGCATGGAATGTGTGGCTCTGCAGAGGAGTTGGTGACACCGCCACGACTTGCAGGCAGGCCTGCTGCCACCTCCTCTACTCCTCCTACTCCATCCTCCTCCATAACCTCCTCGGCTGAGTCCTCTTCTGCTGCTGTGTCTTGCTCCACATCAACGGCACCCCCCCAGCTCCCCAGGTACTATTCCACATCCCGGATACGGCAGTGTCACTCCATCTTGGGGTTGACTTGCCTGAAAGCAGAGAGTCACACCGGACCAGCACTCCTGTCCGCCCTGAACGCACAGGTGGATCAGGGGCTGACTCCGCACCAACTGGTGATCGGAAAAGTGGTTTGTGACAACGGAAGAAATTTGTTGGCGGCATTGAATTTGGGCAAGTTGACACATGTGCCGTGAATGGCACATGTGTGTAATCTGATCGTACAACGCTTTGTGCATAAGTACCCAGGCTTACAGGACGTCCTGAAGCAGGCCAGGAAGGTGTGTGGCCATTTCAGGCGTTCCTACACGGCCATGGCGCACTTTTCAGATATCCAGCGGCGAAACAACATGCCAGTGAGGCGCTTGATTTGCGACAGCCCGACACATTGGAATTCAACACTCCTAATGTTCGACCGCCTGCTCCAACAAGAAAAAGCCATTAACAACTATTTGTATGACTGGGGTGCTAGCACAGCCTCTGTGGAGCTGGGAATTTTTTTGCCACGTTACTGGACGCTCATGCGCAATGCCTGTAGGCTCATGCGTCCTTTTGAGGAGGTGACAAACCTAGTCAGTCGCACCGAAGGCACCATCAGCGACATCATACCATTTGTTTTCTTCCTGGAGCGTGCCCTGCGAAGAGTGCTGGATCAAGCCGTAGATGAGCGTGAAGAGGAAGAGGAAGAGTTGTGGTCACCATCACCACCAGAAACAGCCTTATCAGCATCACTTGCTGGACCTGCGGCAACGCTGGAAGAGGATTGTGAGGAAGAGGAGTCAGAGGAGGAATGTGGCTTTGAGGAGGAGGAGGAAGACCAACCACAACAGGCATCCCAGGGTGTTCGTTGTCACCTATCTGGTACCCGTGGTGTTGTACGTGGCTGGGGGGAATAACATACCTTCAGTGAGATCACTGAGGACGAGGAACGGGACATGAGTAGCTCGGCATCCAACCTTGTGCAAATGGAGTCTTTCATGCTGTTGTGCCTGTTGAGGGACCCTCATATAAAAAGGCTGAAGGAGGATGACCTGTACTGGCTGTCCACGCTACTAGACCCCCGGTATAAGCAGAAAGTGCCTGAAATGTTACCGAATTACCGCAAGTCGGAAAGGATGCAGCAGTTCCAAAATAAATTAAAAAATATGCTTTACACAGCGTATAAGGGTGATGTCACAGCACAACGGGAATCTAAGAGGGGAAGAGGTGAAAGTACCCCTTGACTACTGGGTGTGCAGGCTTGACCTGTGGCCTGAGCTATCCCAATTTGCAATAGAACTTCTGGCCTGCCCCGCTTCAAGTGTCCTGTCAGAAAGGACCTTCAGTGCAGCAGGAGGTATTGTCACTGAGAAGAGAAGTCGCCTAGGTCAAAAAAGTCGAGATTACCTCACCTTTATTAAGATGAATGAGGAATGGATCCCAAAGGGACTGACAGTGGGCGATACATTCGACTAAAAAGGGCCTGATGAGGGGGACGTAACAGGGATTAAACTGATAAGAATAGTATTACTTAACACACCACTCCTATCTGGTGGCACATTAGATTGCACGCGCAGTGCCCCAAATTTGAAGTAGGAGGACCAACCAAGCAACTTTTTCCATCTACCGGTTCCTAAAATCAATGCCATATACACGTCCCCTGATAGGGGACGTAACAGGGATTAAACTGATAGGAATAGTACTACTTAACACACCTTATAATAATGCAAAGAGAGGCAATGCAGAGAGAGGAATCTAAAGAAGAGGAGTCAGAGGAGGAAGGTGGATTTTAGGAGGTGGAAGACCAAACACAGCAGGCGTCCCAGGGGGCTTGTTGTCACCTTTCGGGGACCCTTGGTGTTGTACGTGGCTGGGTGGAGGAAGAGACCTTCAATGACATCAGTGAGGACAAGGAACGGGACATGGCTAGCTTGGTATCCAACCTTGTGCAAATGGGGAGTTTGCGGTTGTGCAAATGGACTGTTTGCGGTTGTTTGCGGTGCGTTAAATTGCGGAAATTCGCGTTCGACGTTTGCGAACGGAAAATGTTATGTTCGCGACATCTCTAATGTTATGTATTAGCTGGGTTGTTTAGGTTCCTCCCTTCACACACAACTTTTGCAATAATTTAGTCACGATGCAATCATAGTAATATTAAATTATTAATATCCCCAGGGTCTTGTATTTTTTAAGAATTTTTTTTCCAGTTTTGGAAATATTTGTATTTAGTAAAATGCATAGTAGATCTTGGTGCAATCATTAAACAAAACATACAAAACGATGTTCGGTAACTTGGCTAAAATAAAACATGACTAATAATTCAAAATATCATCATGTTTCCTGTTAAGATATAATATAGACACTGTAATGATTTATAAAAAATAGTGTAAACATGTCGAGAGCCTCATTCTACTTACCATAACAGGAGAGAAAAAAAAAATCAATACCTGGATACTCGGTGATAAAGTAATTAGAGTGCAGCTCATTTATTGGCTTTTATAATCCAGTTTGTACTCCTTACAAATAATCTTATTTCAAAGCTGTAGGGCTCCATTTATCTGTAATTCTTTCACATCAACATATGAAAATACTGTAGACAGAACATACACAGACAGTAGAAACACACATTTATAAGATACAACCTATAAACTGATTATTTAAATATTACTGGTTATTACTATTGCTTAAGACAATAATGATTAAGTCATGTAGACTGTTTAATGATCTGTATTTACCTAAAAGAAATGGTGTATATAATAGGATGGACAAAAAGTGCAGGGAGAGAAAATTATTGTCACACTGAGAGCCAATCTGGTATCTCCATTTTAAAGAAATAAATTAACAAATAAAAGACCATTAAAAAATGTGGGATTCTCTAGACCTGCCAAATATACAAAAAAAGTGCTGCCAGGTTATTTTAAGTTCTAAATATCAGGCAGCAACTATACAGATTTGGAAGAAGACCTGCATATACTTTGGTGAATGCATATTATTTGTTTTGTTTACTCTAGACTGTAAGGTGTTACTCAGTGAAGTAGTGTGGGTGCCATCCCACCCCCCTCCATTTTAACCCTGAACCTGTGAAAACATTGCCATTCTGCCAAACGGCAATGTTTTCATTGCAGGGTTTAAATGCCTCTAGTGGCTACCACTCAAACAGTATTCAATGGTACAAAGGATACCACACTCCCCTTGTCCCCAGTGTGCAACCAAACCCGAGGTAGACCAGACTCACTCTGTAGTTAAGAAAATAGACAATGATCCAGGCATTCAAGGTGTAACCAAAAATGCAGGTTTATCGGAGCAGTATGCAAGCTTGAAAAAGACCATTTGAAAAAGACCCTTTGAGGGTTGAAACATTGCTTGTACACTGCTCCAATAAACCTGTGTTTTTGTTTACACCTTGAGTGTCTGTACCATTGTCTACCGTCTAAAAAGTGACTAGAGGCAATACAGATGAAATTGCAAAGTAAAACCTTTTTCCATTTTGCATTTTTCCGCTCTAGCCTCCCAATGCTTTCCTGTGGGAGGAGCTTCCCTGCGGAGACTGGCTCTGCGAGGAAGAAATGATCGGTAAAATACTTATTTTTTTCTCCCAACAGATGGTGGCCTGGGACCTAAATGGCCGCCAGTGAACCAAAGAATAAGGAATACACAATTTATTCCTAATGCTATAGTGTCCCTTTAATGCACATAGTGTATTTTGCCATCTTAGCCTGCCCCACGTGTTCCTTAATATGAACACAATATATCATGTGGATAGTTTCCTTTATAACCAGTAGTTTTTTTTCTTCCTACATTTAATTTTCATTTTCTGGTAGACTTTTCAAGAGACCAAAAACCTTGGGAATATTTTTAGTGCATGGGTTAACATGAGTGATTGAATTAAAGTAGAGGTTTGCTCTAGGTAATGTCAGGGTTTTGTAGTTCTATATTAAGTGCATCTTTTGCTTTAATCATTTACTTGATGAAGAAAAGAAAATCGAATATTTCACATCAAGGACTAGAAGGAACATCAAAGACTTTGAGGAATCTTTACTTACAAATTTGAATGCAGAGCAAGACAGTGGTGTTACAATGTCTGTAGCTTGATTTTTTTTAACATTGAGGTTTTAATAATGTACTGGGGATTTTTTGGAGGGAAAAAAATGCAAAAGTTTGTATCACAATAGGATTTATAGTTTTCTGTTGTTAAAAATACAACATAATTGATTTTTCTTTCTTGCGAAATGTTAGCCGGTGCTTGCTTTCTTATCTTTATCTTTTATTCTGTTTATCAATTTTTTTCCAGACATGATGTATGCCTGTCAGTTTGATTTTTTTTAAACACTAGAATCATACACAAACAGTACAGATTTGTAATAAATGTATTGCTTGTGCAATTACCCCATCATCTGCCAAAACCTTTATCTATGATAAATGCAGCTTATCATACACAGGTGTTGCTAGGTTCGTGATGTAGGGGTCATCACGTTATCCTTTGAGCACAAAGAATAACGTGATGACCCCTACACTAACAGACAGGTGGGGATATGTCATGACATATCCCTGCCTTTCTATGTTCTGTGTTCTAATGTCTATCAATGATCAGTGTTCTACTAATGCCCTCCAGGATCTCAATGTAATTATAGCAAGAAACAGCTAGATATTTACTTCTATCCACCACACTACAGAATAAAGGGGTGAGAATCAAAGTTCTGCTTCCCATGACTCCTTCCCCCCACCCCCTCATCCCCCCTTCTCATATGTAGTCTGGTTGAGCGCCATGTTACTGATCTTTTCACTTTCAGAAAATAAAAAATAAAAATCATTAATATCCTCCTGACCTCTCCACCAAATGTAAAGACCCACATCTGGACATCAGCCCCAAAAGCTGCCCCTCAGCAATGCCTCTGATATCATACATATATCAGTCCTGATGTGTCACCTTAGAGGGATAAAATGGTCTGATAGTCTATTCCAGGGGTACCCAAAAGACAAACCCCCAGAAGTTGTAGAACTACAAATCCAGTGATGCTTTGCATAGTTGCTGTAGTTTTTAAACATATGGGAATTTACCTTTTGGGCATCCCTGGTCTATTCCATGTACAAAATATATTTCCTGTTCTAACCAGGACTATTACAAGCTGATTACCAGTGTTACCAATGAAGTGTGCGATCTGCCAATTAACAAGAATTGGCAGCATCCTACCGTGAGCTGGATTGCACGGTTGATCAATTCTAGCTTAATAGCCTTAAAAGTCATGGCACGCAGGCGACCTGCCAAATTACTGAAGAAGTGACTCAGTGAGCAGAAGCTGTGCCTCTGAGAATATTAATAATAAGAAGAAAACAGGAGCCTGGCAAGCTTGCCTGGATCGTAGCATTGGCTTTAATAAAAATGCCCCAGGCATCAAAATACACTCAGTAGCTTTGCAACATTGTTATTCCTGATAGACTGGGGTCACATTGAAACCAACACAAGAAGAACTGGGATTGTTGCTGTATTAAATTGTAAATCAAAATGGCAGTATATTTATTAATCGAGACATAGAAATAGCCAGTATAATATACAATTTATAAAAAAATCTGTATTAATTTCATTAGTATAGCTATGTTCAATTAGCAGGTTAAATGTAAAAGAACACTTCTTATTTGATGAAATCATTGTCAACATACACTTTTCATGAGTTTTTATGTGTCATCCTGTCATTCATGTCTAACATTGTATATATAGTCTAGAAATAGGTATGTTTGCTCCCTAAAGCAGGGGTAGGACAACCACTCCAGATCTTTTGGATTACATCTCCCATGATGCTTTGCCATCATTATGGCTGTACGAGCATTGTGAGAGATATAGTCCATAACATCTGGAGTACAAAAGGTTGCCTACCCCTGTTCTAGAGTAAGTGATTACCTGAACTAACTCTGGAAGGAAAAAGCTTACAATATCATTTTTTTTTTGTTTGTTTTAATTAAATATAGAAGAGTCAACATTTTTAGAATTTTCACTCATCTGTAAAATAGGATTAATGTTTCACTGACCTACAGTTCATTTTTATTAAAGCCTTCACAGTATTTTCTTTATTTCCAGTTCTACGAAAGCAGTTTAGAATCATTATGAAACGTTTTTTTTCTGTTACAAAGGGAGCCTAGGGGTATCAGCACTTACACTGTGACCTACAAATAATATTTACATTCTTCTGCAATTTAGTTTATAAAAAGTGAAGAAAAAATATATATTTTCCCAAGTCAGCTGAAAAATACCAGAAAATACCTTGGATAAAAAAAATCTTAGTAATGTTATTCTAGAATTGTGTAAATCGGCATGAACAAATATAGGCAATAGAAACACCTCACAGTAGCTAACCAGTTATAATTTGCACTTGATTCTGGTCATGGGACCTGACTTACTCTGATTCTTGGGATGGCCACGAGAGGCATTCCAGATGGATTCCATGTATTTGCATGTGTGCATACACAACCCCACATCATATCAAGTTCCAGCCATATGAATATGCCTCACTCGTCAGTTCATCAGTAGGATCTAGACCAGGTATAGGCAACCTCTGGCACTCCAGATGTTTTGGACTACACCTCCCATGATGCTTTGCCAGCACTATGGGTGTCAGAGCATTATGGGGGATGTAGTCCAAAACATCTGGAGTGCCGAAGGTTGCCTAGCCCTGATTCTAGACCAATGTATATGCAGGTAAATATACACTATCATACGTCAAATCTCAAGTCATGTTAATTTGAATATTTCATATTACTCCTAATTGCAGCAGTAAAAAGCACATACTGAAGCTACACACCTCACAAATGTTCATTGCTGGCCATTTCATTCAACTTGGTCACTTTGAAACAAAATAAGAGAAACTGCAACCTATTTATTACTAGCCTTTATTTGTAGGTTTTGACCTGACATTGGAAAGTAGAACACAAATAGTGCAACCATTCTGGAGACATTCTGGCCATCGTTTTATGCAGTATATTATAAAAAAAAGTTACAAATCAGAAACATCTTATTTAAAATTTTACACCAAGAAAAGCTGAACTCGTCAAAGGGGAGTGAAATATTATTTTTTCTTCCTAATGGAGATTCATGAGGATAACAACTCAATTTGTAAAATTACCAAATAAACAGCACAGGTGTTATTTGTTCAACATGAAGCTCATTCAGTTGAATTGCGATTCGGACAGCCAGTCGGCTGTTTGGCTGAATTCTGTATCTCTGAAGCGCCATGCGGATATATTACCAAGCAAATGAATAGCACAATGACCCAACTTATTCATTTGATATGGTATTCATGGTTCCTGCCAAAAAAAAAAAAAAGAAATGATTAATGGAAAAAAGAAGATTGATGGTTAGGGTACAGCCACTACATTTTTATTTATTCACAGATCAAGTATAAGGAAGCCAATGCAGAGAAAAAAAAGAAGAAAAAAAAGAATGAACAGTATAACAAATCTATATTTCTATATTAAATATTTAACATGTAGAATGTATATATAGTTGTTTAACTGCTTCTCCTCTTTTTCATTCTTTTGCTAACTTTTTCTCACTTGATGCGTGCAAATTCACCTACTGTACTTCGAATTATGTATAAATAATATCTACATTTTCTAGATTTTTCCTCAAATATTTTTTGATGAATGATGTGCCCCGAGCTGAACTGTCACACAAACGGGCAAAGGGCATCCTGTACAAAAAACTATTTAGCAGAATTTAAACGATCCTGCCATGCACTAGTCTAATATTTACACTAGGTTATATGCTCACCAATACCACAGAATTCTGATTTACACCAGATGTTTATGAAAAATCTAAATAAAACAAATATATTTATATGTAAACAATAATGACTTCCCAAACAATCTTTTTACTAATGAAAATATCACAATATTGTCACTATCATGGTTCTAGAATATAATCATTTATATACTTTACTAAGTCTCTTAAACTTCTATAGAGTAAGAGAGGGGGAGGAAAATTGGCTTTTGCCATTCCTTTGCCTAATACAAAAAACAGGACTTGAATACTTTGATTTCATGTAAATTGTTAGATAATTCTTTGAATATTTATCTCAGAATATTATCAATAAACTATTCCCTGCTTTAGATCATGGGTAGAACATAATCTGTGCTTAAATGCCTAAATTACTGTAGTCCCGGAGAAATGCAAATCAAGCTAACGAGCATATTTTTCAGATATTTTGTGATGTCCGGACCTTTTTAGTAGACTCTAATAGCAAGAAGATACGTCTCTCTGATTGTGTCATAAGGACTTTGTAGCAGTGATGCCTAAATTAATCTGTTTGTGAACTAGCAATGGCTCAATGAGTATTATGAGAATTAAGATACATTTTTACCTCTGCACTCTAAACAACTCTATGATATCCCACACTATTATATTTTCAGTTCTTTAACATCCTATTGATGTCACGGAATGTGGAGACTTCCACCTGCTGTCTGATCACTGTGTGTGAGCAGACAGTGTAAAAGCTGAAGTATGTAGTCACTGAGCTGCAAATGTGACTCAAGGAGCTAAAATACACAACCTAGTTGAAGAAACAAGTGTTTCTCCCACTTAGACTGGGATCTGACAGTGCAGGTTTGTAGAATGACATCACCAGGGTGTCTGCTTCAGATCAAAACCGTTGAAAAAAAAAAAAAAACATATGGCATTTTTATATCTGTAATACTATTTTGTTGCAACAGGGAGCAATATGAAAACTAAAATTAAATTCATTTTTTTTTAAAAGTACAATGAAGGGTCGTACAGGGTTATTTGCTATAGTGAGAATTGTTGGGATTTCAAAGTGAATTTTAAATTTACACCAAAGTAGCTGAACTACAACTAGATAATGTTTCCAATTTAGAAAAAAGTGTGGGCTATTTATAGAAAGTTGAAAAACTTGCTACTGCTGTTTGATAATCATATTCATTATCTGCTCAAGTAATTCATTTTGGCTCTGAGATTAAAATGCCCTCCGATACCTGACACTCTTTTGAAAAAGAGACATTAGCCTCGAAACATGCTACAACTACAACATGGTGCTGTAAGCGGTGGGTGGGAGCCCTAAACAAAAATAAGGGGGGAGGACCCAATGTCCTCCTCCCCTGACCCCCACCCCTGAGCGGTGGGTGGGGGCCCTAAACACAAATTGGGGGGGACCTAATGTCCTCCCCCCTGGCCCCCACCCCTGAGCGGTGGGTGGGGGCCCTAAACACAAATTGGGGGGGACCTAATTTCCTCCCCCCTGGCCCCCACCCCTGAGCGGTGGGTGGGGGCCCTAAACACAAATTGGGGGGGACCTAATGTCCTCCCCCTGGCCCCCACCCCTGAGCTGCAGGTGTGGGCCCTAAATACATATTTAACCACCCTCCCCCAGGTGACTATGGGTCCCCAAACCCCAAAAATAAACTCCTACCTACCCCCCTCACCCTAAAAATAATGAGGGGGGACCATTTAACTAAGTACCTTTAAAAATAAAAATACACTTACCATTCGATGTTTTCTTTCTTCTAAAGTCTTCTTTTTTCAGCCCCAAAAAAGGCCAAAAAAATCCATAATAACCGATGCAATAAAAAAAAAAAAAAAATGAGCGCCCAAAAAAAAAAATCCATCTTCACCCGGCGAGGGCTCCGAGCAGACTGAGCTCTGCAGGGCGGGGGAAGGCTTATAAAGCCTTTCCCCGCCCTGCAATTAGGCTCAGAGCACTCTGATTGGTGGGTTTAAGCCATCCAATCAGAATGCTCTGACAGGTAAATGAAGAGACTGACAGGTAAGTCTCTACATTTACCTGTCACAGCACTCTGGTTGGTTTGAAATCCACCAATCAGAGTGCTCTGTGTCATTTTACACAGCGTGGGAAAGTTCTGTGGAATTTTCCCACGCTGTGTAATTTGACTCATAACACTCTGGTGGATTAAGTAACCAATCAGAGAGTTATGAGTCAGGGGTGGGGGCCAGGGGGGAGGATATTAGGTCCCCCCCTTATTCTTGTTTAGGACCCCCTCCCACCGCTCAGGGGTGGGGGCCAGGGGGAGGACAAGAGGTCCCCCCCCATTTGTATTTAGGGCTGCTCACTGTTTAATAGACATACCCCTACTGGCGGAATTGCGAGTAGGGGCACAATTTACTAATACTAAGTAATTTTTACTTAGTATTAGTAAATTTGGCTGAAAGACCAATTTAGGTCTTTCAGCCTTTTGGTAGATAACTCCCTAATACCATGGGAATTAGGGAGTTATCTACCAAGCGGCTGCAACAAAAGTCCCAAAAAGTCCGGAAATGCGGGAGGGATAATGTATAATAAACACAGGTTACTGGCTATGGGGGATAATGTATAATAAACACAGGTTACTGGTTGTGTGGGGATAATTTATAATAAACACAGGTTACTGGTTGTGTGGGGATAATGTATAATAAACACAGGTTACTGGCTATAGGGGAGATAATGTATAATAAGCACAGGTTACTGGCTATGGGGGGGATAATGTATAATAAACACAGGTTACTGGCTATGGGGGGTAATGTATAATAAACACAGGTTACTGGTTGTGGGGGGGGGGTAATGTATAATAAACACAGGTCACTGGTTGTGGGGGATAATGTATAATAAACAAAGGTTACTGGCTATGGGGGGATAATGTATAATAAGCACAGGTTACTGGCTGTGGGGGGATAATGTATAATAAACACAGGTTACTGACTATGGGGGGATAATGTATAATAAGCACAGGTTACTGGCTATGGGAGGATAATGTATAATAAACACAGGTTACTGGCTATGAGGGGATAATGTATAATAAACATAGGTTACTGTCTGTGGTGGGATAATGTATAATAAACACAGGTTACTGGCTACGGGGGATAATGTATAATAAACACAGGTTACTGGCTATGGAGGATAATGTATAATAAACAAAAATAAATAAATAAATAATTTAAAAATAAAAAATGAATGCAGCTTCAGAATTAATCTAAATTGTATGCTGTCTAGGAGGTGGGAGGGTCTGGGAGGGAGGGTCTGCTACTGATTGGCTGGAATGTGTCTGCTGACTGTGAGGTACAGGGTCAAAGTTTACTCAATGATGATGAATAGGGGGCGGACCGAACATCGCATATGTTCGCCGTCTGTGGCGAACGCGAACATGCTATGTTCGCCAGGAACTATTCGCCTGCGAACCGTTCGGGACATTCTATTTATTCTATTTAGTGACTAAATTCCTTTTTTCCTCTCAACACAGAACATCTAAAAACTCAGAGTCACATTCACATTTCTCTCTTGACTGATCCCTCTGTTGATAAATGTTAATAACAATGTCAATATAACAATTTGTTCCAGTTTACTTTTCCCAGATCGAATACACACCACTGAAAGCCCAGTGTGTTTGTTTTTTCAGCAGGAACATTTGCAATACATGCGAATAATAATCCTAGGTAATCCCTGTTTAAAAAATGTACACTGGATACAGAACAAAAAAAACAAAAAAAAAAACACTGCGAATATGGGCCAATCACTGGAGAGATTTGTCTATAAGTACATTGCAATCATTGTATGCTTAATTTTATAAGATTAACTCATTGTATGGATTTAGAAAATGTTTCATGAAAAATTTAATTGGGTCTTAAAAGAGAAATATCATGAAGCTCTATAATCGCATTTGCCTTGTTTGTTGTAGCAAATTTGCATATTTTATAGGCAATAATTTGCATAAAATTATTTTATGGAAAGTTATTTATGGGTAAAATGTGAATAAATATGAAGTTCTATAGTTAACCTTAATGGATTTTCTTGCAGGTTTCATTATGGACAACATAATATATTACTCTGAACAATACATACAATACTAGTTTGATGTAGGTGGAAATGTCTTGGGACATTAAAAATATTCATATAAATTAGATATCTGCATATAGTAACAGTTGTTGTGTATTGATCACTGATTCCTCTTCCTCTTGCATTCGGAGGTGTTTGTCGTTGAAAATACAGCCCTTATCCACCATGGATGCTGACTTCTAATTTTTTGACAGCATAACAAATATATCTTTCACTATAAAATGCGAGATTTAAAGAAATTACATTTTGTCCAAAACACTTCTTAAAAGTGATAAAGCATATAACCCATTGTATTCCTTATCGTTAACTACCAGCATAGACATTATTCTTCTTATATTATAGCATCATTCATGCAGCAATATAAAGTATACATTTAATGACAGTAAAAGGTGTTTATGAACGTTAATGAAATATATAACATATACAATTTCTATACTTTGTCACAGAATACTTAAAGGGACACAATAGTCACCAGAACAACTACAGCTTATTGAATTTGTTCTGGTGAGTAGAATCATTACCTTCAGGCTTTTTGCTGTAAACCAGGTCTTTTCAGAGAAAATGCAGCGTTTACATTACAGCCTAGTGATAACTGCACTGGCCACTTCTCAGATGGCTGCTAGAGATCCTTCATGGGTCATGGCTGCCTAAAATGCACCCAAACATTCAGTGTCTCCTCCCTCTGCATGCAGACACTGAACTTTCCTCATAGAGTTGCATTGATTCAATTCATCTCTATGAGGAGATGCTGATTGGCCAGGGCTGTGTTTGAATTGTGCTGGCTCTGCCCCTGATCTGCCTCTTTGTCAGTCTCAGCCAATCCTATGGGGAAGCATTGTGATTGGATCAGGCTAGCTCTTCTGCTGATGTCAGCAGGCAGTGGGCAGGTCTAAAGGAAACAGGCACAAAATAAGCAGCTTCAGGCTTGAATATAAGTAAGATGTACTATATTTGGGGAGGGATGAGGGGACCAGGATGGCTAGATGGGGGTTTTAACCATTTAGAGTCAGGAATACATGTTTGTGTTCCTGACCATATAGTGCTCCTTTAACCATTTATTTGAGAATATATCTGTTTTGATATAAATGCTAAAGTAGTTCATATTAATTAATTGTTTGTCATTCTGTAGTATATAAGTAAGGATTATGTGCTCTTTTGCACTCCCCATAGTTAGTTAGATTTCTGCCAATTGTTAAGTTCTATTTGGATAAAACACATCAGGTTTATAGGAGAACCAGACGTACATGCTTGAATGTGCTTATGTGCCAATCCAATCTTTAATGAACAATACATGTATTTTAAATACAAAAGACTCTAGTACCCTCTGCTGCATTGTCTTAACCAAAGCAATGTTATGTAATGTGTGTTGTAGTGTAGTATGGATTTTAAAGATAAAAGTTCAGGTTTAGATTCAATTAATATGAATGTGTCTTAGTTAAATGCTTCCAGTTTTAGATGTACCATCAATCCATACCTTGATTAGGTATTCTTGATAGTGCTTATGTGGCATGCCTATGGGGTTACCTGTCTTTATCATTATTATATAATATGTAATAGAATTAATTAATTTTCAGAGCTTTGTATATGTAGGTGTCCACTGACCTTCCTTATTGATGTAATTAGTCATCTGCATGCAATTATGCTAAATGAGTTTACAATATGATGTATTGTAACACAAGTATTGTGTGTGAAATATAGGTTCAAACAAACAATGACATTACATTTACTCCAGCACTGCTGTGTAAGGAAGACTGAATGCATATTTTGGAGATTAAAGTAGGAGATTCAATAATTTTTTTTAAAGGCATTCTTCAATTAAACTTACCTAAAATTTAATGTTATGCTGGTGCTATGCTATATAACAATAAAGAGACACTTCAGACTCCAAAACAACATTTATGCTCCAGCTTGTTGCCTTAATAATTAACTGTATTTTTGAATGCCCAATTTTGAATAGCTTTTATGCAACAACAAATTTGCAGAATCTTTAATAACATCTTTATCAAGCCTCCTTTGTCTCCCATCTCCCATCTTAAATTAATTCTTTGTTACTGTAAAGGTGTACAGCTCCCTCTATCCAAGTACTTTTATCCTTAATAATGTCTAATAATTCATACCCCACAGACCACAATGAAAGGTTTCTGATGGGAACGCTAATTACAAGCGTAGCCGAAGCTCAAGTCTGATAGGGATTTGTACAAAGTTAGGAACTTTTAAAGTTTCTACCTTTTCTATATTTTAATATTTTTAATTGATGTTTTTGCATTTTCAAATATTATTTATAAAATTAATTAAAAATAATTGGCCAATTCTACCCTAGAGTGCTCATTTAACAGTGCCTACCTAACCCAAAAGCAATAATTGTTAATACATGACGAGTGCTTAATATTATAATCTGTACACAGACCAATATCTTGGTTGATGACTTATTTTTTACTTGCAAGTGTATTACATTTCTTGATTATTAATGGTGCCATTATTTGTCCCATCAAATGTCATCCATTTACAACATCCCATTTTAGTTATGGTATGTTCTTCATTACATGATAGACACTTGCGTGATATATTCAGATGCTGCATCACCCAACATGATTTATACATAGCATAATCATGGCAGCCCAGTCTAAATTCAAGTAATAAATCACGGAGATCTGAGATATTTACTGTGGGGGGTATTATAATTACTTTGGAAGTTTTATGATCATGAGTGTCATAATAAATCAGAAATTGCAATCTGTGTGCACATAAATGAAAGAAATACTAGGCTCGGAGTGAAATTTAGACATGATTAATGCGTTAACTAAAGATACACACATTTACATTGCTAAAAATACAAAACACCCCAGACACATAAAACAAAGATATATATGAATTACTCATGCAAAAAAATAAAAAAGTTTAACCCCATATTAGAGAATACTGAATATTATATGGATTCCTTGCAGTCTATATATTTTTCAGTATTTGCTTTTTTTGTTTTCCATATCTATATATATATATATATATATATATATATATATATATATATATATATATATATGTATATATACATGAACTGATTTCCTCCAGAAAAGAAACCTTATTTATTTTGGTTAATTGCATTTCGAGCTCAAAGAATGTAAATTTTTAAATTCTGATTTTTTTTTCCTTAGATTGTTTTTTACATTATTGATTGTGTTTGCATACCCGGAGATAAGTTAAACACGTTCAAGTTAAGGTGGTAATAGTGTCTTCACTAATAGGATTAGAAGCCCAAGTCTTTCACTGTCTGTTAAGCCCAGGTCATTCAACAAATGAATATTAATCATGGCATTTACATGCTTTAGAATCATAACAATTCTATGTTCATTAATTGTTCATGCCCCATACACAGGCCTACAAATCATTTCTTTTCCATATATTATTTATGTGTGAAAGTACCTGATAAACCCAGAGCAGTTGAAGGACAGCAAAAGAGTAAAATATTTAACTAAACATATAAAAGTATTTGCAGTTTTACTATATATATATTGCACATGTATAAAGTATACGTCAGTCAATTCACAAGTGAAGACCTCGATATCCTTGCAATATCACATGGTGATGTTGTGATAAATATATAGCATCAGTTCCTCCGCACAGAAAATAAATGCCCCACAGATTTATTCTACCTTACACTCAGTGGTCCCTCTCACATTTATACTGTAAAGCAGTTTTTTTCTACAGTTTTGTGGCAGCTCTCTATCTCCCAATCTTGCCTCCGCAATACAGAGACTCTACTGCATCAAATGCCTACCAATGAATTTAGTCTTAAGAACAGGGCTATGGTGTTTGCATATGACTCTGGGAAATTACCCCCCCTTCCTTCTGCACATATATCAATATGGAAGCAATTTAGATGAGGTGGAATGGATCTGCAGGTACAGTAAGCATATGTTATAATCTATAGATTGGCTGGAATAACATTAAAGAGACACTCCAGATATAAACACAACTTAAGTGCATTTGATATGGTTTACCCTCATGTTTTTGCTTTAATAAAGTACATACTTTACTTCCTCGGTGCTGCTCTTCTCTCCAGCTTCTGCAATGTTTTATTTTGCAGGGTTTGAAGGACAGGGCCACTTCACCCATACCACTTAATTGAGATGAAGTGTTTTGGGTGACGTTAGTGCCTATTTAATTCATTTCAACCGGAGACATTCTTGTCTCTTTTACTCTCCTATCATATTTATCTTTTCTTCTTCAACTCTCTTTGCAATGACCACTAGCAAATGAAATCCATAAATATCTTCTTTTTTCAAAGAAACTGCCTTGTGTGTATAAATTCAACATAAATAGGTTTTCATGCAATCAAACTTTTTACCAGCAAAAAATCCATTTCATGGACATGCTTTTAGAATATCAGTCCTCCTATTAGAATGATCTAGTATATCAGGTTGGCTTCTGCAAGGTATATCAAGAAAATAAAAGCAGAACTAGCCCTAATTCTATGCTACATAAATCCATGGATCGATGGAAAGATGGATGGATTGACAGATGATTGACATGGCTATTTCTTATACAATAACTTTACAGTATATGTCAATGTTCTTCCTTACTCACCCTTTGTAACTACACTGTTTCCTTTTTATTACCTATAAACTTGTTCTCCTCAATTACTGAAGTCATTTACACTTCCTCTTGCTATGTCCTCTTTTTCTTAGATTCTACCTCTTCCCATCTTACTAATTCTTTATCATCCACTCCAGTTTTATCCACAATATACATTTCTATCTCTCTGTTTTAATATATTTTCTTTACCTTCTGCAAACATACTACCAGTGCACTATTCCTAAAAAAAAAAAGTCCCTTTTTGTCCCAAACATTGTGTAAATACCTTCATATTTCCCTTTTCTCTTTGACTTGTTCACGTTTTTTGTATGGCTTGTATATGAGTAGTCCAAATATTTTTAATCTATTAATTTTGACTTCCACTCTCAGCACTCTACGGAGACTGATCTAGTTCTTTGTTAACTTTTCTTTCTCAGTTACACCTCTTTCTTTATATTACTTATTCCTTATATAATCTCTTCCAGTATTCTTTAAGTAAATACTCTTGAGATGTATCTTCCTCCTTTAATTCTCTTTCACTTGTGGTTTCATAAGGTTCTAATCTGAAGAACCTTCTGATTTTTGCTCTACATTATCTGCTGGGAATCTAATATGAGTTTCTTTGGTTTCCACTTTGCATATGCGAATTGAACCCTGACTTAACTCTATTATTCTGATATTCTCCTCATGAACTAGACCATTCATCGTCCATCTCTGCCTGAATTTCTACCCACTGACACTGACACTCATTCTTTCTTTTTTTGTCAATCTTTATTTAAGATTTTTTTTTTTTTTTTTATCAATTTACAAACAAAGGCAAAAACACATCAGGATAAATTATCCCACACAGGGTACATAAAGAAAACAGCAATATGGTAACCAAGAGGTAGAAATAACAGAAGTGTTATAGAGACTTCCTGAAAAGAGCTCATGGGAAGGACAAACAAACAGTGCAAAACATTCTCTAGTATATTTAATACCCCAGTACAAAAAACCCAGTTTTGTTGTACTGGGGTATTAAATATACAGTGTTACACTATATTCTGTTTCCTTGTTTTTAAGGTATACCCAGTACACTACGTGGTTCAACATTTATATGGATGAGGTTTTGACCACCCCCCCCAGCGACTATTACTATCTGCACTTATATTTGATGTTTTACCGAAAGGACTGATTAATTTTTTTAGTACCTTTTATTGTCTAGAACTGTCCCTATACACCCCTAAAAGACTCTAGAGAGGCACATTTACTAAGCGCTGGCATTATCATCTGCATGGTTAGAAGGAAGCATGCAACTGCTGCCTTAGCCATACTTTAGGTGGAGGATTGACTGTGGGTGGCAAAGGATCCTAATTTAGTGTTAAACTGTTAAACTGATAGAAAATTATTTAACACTGAATGGAGAGATAGTGCCAGGGCACTCAAGGCATGATGATCAATTCAATGATGTGAAAGTGCCCCTTTAGTATGATGAGATGCATTTAAAAGAACAATTCTTGTAGAAGAAATGAACCTCAATATTTGTATAAATATGTATCTGGCACAGCACAAAAACACAGTTTATTACGTTGTATTGCATCATCTCCTGCTAAGACCAATCACCCGAGAAGTACACATGCTCAGGGTTAGCTTTTTTCACAGGCACAGTATGGTGGCAACATCACACCTTACATCATAGTATAAGCCTCAGGTTTTACTAGCGAGCAAATAATCTGTGAGTGGTCGGTGTCTTTGCAAAGGGTCGTTATTTGCAATCAGCTGGAAAAAAAAAGTGACAAGGTTGGAATCTTGTTGATAAATAGTAGACTTTACCACCTACCAGGTATTTTTAACAGTGACAGCTTACAGCCTCTAGTATTTACCATCCAGGTTGAATCGTCCAAATATATTTACTAAATATAATAAGCCAATTGATTGGTATGGTTTAAGCAAAACACAACTCAAATCTGTGCTTATATAAAACAAAAATCATATCAACATTTGTGTTGTCTAGTAATATTTGCCAGATAGTTATTTTAATGCAAATTCTATTTTAAAAATGCATACTTGAGTTTTTTAGCACTTCCTCCCCCCCTTGTTTAGAGTTTATTGTGTAGAGCACATGGTAAATATAAGAAATGGTGACTAGTATCACTAAATATAAAATGTTTTTCTTTTTCAGTAAAATATTAAATCAATACTTCCTTTTTCCAGACTCAACTTTGTAAACTTACGTTTAATGTGTTTATTGGACAGTAAATCGCCATTATTCTCCTACCATAGATCCTTATAAAACCAAGGAGTCCAAGCTTTCATATGAAATAAATGAAACTGCACTAAAGTAGGGCATTATTTAGATTGCAACTTACAAACTGAATTAGTATGTTCTATTTCTGTAAAGATATATTTGTGACTTGAGGTGTAAATTATATTTTTAGAAATAGATTTTTCCTAATGCTGGCGGCTAAAGTGTTGAAGACACATTGCTGTTTTAAAACTAATATTTGTTCAGCACAGGGGAATTTAATAATGATTCAAACTTCTTTTTAAAATTACATTTTTTTTTTTTTTTTATACTAGCGGTTTAGAGAATGTTAAAATTCTGGTCGCCTGATTAACAAACTCCCATCCTTATAAAAAGAACATCTGTGATTTACGGTAATTCCTCAAGGACCAATGAAGTTATATGACTCCACTACAATCTGGTCTTGAAATATTTTGTCAGCTTTAAACGAACTGTTTACTTAGCATCAGAGTTTGGAAGAGCCCTGGTATAAAATATGATGTCAAATACATATCCCATACATTCATGAAATATTCACCGTTAGATCAGCGCATCTTGGGGAAAACACTTAACTATGACAATTCAATCTTTTGGGCATCATAGAGTGTACGATATAATGACATTGATAACCAGTGACTAGTATTTTCTTGTCTGGAAAAATGGAATGACAGGCTGTTAAACCTTGCACTATAGAAATGACATGGGTTTCTAAACTTTCTGTATTCATTTCAAATTAAAGATAATAGTAGAGCATGTTAGACATTTAGGACAAACTCTGGATTATTGAGCAGTGGCTACACCCCACCCTCCTGTTCTCTTAATTGAACTTTAATCACACATTGGAGGCTGATATCCCCTCCAGAAGAGGGCATACTAGATTGCAGTTGACCGACGTCCATATCTCTTGAAAGACACTAAACTTGTGGGATAATTACCTAAGAAGCAGTAATGGGGGTAGCCCCTACTGATAAAGGATAAAAAAACAAAGGGGAAACAGTGTTAAAAAAATATACAATATATATACAGTGTTAAAAAAATATAACTTTCTATTAGTACTATCTTAAAATCAGAATAGAAGCAGTTTGAGTAATGATATATATATGTGTGTGTGTGTGTGTATACAATATATTTAATATATATAATACATTAATTTTTAGGCAATTGTAGTTTATATATATGTGTATATATAAACTACAATTGCCTAATAAAGAATATACACAGTTAAAATGGTGATTGTCCACAGCTGTAACAATTATTGATAGAAACATCCTGCAACAAAAGTATCAAGGCTGAAACAATACATGTTATAGTAAAGAAATTCCCCTATAGCAATATGCTACAATGCCGATAGTACACACTATCCTGAGAACACCCTACAGTGCCGATAGTATACACTATCCTGAGAACACCCTACAGGGCCGATAGTATACACTATCCTGAGAACACCCTACAGTGCCGATAGTATACACTATCCTGAGAACACCCTACAGGGCCGATAGTATACACTGTCCTGAGAACACCCTACAGTGCCGATAGTATACACTATCCTGAGAACACCCTACAGGGCCGATAGTATACACTATCCTGAGAACACCCTACAGTGCCGATAGTATACACTATCCTGAGAACACCCTACAGTGCCGATAGTATACACTATCCTGAGAACACCCTACAGGGCCGATAGTATACACTATCCTGAGAACACCCTACAGTGCCGATAGTATACACTATCCTGAGAACACCCTACAGTGCCGATAGTATACACTATCCTGAGAACACCCTACAGGGCCGATAGTATACACTATCCTGAGAACACCCTACAGTGCCGATAGTATATACTATCCTGAGAACACCCTACAGTGCCGATAGTATACACTATCCTGAGAACACCCTACAGTGCCGATAGTATACACTATCCTGAGAACACCCTACAGGGCCGATAGTATACACTATCCTGAGAACACCCTACAGTGCCGATAGTATACACTATCCTGAGAACACCCTACAGTGCCGATAGTATACACTATCCTGAGAACACCCTACAGGGCCGATAGTATACACTATCCTGAGAACACCCTACAGGGCCGATAGTATACACTATCCTGAGAACACCCTACAGTGCCGATAGTATATACTATCCTGAGAACACCCTACAGTGCCGATAGTATATGCTATCCTGAGAACACCCTACAGTGCCGATAGTATACACTATCCTGAGAACACCCTACAGTGCCGATAGTATATACTATCCTGAGAACACTATCCTGAGAACACCCTACAGGGCCGATAGTATATACTATCCTGAGAACACCCTACAGTGCCGATAGTATACACTATCCTGAGAACACCCTACAGGGCCGATAGTATACACTATCCTGAGAACACCCTACAGGGCCGATAGTATACACTATCCTGAGAACACCCTACAGTGCCGATAGTATACACTATCCTGAGAACACCCTACAGTGCCGATAGTATACACTATCCTGAGAACACCCTACAGTGCCGATAGTATACACTATCCTGAGAATACCCTACAGGGCCGATAGTATACACTATCCTGAGAACACCCTACAGTGCCGATAGTATATACTATCCTGAGAACACCCTACAGTGCCGATAGTATATACTATCCTGAGAACACCCTACAGTGCCGATAGTATACACTATCCTGAGAACACCCTACAGTGCCGATAGTATATACTATCCTGAGAACACCCTACAGTGCCGATAGTATACACTATCCTGAGAACACCCTACAGGGCCGATAGTATACACTATCCTGAGAACACCCTACAGGGCCGATAGTATACACTATCCTGAGAACACCCTACAGTGCCGATAGTATACACTATCCTGAGAACACCCTACAGTGCCGATAGTATATACTATCCTGAGAACACCCTACAGGGCCGATAGTATACACTATCCTGAGAACACCCTACAGTGCCGATAGTATACACTATCCTGAGAACACCCTACAGTGCCGATCGTATATACTATCCTGAGAACACCCTACAGTGCTTTGGAGGGAACCTACTATTTAAATAATTGGACTAAATAACTCTCTGCTTCTAAATATCCGTAATCTCATATAACAATAAAGTACGTGCAATCAGTTTATGAGGCCTCTTCTATCACAAGAATGGCCAAAAAATAGATCCCCAGTCCCATCTGTCGTTGAATTCTCACAATGCTTTGCTAGCTGGAATCTACCTTTTGCCTATCCTTGCAGGGTTTTATTTAGCACTGAGCAGTGTTTCTGTGTAATGTATTTGTGTGTAGTGTTGTGTTGTGTTTTTTGTGTACTGTTGCCATTTGAAAGTGGTGGTTTACTTGTACGTAGTGTTTGCCTTTGAATGTAGGGGTGTGTTTGTATATAGTGTTGATGCTGGAATGCAGGAGTGTATTTGTATGTAGTGTAGGGCATTTGAATGCTGAATTGTATGTATATACACATATAACTTTTCACACACACATACACAACACACACACAGAAACACATGCAGATGCAGGCACATACTGACCCATATCCAGAAACACTGACACACAGATACATACAGGCAAATACACACAGGTACACACACTGACACACATGCAGGTACACATACACAGACTGACAGATGCACACATACAGATACACACAGAGGCAGATTCACAGGGGCACACACTGACACACATGGAGATACACAAATATGCATAATGACACTCTTACAGATACACTGGACACACACTAACACACATACATATACACAGATGCACAGATACAAACACTGACAGACCTACAGATACGCAGATGTACAGATGCACAGTGACACACATGCAAATACACAAAAACACACACACACAAAGCAGATGCACAGATACACACACTGACAAACATGCAGAAATACAGATTCACAGGCACATACCAAACTCATACACATGCAGATGCACAGACACACATTAACACACATGCAGATACACAAGCACACATATACACACACTGATACACAATAACACACATACAGATGCACACTTACTTTTCTCTGCCAATCTGAATTATCATATTTGGCACTAGTGTAATTAGATCATATGCATTCTAATGCCTTATTAAAATATTGATTCAATGTTACAGCCTGGTATGTGAATGTAGCTGCTTTCATATCATTGTAATTTAATGTATACATTCACATATTGTTTGTATATTAATTAACATGTAATAGTTTTATTTAGCTATCTATCATTTTTTCTTTCTTAATATGTATATGTTCTATGTGCTACCTTTACTCTTTAATCAAAAAAAATCAAAGTGACATTGCTTTGTGACAAATATTTTTGTCATTTCTGTTTCTCGCCATACATAATCTATTTGGTTGGATAATTTGCAAACATTTATAAGGAAGGTTATTTGCTTGCATGTACCTAATATTTTCTGCAAAGTTTGACAAAGTAAGCATTTTGCACTGTGTTTTTTTACCCACAAAGAAAATCTTCACAGTAGGAAGTCTATTGCTTTGAAATTGCTTGTCTGAGTTTTGCTATAATTTATGACCTTCCATACCGGGCAGACTTGTGTACGCATGAAATATAAATTGTTGTGTTGCCACGTCTGCTTTAAAGAATATGCTTTGGTTTCTGTTGTGTTTGGTACTGGACTATGATTCAGTAATTATAACATTTTGCAAATATTGTAAACACCAACACATCAAAAGGCATACTAGTTATAATCTAGCTAATTAGTCAACCAATTAGTCAACCGTTTATGAATTCATGGAAATGATTATCGAACATATTGAAAAGCAGAGAGGTATTAATTAAATCCATTGATACAGTTGTGTATGGCTTTATAATTCTTCATATGCCTTCTATGATAGTCAATCGCTGTGATAAAAAAATCAATGCGGTCTAGCACAAGCATGTACTATGCACGTATATAGTCACAGTTAATGCTGTAACTGCTTTCAAAGGCTTGTTGAATGTACCATCAAAAAATTCGACATGATTGGAACCAAAGCATATTTCAATGTCATAACGGAATCCCAATAATTCACTTAGTCAGGTAAATGTAAAATGTCATATGATAATACGTCGCTGAACAAAAGCATTTAAATATTGTAAGTATGTGCTGTTACATATAACGTGTGAAAAAGAACATGGCAAACTGTCAAGTGATATTTCCTCTTAGGGGTTTATAGACATTCTGAAGCTTTACTCTTAGAACGGAAATGAGACCTCAGAATTGCCATTAAAATACTCATGTGCACTATGGTTGGTTGCCAGAAAAGTCTGTGCATATTTTTGAAATAAGATTAAATTATAGCAAAGTTAACATTTTGGGAAAAATAAACTAAGGGAAATATTATGCATTCTAAACATTAGTTCGGTAACTCCACACAAAATGTTGCAATAAAGTATTGTGTGATCCAAAAATACTGATGTTAAAGACTTTATATGAGTGGAGAGAGCATTTAGATGAGGAAAGAAGGCTACTTCCAGTGGCTATCTCAGCTCAGGCTCTTGAAGATAGATGAGGCCAGGGAGCTAGCACCTTATCTGTGATTGTGGATGCCAAAGAAACTCTAAAGAAAGACATTTATAACAAACATGCACTCTTTACAGACCATACTAAGGTTTTCTATAAGCAGAATAATATACTATAAATGGTAAGGTATTAGCAGAATATATACATAAAGATAACATTTCTAACAATGATTTAATTACATGATTATTCCACTGATATTTGTGCATCGTCTTATTGAAATGTAATTATTTAAAAAACTATGTGGAGAAGATAATGAACTCCTGTAAATGTTTTATTTTTCTCAATTGTCTTAGAAAGTAAATAATTGAATATCCACCTAACCTACGCCATCATGACTGGCGGATTATTACCCGATAATTCTGTCCATCCCCTCATCCCTTCATTTCAGTCCCCTTCCTACATCCATGTCCTTATCCTCCCTTCTCGGGGTTTCCTGTGTATTTTCATGTCTGTATCCATGCTAAGTACATCCTTACCATTATGCCAATAACATATCAAGTATGTTACTACAAATGGCCCTAAAGGTTAGCACATGCTTAAGCGAGCTGCAAATATACTGTACATCGTATTATCACCTCAAAATAAATAGATTTGATATATGTGTGTTTAATTAACAAATCTTGTAATTGTGTCATATTTTCAATTTCGTCTGGGGGTAAAAATATAACCATAATCAAAGTGTGAAAAAAACACCTCTTATTTGGATTAATTTATACCAAGATGTCTTGGATTAGTGACACTGGGTATCCGCATCAATATACAGACTTTTGAAGAATATTGTAGAAATGCATGAAAGAATCAATAAAAAAATAAATAAACAGCAAACATGTACCAGTAAATGGTCTGTTGCTGAGATTGTAAAGGAGCTAAATGAGATCCAGGCATTCTTAGAGGAAAATGTTCCATTTGTTTAATTATCTATAGCAATATAGATATTTGTGGAGAGAAAATACTACCCAATCACAGATGCTAAAATGACTTTGGCATTTGACTCATTAGACTCAAAACCTTTCAATTGTGTTTTCTGTCTCAGCAAGGTCATAGATGAGTGCAGAAGGCATTAGGCTAAAAATATGTAATTGCATTATATCCCTTTCTGTTTATTTTCAAATGTGCAGTTACGCCATGCATAACAAGACCAAAGCGATTTCTGCTGTTACCCCAAGGACCTCCTGCCAGCTATATTGTGTAAAATAAGCAAACAAAAAAAAGAAATAAAGATAGAAAATATGCTTTCACCTAATGACTTGCATTTAATTGTTAGATAGCTTGCACCACTTGGAGACTTGCTCGTGTGCTAGGTTAAAACAGTTCTTGGCTTGAGAGAAAATAATCAGTTTAAAATCGTACAGCCAGTCGATATGAGTTGCTCTTTACAACCCCCAGAACATTTATGCATTTTCAAGAGAGAAAATGTAAGCAGAACTCACATGCCAGTCATCACTGTCAAACGTACAATACATGAAGCTGATTTCTTTTTTTATTTAGCTCAGTGACACCTGCTATAAATGACACATTTATACATGAAAATAATGCCACGATTTAGGAGTTAAGTTAAAGTACAAAAGTACAAAATGCGTAGGCCACTCTTCATTGTGTATTCAGCTTTGTATGCTGCCTGTTGCTGCCTGAATTTGAATAAAGAGGATTAAAATTTTACTGCATCCAAACTTTTCTACCTGTTATTCATATTTACAAGTCCTAGTGGTTGGGCCGCCATTCGTCAGCAAATAAAGGATTTGGCCACAATTGGAACTGATGAGGTATAGTTTTGTAAGAAACAGGACACTTACCTTGCCAGTCCGCCGATCTGCCGACAGCAGGATCGGTCAGACAGCCGCTCCCACGCAGAAGATAGATAAATTAAGCATCAAGGAAGCCGGCCGCTGTACACCCGCCCCTTTAAAAGGGACAATTCAGTCACATGTTAGCAAAAGGGCTCTAAACAAAAGAGGTCTGAACAAAAGAGCTCTAAACACAAGAGCACAAATGACTCGTACCTTTTGGGGGCATCCCTAATCATAAAAAAAGCCCAGCCTGCCTTCAACTTAGTGCCCTGTTGTGGTTCCTAGTGTTCGTTGTGCTCCTAGTTCCTCCTCAGCGCATTCCTGTTTGCTTCTTTGTGTTTTTGACTCGGCTTTTCCTTGACTCCTCTGGTTTCTGGTTTCCTGACTCGGCTTGTTCCTCGCTTTTGTGTATTTCTGTACTCCTTTGACCTCGGCTTGTCTCTGGCTCCGCTAGCTCCTTTCAGCCGGCCATTCTAAGGACCGGTACATGGGCTTTCTCTATCTACCTTTGTGGTTCTGGTGATTTACACTCTGCGTGTTGGGCATATTCATTACAAGTTAACTCTTGAGAATATCAAAAATATCCAGTAGTAATTGTAGGACAGTCGTTTTTTGTTTCAATGTTTTATCATTAATTTTAGCACTAAGCATGGTCCATTTGAACCTATTTTTGCCTTTATATGCATGTCATATTTAACCCCTTAAGGACACATGACATGTGTGACATGCCATGATTCCCTTTTATTCCAGAAGTTTGATCCTTAAGGGGTTAAAAAGTTAAGTGAATTAACTTAATACATGAGAACAAAGAGACACAATATTTTGTAATTCTAAAAGCAGCGTTGCTTTTTTTGCTTTTCTTTCAGAATGAACACTTCCAGAGACAGAGTGTCAGAGATATATAACTCAGTATAACAACTCTTATTTATACAATGCCACCAATAAAATTACTAAACGGTACACTAAACACTATACCCTTCATAGCTCAACGTAGTTGTTATGGTGCTATTAGACTGTATGTGTCATTCCCTTTTTTTTTTTCTTAAGCCATTTTGGAGAAATTTGACAACACTGGGTCTCTTTCTAGCACTCTTAACCTGCCCATTGCAGTGCTGATGGGATCAAAGCTGAAAACATGCATTTGTAGTTTCTGCATTTTCAGTGCAATTAAAGACAGGTCAGGCTATTGATGTCAGAGAGAGTCTACATTGATGGCAAACTATTCCAAAATGACAAAAAGAACTCTATAGTGTAATAGAGTGTTTATGGTTCGTAGGGTGCCCCTTAAAAAAGATCACTTTTCTGTTTTGGAGCAGCGGTTACACTGCAACGCTTTTTATTTTTTAAATCTAAATCTAAAAACAGACGTGAACTCATTTATAACGATAAGTTCAGGAAGCAGCGCCTGTGATGGTATTCCCATGCTCAAAGCAATATAGGGAAGAAAAGGAAAAGACACAGATATAGTGTAGTATGTTTCGATCTCTGGTAATAATAAATGGAGGGAAAAAAGTTGCACTTACAATTTTCTGGAGCTTATATTCAGCTACAAAAATCTATGCGCCTGGACGGTATAATGGATGGATGCAACGCTTTTTATTTTTAAATGTTAAATCTAAAAACAGACGTGAACTCATTTATGTTTACATATAACTATATGAAGATTGAAAGAAAAATAACATAGCGTGATTGAAAACACGTAAAAAACGACAGCATTTTTTGACGTTAGAAGTTGACAGTTGTGCACTAAACTGTTTTTAAAACAAATATTATTAATAATACTAGCAGTAGTAATAAAATATCAGTTCTATTTAATAAATGTTACCAGGAAGGCTGCATTAGGTGCATCTATTTTTCAAGTATGCTAATACAGAAGAATGAAAAGCTGATCCCCTCTCTATGTCATGCAATTCATGTATATGTTTATATATTTCTAAAAGGATGCTTAAACGCACCGTTAAAGAATATTTCTTCTGGTTTCCATTTACTTCTGATGTTAGAAATATATTGTTACTTTTATAAAATAAAGGATGACTTTAAAACTAATAAATATAGAGTAAGGTTTTGATGGATGATTTTTTTACAGCGATACAATCACTCTGGGGAATTTGCAGCAAGTATTTGTAGTCTATTGAGTGTGAATGACATTCTGTGTTGTGGTCAAGCTTGGAAAATACTGTAGTGAATTTTAATCATGATTATTGCGTTTTTGGCCAGTTCAAGACATTCTGACGCCTGAGGCACAGTAAAAGGGCACCTATTCTTCAATTATAGTTACACATGCCTAAATCATATAGACAGCTTTTACCAGTGAGCAGGAAGTGACTATCACTGATAATATGCATGATTGGAGATGTTCCAGTCCAAGGATCATGTTGCTGATCAGGGAACATTTTTTTCTTTTTATCAAAATCCACTTTTGCAGGTAATATATGTTCTATATTCATAAGAATGCAGTTCTAGGAACAACTGAGATACTTTGCAGAACCATCAGACTCCCCAGCCTATGGTAGAGGACCTGAGCATGAGGAATAATTATACCACCCAGGAGGGGTGAGAAAATCTATTTATATAATGCCAAAATACCAGAGTATTGCAGTATGTAATGATACCTTTTTTTATTGGACTAACATAATACTTAAAAGTCATGCTTTGGAGAGTTTCCCTCTCTTCCTCGGGTCTGAAGCAATATCCAAGGAAGGAGGGGAAACTCTCACATGCTTGTCCTGTAAGTATTATGTTAGTCCAATGAAAAAGGTATCATAGTATACTGCAATACTCTGGTATTTTAGCATCTTGTCTACTGGACTAATACAGCTAATTATATATATATAGTATTGTAGTATTCACAGGTACTATATGATATACATATTAAACGTTCGAGAATTTTCACATGTCTTCAAGTGAGTAGCCATCAATATATCATGACATATTTTGCAGTGTTAAAGCTTGAAGATACTTCAAAGAATTTCACTAGAGTTACTGCAGTAGTGGCTATTTCAAGAAATATGGTGCATTTTACACGTGTTGGCTATTATGATAAAGGTTGCCATATCCACCATGTTTAACGTACACACTTAATTTCATTATAATTGTCTGATCATAAAAATGCCAAACTGTGGTGTCCAGAATGCAAATGAATTTAATGATTTACCCCTCGATCTTCTACCTTCAGCATTTGACTTCTACATATTACTAGACAGCACTTTCCGTATGTTACCCATCAATATGTATAAGAGATACATTTCCTGTAATAGTCTCCAGCACTTCAATAGCAATAACTGTAAATGAACCAGACTCGAAATAACTAGATGGTTTGAAAAGATGGTCTTCTGTGCTGATGAAGGTTGGTCTACCTGGTCATTAAATAGCAAGACAGTCATGTCGCAAATATAGTGCTGGCGAGGAAGAGACAAAAAGAGGGTCAAGATGTCAAAATGGTTGAGGCAGAAAGCAAAAGTTCAGAGGGGATTTATGTAGCCATTAGTCATTTAGTCTGATATGATCAGGATGGAAGAGAAGACTATGAATGGTAAGGAATGAAAGAATTGACATAGCAATGAAACAATCCTGCTATGAAAAGTCAGCCTTGCAGTTTTGTAGTGTGCTACGCAGAAAACCTCAAGGACACAACAGAGCTATGTCATATATATAATTAAGCATTGACAAGCCACCTACTATTTTCTAGTTCTGATTAATGTGTGTCAAAAACAAAGTTGCCCATCCAGAGTGAGCAGCATTGAATAACGAGTTAGTGACATCTGAGTAGATGTGCACATGCTTTTCAAGATCTAAATTTAACAGAATTTCAACCAATTTGGTGTCATTTTTAATCTCAAAATTTTGCATTAAACTTTGATCAAAATTCTTCAGAACCCAAAAAAATAATAAAAATAATTGGAACCATATCAGTTTGGAAGCGCTGATACAGTTTCACCATGAACAAATCTAGTAGCCGCTGCCAATCAACACCAATTTTGAAGTACTAATTTTCAGTTTGAGATATTTTTTTTTTTTTTTGCAAAGGGACACTTTGGGCACATTTTATGCTTAATTTTAGGGCTTCCCCAGCAATTTTCAGATATATAAAAAATAATTCAAAACAAGTTGAAATTTTGAATGGAACTGAAAAATATTTGACGATTTTCTTCAGAACCAAAACATTTTTAATAGCAGAACCATATAAATTTGGAAGAACTGAACATTTTCCTATTGTACAAGTCTAGTGATGATCAGTAATCATCTGGAAAGACAAGGGTGCAGGTGGTAGTAAGTAACCAAACTAGTTTGTGGATCCCAGAATACTGTGACTTTACCTACCATATGCATGAGAAGTCAAATTTCAAGGTACTGACAGTGACAACAAGCAATAATGGTATGTCCGCAACCTGTACATTACTGCAGAATGCAGTTATTTATCTTTTAAATCATTTTTATTCACTTACCATTCCTTCCATTCCGTAACTGTTAGTCAACAGAATATTTATACCTATGCACCATCCCAGTGACCAATACCTAGACATTAAATGAAACATTGCAATGTTTTATCAGCAAGCCTTATTAACAATGTTTTGACATTTTACAACATGACCTTTATCAAGTTGTTGTATTGTTCTGAAATGTTGATCCTAATGAATGTACAAAATTAAATCTGTCACTTAAGACCTGTAAATGCTGTAGTGTTCCCATCTAAAATATTACCAGACTCTTAGACATGCACCCGAGAACTACAGGTGAAAGAAAAATACAAAATTGTTTCACTTAAACACACATTTTTGCCCCACTCATGCATAAGGTGATATACATGCACAACTCAGAAGAATTCAAGTCTGGTCTTCTCTCTCCATCTATTTTCATCCAATGAAGATGTTCTCTTTTTTTTTATATATATATATTTCAATGAAAATGCTAAGAGACACTTACTTTGATTATTTTGATAAAAAATCTTTCCAAAAAGATTTTTTAAAAATCCAAAAAAGATCTTTCAACTGGATCATATATTTTCATTCTTTCCTCATTAAAAAGCTTCCAACGAAGGATTTTTGCTTTGTCCTCCATCATCAATCATCGCTAGCCAAAGCTTTGTTTTTCAATGGAACACAAATCCGTTTTAGCATCATTTTAGATTCTAGTGTCCTGATGTATTTTTATGGCAGATCTTCGAAAAGTGGTCTTCAAATATTATACAACCAAAGAGTCCAACATTATTAATGCGGTGTCAATGTTTTTGCAGCCAAGCTGTAGAGTATAGCATAGCTTATTTTTGCTGAAGGTTTACTCGTATAAATATTAAATGAGCACAGGGAAAACATTACAGTAAAAGGTATTAAGGAATTATGAAATGCACATATTGGGATTAGAATGCAGCTGGCTTATGGCTTGATCCTGATTAGGTAAAAAAAAGTGTATTCTAGCATGTATTTAAACCTATATGGTGCAATGATGTGTTTTCTATAAAGGAAAATAAAATGACATACTTCCCTTGAGGTGGTGCTAATGACGCTTTTGGTCATCTTCTGGATGGTACTGTTAAAGATTAATTAGATCAAATACATAGCTTTCACCTTTTACTGAATTAAAGCATTATTAGGAAACCCTTGTTAAGAAATGTAACACCCCTCCCTTTATTCCCTTTCTAACTTTGAATATTATTAAATTGGACTTCGCTTCCATGTTGGTTTTACTTATATAAGCATAAATAGAGTTTAGCTATCAATTATTTCTTTCTCGCCAAGTTTAGGGGAACTGCACACTATGAAAGTACTAGCTGATAAAAAATATGAAAAAACTAAGGCTCTAGAAATATAAAATGGTGTAACCTTATAATATATAAAGTGCACATGAGTATTCAAAGTGTCTTTGTGCAACACTTAATTAATTCTCAATGCTGTGCAAACCTTTGCCAAAGTGTATATAGTGAAAGTAAAGCACTTGCAAAAATATGTTGCTTCAAAATGTAGACAGCTTTGTCCAGTAGAATTCAAAGAAAAAAACACAGAACAAAATACATAGTGTAATCCTGTTTTAAATATTGCATGTACTAAAAGACAAAGAAACACTCACAAATAGAGAGCAGATGTGCATGTTCTTACTTTCCAGCATGTGTAGATCTCTAAATGGATAGCAGGAGAGGAGTGAGTGACCTGAGGAAGCCGATAGGCGAAACATGTCATCACGCACATGCCACGTCATGCTAAGCCATCACGTGGATGGGACGTTAACCCCGCCTCCCGGATGTGTTTGGAGTGACCGGAGTTCTGCAGCCGGCGGCAGACTGAGAGGGCTATAGACTCTGTGCACATTCAACCAGATTGAAGGAGCTGCTGTGGGAACGTTTTTAAAGGTTCTTATAAAAATAAAGAATTGTGATTGCACCTGTTGCGGACATCCTCTCCAGCATTCTTGATCCATTTTGAGATCTACACACGCTGGAAAGTTAGAGCAGTCTCACCTGCTTTCTATTTGTGAGTGTTTCTTTGTCTTTTAGTACATGCGATTTTTAAAACAGGATTGACCAAAGTATTTTTTTCTGTGCTTTTTCTACTGGACAAAGCTGTCTACATTTTAAAACAACATATTTTTGTTTTAAACTTTCACTCTTTCACAGCATTGAGGATTAATTACCGTATATACTCGAGTATAAGCCGACCCGAATATAAGCCGAGGCCCCTAATTTTACACCAAAAAACTGGGAAAACTTATTGACTCGAGTATAAGACTAGGGTGGGAAATGCAGCAGCTACTGGTAAATTTCTAAATAAAATTAGATCCTAAAAAATTATATTAATTTAATATTTATTTACAGTGTGTGTATATGAGTGCAGTGTGTGTGTATAAGTGCAGTGTGTGTGTATGAGTGCAGTGTGTGTGTATGAGTGCAGTGTGTGTGTGCATGAGTGCAGTGTATGAGTGCATGAGTGCAGTGTGTGTGTGCATGAGTGCATTGTGTATGTATGAGTGCAGTGTGTGTGTATGAGTGCAGTGTGTATGTATGAGTGCAGTGTGTATGTATGAGTGCAGTGTGTGTATGAGTGCAGTGTGTGTATGAGTGCAGTGTGTGTGTATGAGTGCAGTGTGTGTGTATGAGTGCAGTGTGTGTGTATGAGTGCAGTGTGTGTATGAGTGCAGTGTGTGTGTATGAGTGCAGTGTGTGTGTATGAGTGCAGTGTGTGTGTATGAGTGCAGTGTGTGTATGAGTGCAGTGTGTATGAGTGCAGTGTGTGTGTATGAGTGCAGTGTGTGTGTGTGTATGAGTGCAGTGTGTGTGTGTATGTGTGCAGTGTGTGTGTGTATGAGTGCAGTGTGTGTGTATGAGTGTAGTGTGTGTGTGTGTGTGTGTGTGTGTTGCAGAGCCTTGGTGGGGGGTGGGCATTTTTATTATTATTTTTTGAATTATTATTTTAATATTATTTTTTTGTTATATTTTTTTTAAATATTAATATTTTATTTAATTGGTGGTCCAGTGGATTTTTATTATTTTAATTTTATTTTGTTAAATTATTATTATTTTTTTTGTTTTACTCATGAAAACCACGCTTGTAATCTTATGCACACAAAAAAATATAAAATGTGCACTGTTCCTCATGTCACATAATTGTTATAATCCATTTGATGTTATGCATGTACCAGCCGCTGTGACGGCGCAATCTTGTTCGCCTAACCTATGCCCAAATAAAATAAAGAATAAATAAAAAAAAAAAACAATTATTATAATTTTTTTATTATTATAAATATTTTATTATGTATTTATTTTTTCCGTCCCCCCTCCCTGCTTGATACATGGCATGGAGGGGGGCTCTCCTTCCCTGGGGGTCCAGTGGCATTGGCAGTTCAGTGGGGGGCATGGGGGCTGGCAGAGAGTTTACTTACCTCTCCTGCAGCTCTTGGCAACTTCCCTTTCCTCCGCGCCGGTCCGCGCAGCTCCCTCTGTCAGCTCACACTAAGTCTCGCGAGAGCCGCACTATGACCCCTTACAGTGGGAGCTGACCGAGGTGCTGAACGGACTGGCGCGGAGGAGAAGGGAGCTGACAGGAGCTGCAGGAGAGGTAAGTAAACTCTCTGCAGCCCCCACATCCCCCTGTCTGTATTATGGCAATGCAAATTGCCATAATACAGACACTGACTCGAGTATAAGCCGAGTTGGGGTTTTTCAGCACAAAAAATGTGCTGAAAAACTTGGCTTATACTCGAGTATATACGGTAAGTGTTGCACAAAGATACTTTATATAATTATATATTATAACGTTACACCATTGTATATTTGTATAGTCTTAAAGACACAGAGCACCTTCATTTGTTTTTTGGTTTTGAGAGTCTATATATGTATATAGGCTATTGCACTTTAGGTGCTGATTTTATGTTTGCACTATATATCGTACAGTTTATTAAATTGCCAGAAGACCTTTTATTGTAGCGCCACTTTTTACTTGTTTTTTTTGTTTTTTTTGTATGTATATTGAAAAATATGGGCAAGCATAAATTACTTAGTTAAACCTTTACAGTAGGTTCTTCTGTAAAGAGGTATTTTTCATTGTTTCAAACAAACTACGGAATACAAGAATACATTTTGGTATACGAATACATTTTAAATTTAATACAAACATGCTATTTAAAATCAGAATGAATTTAAATATTAACTGGAAGTAAGAGTGTGAAGTGCAGGAGCTTTTGGCAGATTCATGCATTTTTAGTAAAATATATTTATGAAATTCATGACTTTATTAAGTGCGATACCTTATGACTGTAACTCAACTTTGCATTGTAAAAACATAAATTGAAAATTGGGCTATTCTTGACACTTGATGTTTTGTTTGATGCGAGATGTTTGTGATATTACACTATTTCTCAAGTTTTTATTGCTACCTGATTCATTTATTTATTTCTGCATTTGATTAAAAAATATATAGTAGGGTTTGATTCCATGAATACAACATGAAGGAAATGCATGCAAATCTTGTTTATTGGTGGTAGTTGAGAAATTCAATGCCCCTTTTGAGAACACCAAGTTGATTGACTAATGAATAAGCATCTACAGAGAAACCAATCAAACAAGCTTTGAAGTCAGTGCTGTTTGTTATGCCTTAGAACACATTAAATACAAGCTAATTTTAAATTGTCAGTGCTTTGTAAATCTTAAACTATTTCTATACAAACACGAATACAGTTATACATTTATAAAAATGACTGATTTGGTAATGAAAGAGGTGGTATAGAGTAAACTGTTATTTGCAAATTACAATGAAAAACTGTGACATTTTAACATAATTCAGGTAAGGAATATGAAGAATATGAGCTTTAATTCTTTAGTCACATTATTCTCTAGAATAGAACTATTTGTGCTTGTGATATTACATTTTGAGTAATTTGGGGTAATTGAAGGAACACTTCAAGGACTATAACAACTGCAGCCAGCTGTAGAGGTCATGGTTCCAGGAGTGCCCTGGTGCCATCCTAAAGTCAGTAGCCAAATTATTTTAGAATGGTTTAACAACTTACATGGACCTCACCAATGCCAGCACCACATCTGTTCTTCTCCTGGAAGAGAAGATGGATGGCTTGTTCAGCTATGCACAGTGATATACGACCATGCTCATTGGTTGAGTGAACTCAGCTGATGAGTGCGGTCCTGCATGGCCCTGCTTAGCTCACTAAACCCAAATGGATTCTCTTGCAGTAGAATCCTAGAAGCAGAGTATGTAGCAGTGGACCAGTTGTCAAACTGTTCTAGAACAGGTTTTACAACTGACACTCAGACATTGCCCGGGCTCTCCTGGCACCATAACCTCTGTAGTAATTGTGGTGCTGATTTTCTTTAATTCATATATGAGCTCCTCTTTTTTCAATAATTCGATATAAAATAATAACTCTGCTGAAGAAAAGTTCAAGATAGGCCAAATAATAATTGAGTGTAACTATTACAACTGATGGACTGGTCACCTCCTCTTGTTAGACCTCCTTTAAAGAAACACATACATTCTATTTCTTATTTGCTTTAACATGAATACCTGACAGGTGGAAATTCCAACCTCTGCAATTTGCTAAATTTTAATGCATTCTTTTTTACCTACTCCAGCTAAGCTGTGCTTTAAGTGACATTTCACATTGCAGCATGTAAACGATTTCTGAAGTTCTGTATTAATGCACATTTCCCTTTTCTTACCATGATATTCCAAAGACTTAGGACTATAGATATTGAGATAAAACTAAAGCAATTCTTTAACTAAATTCTCGTAATTTAGTGTTTTATAACTTCTGTTATGCCTCGGTAAGTATGCCTACCGATCTCTGTAGAAAAAATACTTGCTATTCTTTGTCGAATCAATTATGATTTTAATGTTTTATTCAGTGTTTCATTCAGGCACCAGTTTAGGTAATAAAATAAAATAAACAAATTGTCCTTTTGTCGTAGTGAAGATCCAATCATGTTTTCTAGCTATTTCATAATCACACATCTATGGATTTATTATGGATTTAGTCACTAGATTCATTACCTGCTTAATAAAATAAACAAGAAGACAAGAACAGAATTTGTACTTGAAACATCCTGTACTGTCTGCCCGTCATTGATACAAGCCATGGTGAATATTAATTTCTAAGTAAGTGTATCACATCAGGAATTGTAATTGACTTACATTAAAAAAAGCAATGCTGTCACCTAATTGTTTTAAACACACGCAACCAAATTAAATTGTAATTAATTTGAATTACTGTTCATTAATACGACAATATATGAACATAATTATGATTAAACATTTAATTATTAGTGCCTAGCATTGATACCACATTTTTCCAAATTTTTTAATTAAGAAAATAGTTATAATGTGTACATGTTCATAGGGACTGTACTAAAAAAGGTGAGAACTTTGAATTCCATGTGTCTTCTTTGCTCAGAAATACTTTAGACTTGGGAAAGGGAGGTTCTCCCAAAAGCTTGTCATTACAGAATTCTGTTAGTGCAATAACAAAGGTATTACAAGATACAAATTGTATCTGTTTTTTACATCTGCATCTCTGGACTAATACGGCTACAATCTTAAATTATAAAACTATGCAGCTTGATGGCATCCATTATTTTGTAGGCAGCTTTGTATTTTATCCTAATATTTTTATCCTGTTAAACTCTCTTGTTTTAACCATGTTCTTTTCCAGCACAGTTTCCATTTTACAAACTAGCACTCAGCAGTCTACAGGTCCAACCATTTTTAAAGCTCAAATAAGCTTTTTCTATATAATCCATCAACTCCTTCACCTCTCTGTTATTCATCATAACAAGGTAGCGATTTATACTTTCATTGTTTTGTTGTTGGTAGTCGTTTTCCCATAGTAAACATTTCTCATTATCTTAATTCTTGTGTGGGATGATGTTTTTTTTTTGTTTTTGTTTTTTTGTTTTTTTATGTTAATGTTCATTGTAAAACTGAAATGTTTACCAATTGGTTCCCACAATAAATGCATACTACCTAGCATTTATTAGACCATGTGGGAGTTATTTGTGTTTCCATCCTTGTACTGGCAAAAAAAACAAGTGTTTATAGCCATTCATCATGATTAGTGACTGTTGATTATCTGTTTCTAATATTGATGAGTGTTGAGTAGGAGTAAAGTACTGTGCCGACTAATTTTTGCAATCTAATCGTATATATCCATTTCTCAGCTAGTTTATTTTGCATTAAGGCTGCATTTAATCTCTTGATTAATTAGTTTATTAATATAATATTAGAAATATACTGTTCCATAGAAGATAAAAAAAAAAAAAAAGCATAATAAACATCAGTGAACTGGTCTATTAGAAGAGCTCATTTGAAGATTCTACTTGGTTTTGCTCAAGCACTCATCATATCGATTTTAAATTACAATAAATTACTTATTTTTGCTGTATTCGTGTATATTAAGTTATCTTTTCAATGGAAAAATTAAATACATTTTTTTTAAAAATCGTTTGTTAAATTTGAAACTATTTTAACAGTTTTGCTCTCTTCTCACAAAAGTTTAAAGATCCGGAGAGGTCAACACTTGGTGATCTAGAACCACGGGATATGTGATTCGCATGGCCCATATCCTACTTAACTTCCTCTCTCTTGTGTTGGTGACTTAGCACAATAATTTAAAATAACTAACCCCAGGTGACCTATGTCATTGATAGTGTGAAGAAGGAAGGAACAAGCTGAGCCCTATATTAAATTGTGCCAAGGGAATAGAGATCAGCTAAGCTCTTTAAAACTTAACGGTTTCTGTGCAATGCTATACTTGTAGCTTCCCCATTGCTTTTAAACATCTCTTATTCTGTATTCCCAGTTTGTTGAACACGAGTACAACAATTTAATATATAATATATAATAATGTAACAATTTAAGCATTTGTATTTCAGGAAATGTTCTCTCTGCATCATACTGACGTTAATACAGTCCAATCATGATAAAATAATTGGTAATTACATAGAGACAAACAAAATTCTGACAATATAGATGTCTATGAAACTAGTAACATCTTCAGCTTTAGTTTACATTTTGTTTTTGACAAATCTGTTACTGTGTTTGATTGGCCTGATGTTATTAATAACACTGGAAAATAGAAAATGAGTCACTTAAATTATATCACGTAATTTGGAGAACAATCAATCAATTTGCATTGTAATAGCCTACCAGTGTTATTTGTTGGAGACCAAATGTAATAAATATGTGTTCTCTGGGTAGTAGATAAATGCATTACTTACTGAAATAAATGTGAATTAAAAAAGGTTTCTGTTTGTGTATGACTATCAATGTTTCTAAATATGTCATTCTGGTCCAACGGGGCATTGAACCTACATAGTACCATGTAATGTAAATCAGTAATGTATAATATGGATTAATAAATACAGTTGGGATGTAAAGCAAATGCAATATGCATTATCTTTATTATTTGCTTGTTTTTTATCTTTATTATTGGCTTGTTTTATTACAATACCTCTTATTTATATTTAATTTTCCATATTAATAACTTGTAACATTGTAGCTCTTTGCTTTGTCTTGTCATTTTGTGTGTTGTTTTGTCTAGACTGAAGCCGTGTAGTGATTGTTGAATAGTTTCATTGTCATAGAATATGCTAATCTAACTTTACCATATCCCTCTTCCTGACGTGGGACCAAAATAAAATTTCTCTAGAGTAAAGTAGTTTCAAACCATGTCTCAAAAAGAAGAAAATAATCTCTTTTAAATAGTGGTAACAGAAATAAATTTAAGTTTCAAATCACTGCACTATAAGTATGTATAATAGACCTGGAAACTATGAGAATAAAGCTTGCTAAAAATTCCATAATAAAATATAAAAGAATGTCTGCACAGTTATACCAAGCATCTTTATTTTGCAAGGCATTACAGACTGCTATTGCGTCCTGCAAAGAATTCCTGTAGTATACTCAGTAGTTCTGAAATTATTTCATAAGACCCTGTGAAGCAGGGTTTTATTTTATATCTAGTGCAACCTCCAGCAGAAGCTCTTATCTTAAGATCAGATAAGTTAAACTAATATCAAAGTTAATAGCACCCATTTTGCACCTGATATCAGTCTATCAGTCTAGATAGGTCTGTTCCAGATTTGTACACACCCTACAGTTGGAAACAAAAAGGACAAGCTGATAGGAATAGAGAACCCCTTGCACTATAGCCAATGTGATTAACAGAAATTGTTACAATACTCAAAGTATCCCTTTAACCCCTTAAGGACCAAACGTCTGGAATAAAAGGGAATCATGACATTTCACACATGTCATGTGTCCTTAAGGGGTTAATCTGCAGAGTCGCAGGAAGTGGTAAAAATAGGTCTAACAACTAAAAGAACCAAAAAGTAGCTTAGGAAGTCATGTTGATCTTAGGAAGTTATAAGGGACACTGTGAACATAATATACTAATTATATTAAATAGGAAATTTAAAACATCCAGCACATTTTTTATAAATATTGAATTAAGGATTATAGTTGCATGGACAGGGGTTGTAGTAGGTGAAGGGATTATATATGGCCTGTAGAATAAATTTGAAGATGCATACGTTGTGTGTGCTGTCTCTGCCAGGCTGCTCGTTAGCTTCATAGTGCTCACAGTCCATAAGCACTCTGCAGGAGAGCAGAAGACAGAATGTGATGTCACTCCCCATCCCCTGTGCCCCACTTCTTCTCCTCATACAGAGCACTACACGTAAAATCACAGAGCAGACCTGCCAAGAAGAGCAGGGTCACTGCCGGGTCTCACTGTAAAGGTGGAGGGAGCATTTACAGTGGGATAGGTTAATGGGTCCTGCAACCTTACGCTAGAATATTTGTGGAGCTATAGCTTTCTGGGGATCTCTAATCTCCCCAGCCAGAGCATGGCTGTTCAGCTAAGCCCCTGAATGCTTCGGGCCCTTGGGCCTTGAACAATGTGGCAAGTGATCATTGCGGCCCTGGATGTATCTTCTTACTTGGTCTATCTGTGTACATGCCTTTTGCTTGCTGTGTACTGCCTGTTACTAAATTGTTGCATTCTTCTGATGCAGAAGAAATTGTTGGAAGGGATATGACAGATTTCAATCAAATACAAGCTTCTAAAATTTGAATCCATCAAAACATTTAAGTCAGTGCAATGTTGAAAGGGCACCATACTAAATTTAGTGTGCTAGCAGGAAAACGCTATGCACTGCACAGCTATTCAAATCAACACCCAAACACATTGACACACTAACCCTGACATCAGCAGAAACTTTACTGTATTAATAGTACCTTTGACATCTCATTTGTATCAGCAATAAATACAGCTTCTTATTTAATTTGATGTTAGTACATTTTTTTTTGCTAAGAAAATTGCTTATGACAGTGAAGGACTTTGATGCTGACCTGTTTCTGCAGCTATGCTGGTTAGTTCAGCTGCTTATTGCCATTTAGGGTGGATTTTCTATCTGTAAATGCTGGTGATTTTAGCTATTTATGACCATTTAAAGTGGAAGTTCATAGATCCTAAAACACTTATGGCCATTTACACTTGATTATCCACATGATGATTTAATGCACTTGTGGTCATTTAAATTGTTCTTTCCATGACTATATACAAGTAGTTTCAGCTGTGTTTGGTCTTTTAAAGGGACACTCCACTTCCCAAACAAAATAATAATAATAATAATAATAATAATAATAATCACTGTTTAGTATATATACCCCAATAGAATCACGCATGCATTTAATTGTGCCTTTTTGTCATTGGGGAAATAAAATCAGCTTGCAGTTCTCTTGTCTGTATCCTTTGGAAACCCTCCTCTTCTTCCCCAGCCCAGGCTTTCTGTGGCTGTCCAATCACAGACTTCCAAATGCAGCTCAATGAGAAGTCTTTGCAAGGCAGGTGCTCTGAGCAATTTCCTACCTCTTGATTTTAGCTCCACAACAGGGTTAATTTAGAAAAAGGCCAATTTCTATTATAATCAGATTTTTCTTTGTAAAATAGAAAAAGAGAACACACTCTTCATACAGTTGCAAGAAATAAGTATGTGAACCCTTTGGAAGATATGGATTTCTGCACAAATTGGTCATAAAATGTGATCTGATCATCATCTAAGTCACAACAATAGACAATCACAGTCTGCTTAAACTAATAACACACAAAGAATGAAATGTTGCCATGTTTTTATTGAACACACCATGTAAACATTCACAGTCCAGGTGGAAAAAATATGTGAACCCCTAGACTAATTACATCTCCAAGAGCTAATTGGAGTGAGATGTCAGCCAACTGGAGTTCAATCAATGAGATGAGATTGGAGGTGTTGGTTACAGCTGCCCTGCCCTATAAAAAACACACACCAGTTCTGGGTTTGCTTTTCACAAGAAGCATTGCCTGATGTGAATGATGCCTAGCACAAAAGAGCTCTCAGAAGACCTATGATTAAGAATTGTTGACTTGCATAAAGCTGGAAAGGGTTTTAAAAGTATCTCCAAAAGCATTGCTGTGCATCAGTCCACGGTAAAGAAGAATCCTAGAGTGTCAGCTAAAGACTTACAAAAGTCACTGGCAAAGTCACTGGCAAATGCTAACATCCCTGTTAGCGAATCTACAATACGTAAAGCACTAAACAAGTATGGATTTCATGGGAGGATACCACAGAGGAAGCCACTGCTGTCCAAACAAAACATTGCTGCACGTTTACAGTTTGCACAAGAGCACCAAAATATTCTGTTGACAGATGAAACCAAAGTTGAGTTGTTTGGAAGAAAAAGAGACACAGCACACCAACATTAAAACCTCATCCCAACTATGAAGTATGGTGGTGGGGGCATCATGGTTTGGGGCTGCTTTGCTGCGTCAGGGCCTGGATGGATTGCTATCATCGAAGGAAAAATGAATTCCCAAGTTTATCAAGACATTTTGAAGGAGAACTTAAGGCCATCTGTCTACCAGCTGAAGCTCAACAGAAGATGGGTGTTGCAACAGGACAATGACCCAAAGCATAGAAGTAAATCAACAACAGAATGGCTTAAACAGAAGAAAATACGCCATCTGAAGTGGCCCAGTCAGAGTCCTGACCTCAACCCAATTGAGATGCTGTGGTATGACCTCAAGAAAGCGATTCACACCAGACATCTGTATAGAGGAATGGTCAAGAATTACTCCTGACCATTGTGCACGTCTGATCTGCAACTACAGGAAACATTTGGTTGAAGTTATTGCTGCCAAAGGAGGTTTAACCAGTTATTAAATCCAAGGGTTCACATACTTTTTCCACCTGCACTGTGAATGTTTACATGGTGTGTTCAATAAAAACATGGCAACATTTCATTCTTTGTGTGTTATTAGTTTAACCCCCTTAAGGACCAAACTTCTGGAATAAAAGGCAATCATGACATGTCACACATGTCATGTGTCCTTAAGGGGTTAAACAGACTGTGATTGTCTATTGTTGTGACTTAGATGATGATCAGATAACATTTTATGACCAATTTGTGCAGAAATCCATATCATTCCAAAGGGTTCACATACTTTTTCTTGCAACTGTATATAAAGAACTTCAGGAAGCTGAAGTATTTTAATGTTAACGTTCTAGACTCTAGACTGTCCCTTTAAGGTGCCTTTTCTCTGTTTACACGTTAATTATTTCAGCTGCTTAAGGCTACCTAAAGATTTTCTTTATATGGATATGAAAGTGCACATTCTCCTTATTCTTATTATTTTTCATTATTCTGACATGCTTGTTTATGATTTAACATCCAATGACATAAGAATTTTGTTGTGTACCTTTTTCAGTATACCTTTTACATGGTTATTCACTGAAGTGAGAATTTTAAGTTCATTCAAATGAGTGAATTTCAATTTTAAGTTTAAAATCGCTGAGCTGTAAACATTCTCTAAGTCAGCTATGCTTCCCGTTCTGCTACTTAGCCTGAAACTTGAAATTCTCTTTGAATTCATTTGGAATTCTGACTTTAGTGAACGAGCCAGTTAAAGGCCATTACAGGACAAACATCTAATAACAAAACAACGAGAAGGAACCTTAGACTGTATTTAACATGATTGATTCACTTTTATAATTTTGCCTTAAAATTGTTGTTATAGTCATTTTAGTTATTCATTGATCAATCTGAGTTTTGTTTCTCGGGAAGGTAACCTGCCTTAGAAACAGAGGTCATTCAAAAATTGCTTTTCCTCCTTATTTGTCTTACTGGTGCACAATGTCTCGCAAGAGATACATCAGAGGATCCATTCCATCCTTGTAATGGCTTTTTTACAACATACATTAATATAGGATCTCTTCCGTGTGTATCAGGGATATTAATAAGACATGCATTAGCAGAAAACCATTTCCGCAATAGTTATCAAATCATGCTTCAATATGAAGAGGGTACAACATTGCGATAATCTTGGATTCTTCTGCAAAATGCAAGGAAAAAGAAATTCAAATAGTTTGTTTCCCCAGATGTCATAGGTAGATTTAATTGCATATTTATTCAGATCAAGATTTATAGTAAAGGACTGTTACTTGTGCATTTGTGAGATACATAAGATTAAATCACAAAGCAGCATTCATAATTGTATATCTCACATTGTGGTGATCGCGTAAATTGACACAAACACTATCTGTCTTTCTCAATGAACCTAAAGGTCTGTTGCACAGTAGGAGAGCATCAAAAAGACTCAACTTGACGTTCATCAATACCTTCCATCACTAATGTTGCTTACAAACCTGGTGTTTAAGATGTAGTTGCCATGGAAAGCCATCTGGTCTTGAATGGAAAGATGTTTTAAGTGGTGGTTGTAGAGTGATTCACAGCATGTGTTGTAAATCTTATGCTAAACTAATTCTTAGATCTTTCCTGTGTCTTACTTCAACATTCAACGTAATCAATATTCCTCACACCTAATGCCTGAGACAACTACTTTAAAGCCATGCTTATAAAAATGACTTTAACAGTATATTTTCCGTCTTTAACCCTAGTTTTGAATTATCAACATTGCATGTTAATTTAGTAAAATAAATTGTATCAGAAATTATTCTAACTATTGAGCACACATCAGAAGAATCAGATAACTATTAAGAAAAAAATAAAGTACTGCATTTATTTTTATTTTCAAAAGAGGTACTCATTATTTTTAACATTCAGACTGTCATCATATCAAATAAACACAATATAATCCTCTATTTAAAGTATGATCGTATTTGTGTTTCATAAGTAGTTTGTGTATATAGTCTAATCCTGTTACGGACCGTTTCAGCATAAAAGGGGAAAAATCCGTTTAGGCGATAATCCCCTTTTCCCAAACAAGGCACAGCTACTATAAAAGCACCAAAACTCACGAATTCGGATATAAATGAATGCACCAAACTCCCGAACTGCATACAAGGGAATAAGGTAGCACTCCAGCTGGAACCTCACGAATAGCTGCTAGCAGATGAATAGGGAAAAGCAGACATCAGCTTACACTCCTTAGCAATCAATCTCCAACAGCATACAGTGAATCCCCCCAAGAACGAGACAAGGCTCCGTGTTGAAGGTCAAGCAGTGGTCTGTTTATTCAGGGCTACCTGCCCCTGTATTTATGCAGGTCTCCCACCTGGTGGACACTCCCCTAGGGGACCAGATGGAAGACTGAAACAGCAGACAGACATGTATCATTTTCGTACACACAGCCACAATACTTTCCCACAATGCATCCTGGTTTCCTCCTCCCTGCCCTGGAGATAATTAATGAAGTAATTCAATTATCTCCTAAGACAAAGGCCAGACTCCATTATGCACATGGTGACACAGAAACAGACTATCACTTTAAAATACATACAGACACATTTTATACATAAAACACAGACATGTAACATATCCCCAGATAGCTCAGGTCTGGGCGCACATTATTAGGTGAATGGCACCCAGACCACACAAATACATTTTAATTGCCATGGAGCTAAAGTCTTTAATTATACGAACAGGCTCCATGGCAGGCTATCTGGGTTACTACAGTTCACATAAAACATAAACTACCGAATTTCCCTGCATTCACCAAATCCATTCGAATTAGAACCAGGGGCTGGAGGTTCAGCGGTGCCTGCACGTAAAAGTGTCCGATTTTGGTGCATGAAAGCCGGGCAGAAAAGTGTTGGCTGCCCGGGGAGCTCCAGAACAGCGCCACCTAGCGGCCGCTAAGTGTAACAGCGGCCACACAGTTAACAGGCAATTAACCGCAGCTTCAGGGAGGTAAATGGAGGGCACACTCCAGCTTCTGGGTGGCCAATTAACAACGCCGGCCGGCTTCCCACGGCTCTGGGGAGGTTGGTGAACGGCTGTTTGTTCGGTAGATGAAATCTACCGAACTGCTGTGCAGAAAGGGAGAAATAAATCATTCTGCACAGTAAAATTAACCCTTTAGCTGCCGGTCCATAGTCCAGAGGTAGCAGGCGGGCAACCAGGCTCCTCCAATACAATGTGGCGAGATTGGTTTCGTCACATCTCTCCCCCTTTCCAAAAAGACTAACAGGGTACCTGACCTCCTGCCGGTCAGTGCCCTTGTTAGTCCAGCAACCCACCCACAAAGCAAAAAAAACAGTACAGCCCACCCACAATAAATAGTTACTACACCTGGGTAGAGGAGAAGTTTGTCCCGGTCCAGGTGCCTCACCACGGCTGTGTAGGGGACTGGTAGGCTGCCTTGGTGGGTTGCTGAGTGGGCAGAGACCAGCGGTACTCTGTCCTGGTGCCAGCACTACCACCGGAGTAGTCTGGTTGGAGCCTGGTTGCTGGAGACGGACTGTCTCCCCCTTAGTTGCATAGCTCTGCTGCTGAGTGGGGAGACCGGTTGTCTCCCCCTTGGATACACAGCTCTGTCGTGGGGGGGTAGGACCGACCATCCCTACCCCCTGTGTGGTAAGTGCAGAGACCACGGTCCCATCTGCACTGGTGGGGGGTTTACAGTCTCCCCCTGGTACATTAAGCTGCCGCTGGGGAGAGGGGGTAACAAGTTCCTCTCCCGATAGAACACTCTGCACATTAATGATCCGCCGCTGGGGAGAGGTGGTAACAAGCTCCTCTCCCATACATATTCCTAGTCTTTGCGGAGGGAGACCGACTGTCTCTCCTCCCAATACAGAGTCCTGCCGCTGGGGAAAGGAGACAGGGCTCTCTATTCCCTGCTGGATACTCTGCCGCTGGAGAATGGAGACTGGGCCCCCAATTCCCGAAAACTCACGCTGCCGCTGGGGAGGGAGGACGCTGCTCTCCTCTCCCTGTATTCCACATTGCCCTCCTGGCATATCACTCTGCTGCTGGGGGGCAGGAACAACTACCTCTGCCCCCTGTAACTCAGCCTGCCGCTGGGGAGGGAGGCCACTGCTCTCCTCTCCCTGCACTTCACATTGCCCTCCTGGCATATCACTCTGCTGCTGGGGGGCAGGAACAACTACCTCTGCCCCCTGTAACTCAGCCTGCCGCTGGGGAGGGAGGACGCTGCTCTCCTCTCCTTGCACTTCACATTGCCCTCCTGGCATATCACTCTGCTGCTGGGGGGCAGGAACAACAACCTCTGCCCCCTGTAACTCAGCCTGCCGCTGGGGAGGGAGGCCACTGCTCTCCTCTCCCTGCACTTCACATTGCCCTCCTGGCATATCACTCTGCTGCTGGGGGGCAGGAACAACTACCTCTGCCCCCTGTAACTCAGCCTGCCGCTGGGGAATGGAGACTGGGCTCCCAATTCCCTGCAGGCTCGGTGGAGAGACCTCGGTCCCATCTCCACTGGCCACCTGGGGTTCTTCCCAGTAAAATTGTACAATATCTTCCCAGCTGAAGGGGTCTGGATCTGGGTCTGCGCTTCCCTGTTGAGCCTTCTCACTGGAGTGGAACAGATTTTGGTAGTCCTGTTCCAGCTCCATCTCTAGGGTTACTAGGTGGACCAGGTCTTGCTCAATTTCATGAGTGTCGTCCCAGTCATACCTGCTCTCCCTCCACTCAAAGAGATCACTGAACCGGGCTTGTGTGGGGCTCCCAAATTCAGGCTCTGCAAAAGTCTCCCATAACAAGCCAGGACCATCAAACTCCTCTCCCTCTGGCTTGTCATGCTCGGCTGTCCAGGGCAGGTGCCGTGCAACATACCACCAAAGCGCCTGGTAGGCATCCTCCAGCCACATCTCCTGCCATACCCGGAGCTCCAATTCTTTTACCCATTCCTCCCTGGGCTGCTCTCCCAGGAAGGGCATCCGCAGGGCTAGTCGCTCCTGCAAACGCTGATCTTCCTTGGGAAGTCTCTCACCTCGTTGGTATTCCACAATGTCCAGTGCCTGGTACCAGATGCCTTTCCTTAACGCCTCCCGGTCATCCATGTCACCCTCATCGTACTCCACTGCTGGTTCCATGCTGTTGCTTTTAGGGTCGCTGTACTGGGACATGCGTTGCCCTCAAATTGTAAAAATCCAAAGCAATGGTGTTCTGTAGCTGTCCTTCTGGCTGTAGGAACGATCCCGCCGCTTGCCACCAATTGTTACGGACCGTTTCAGCATAAAAGGGGAAAAATCCGTTTAGGCGATAATCCCCTTTTCCCAAACAAGGCACAGCTACTATAAAAGCACCAAAACTCACGAATTCGGATATAAATGAATGCACCAAACTCCCGAACTGCATACAAGGGAATAAGGTAGCACTCCAGCTGGAACCTCACGAATAGCTGCTAGCAGATGAATAGGGAAAAGCAGACATCAGCTTACACTCCTTAGCAATCAATCTCCAACAGCATACAGTGAATCCCCCCAAGAACGAGACAAGGCTCCGTGTTGAAGGTCAAGCAGTGGTCTGTTTATTCAGGGCTACCTGCCCCTGTATTTATGCAGGTCTCCCACCTGGTGGACACTCCCCTAGGGGACCAGATGGAAGACTGAAACAGCAGACAGACATGTATCATTTTCGTACACACAGCCACAATACTTTCCCACAATGCATCCTGGTTTCCTCCTCCCTGCCCTGGAGATAATTAATGAAGTAATTCAATTATCTCCTAAGACAAAGGCCAGACTCCATTATGCACATGGTGACACAGAAACAGACTATCACTTTAAAATACATACAGACACATTTTATACATAAAACACAGACATGTAACATATCCCCAGATAGCTCAGGTCTGGGCGCACATTATTAGGTGAATGGCACCCAGACCACACAAATACATTTTAATTGCCATGGAGCTAAAGTCTTTAATTATACGAACAGGCTCCATGGCAGGCTATCTGGGTTACTACAGTTCACATAAAACATAAACTACCGAATTTCCCTGCATTCACCAAATCCATTCGAATTAGAACCAGGGGCTGGAGGTTCAGCGGTGCCTGCACGTAAAAGTGTCCGATTTTGGTGCATGAAAGCCGGGCAGAAAAGTGTTGGCTGCCCGGGGAGCTCCAGAACAGCGCCACCTAGCGGCCGCTAAGTGTAACAGCGGCCACACAGTTAACAGGCAATTAACCGCAGCTTCAGGGAGGTAAATGGAGGGCACACTCCAGCTTCTGGGTGGCCAATTAACAACGCCGGCCGGCTTCCCACGGCTCTGGGGAGGTTGGTGAACGGCTGTTTGTTCGGTAGATGAAATCTACCGAACTGCTGTGCAGAAAGGGAGAAATAAATCATTCTGCACAGTAAAATTAACCCTTTAGCTGCCGGTCCATAGTCCAGAGGTAGCAGGCGGGCAACCAGGCTCCTCCAATACAATGTGGCGAGATTGGTTTCGTCACAAATCCTATAATATGCGTTGTTCAAATATTGTATATTTATATTTCACCATTTAAGGACCAATGACATTCATTGACATCATGACAATCTATTCCCTAGTAATTTCCCTGGTATAGAATGTCTTGCCTATTAGGCATTTTTAGCTGTTGCATCCTTGACAAATAAGTAGAATGTTCCAGACAGTAAGGTTCTAAAAGGCAAGAATGTTGTGATGTCATAGCCTTACATTGCTCCTTAAGAAATTCACACGTGATTCACTGGGATCAGAGCTAACAAGGAAACTTGGCGAGGTTTTGTTAAGCTTGGTCAGAACTTGCTTTCCCATATTTTTACTATTCACAGAACTGGTTTGAAAAGAAACATACATTTTCAAGTTTTGTGAATGTTGAGTCACTACTTGGCTGAAAGTGTCAGCTGGCCACTCGCAACCAATCAGCAGCCAGGGGCGGATCCAGAAACTAATCTCAGGAGGGGCACTGGTAGTGGGCTGTAGTGGTGTGATAGGGGCTGAAATGGGGAAACAGTGTCTGTAATTGAGAAATTAGGGGATAGAAGTTCTATTGGGGGACAGGGGCTGTAGTGGGGGGATAATTGCTGTAGTTGGGGATAGTGACTGTAGCGGGGATAAGGACTGTAGTAGGAGGTCTAGGGACTGTAATTGGGGGGCTAGGAAATGTAGCAGGAGGATAGGGCATGTAGTGGTGGGAATGGATGCAATCTAACCTGTAGTGGTGGGAATGGATGCAATATGGGCTGCAATTGTGGGAGAGGGGCTGTAGTGGGGGGTTGTGACTGTAGTAAAAGAATAGGGGCTGTAGTGGGGTTTTATGGGATGAAGTTTGGAAGAATCAGGCTGTAGTGTGGGGGATATGGGCTGCATATAGGGGGTAGGGACTGTAGTGTGGAATAGGGATTGCAGTGAGGAGTAAGGGACTGTGGTAGAAGGGTTAGGGACTGTAGTGTGGGTGTTAGGGCCTGTAGTGGAGGAATGGGACTGCAGTGGGGGATAGAAGCTGCATTAGGGGGTTAGGAACTGTAGTGGGGTTAGGAGCTACATTTGGAAGGTAGTGACTGTAGTGGGGGTCGAAGCTACATTTGTAGGGTAGAGACTGTAGTGGGGGATAGAAGCTACATTTGGAGACTAGGGATTGTAATGGGGTAGGGGCAGCAATATGGGGTAGAAGCAGCTGTGGGGATAAGGTGCTGTAGTAAGGATAGAGGCTGCAGTGGCTGAATAGGGGCTGTTGTTTGTTAAAAAAAACTATGCAGTAGGGGTCTTAGGGCTGTAGGGCATAGGGACTGCAATTAGGGGGTTAGTGGCTGCAATTGGATAGGTTAGGGGCTTAAGTAAATAGTGAGGAGCTTTAGTAGGGGTGTTAGGGACTGGAGCAAGGGGCTTTAGTAGGGTTGTTAGTGGCTGTAGTAAAAAGTAAGGAAATTTAGTATGGTAGGTTAGGGGCTGTAGTTACGAGTAAGGGGGTTTAATAGTAGAGGTTAGGGGCTGTAGTAAAGAGTAAGGGGCTTTAGTAGGTGGTTAGGGCTGTAGTAAGGAGTAAGAGGATATAGTAGGTGTGTTAGGGTCTGTAGTAGGGTTTTGGGGTGTGGTAATGAGTAGGGATGGCAGGGGCTGTAGTGGGGCCTTAGGGTGTAGTAAGGGTCTTTAGTAGGAATGGCAGGGGCTGTAGTGGGGCAATAGGGTGTAGTAAGGGGCTTTAGTGGGTGTGTTAGGGGCTGTAGTGGGTGTTAGGGGTGTAGTAAATAATAAGGGGCTTTAGTAAGGAGTAAGGGGCTTAAATATAGGGTTAGGGGCTGTAGTGGGTGTTTAGGGGTGTAATATCGATTAAGGGGCTTTAGTAAGGGAGGTTAGGGTGTGTAGTAAGGGGCTTAAGTAGGGGGTTAGGGACTGTAGTGGTGGTTTAGTGGGTAGTAAGGAGTATGGAGCTTTACTAGGGTTGGTAGGGGTGTAGTAAGGAGTAAGGGGCTGCACTTGGGGGAGGCTGAAGAGAAAAAAACTAGTGTATTCCCCCTCCCTGAGACAGTTCCTTCCAGCAGCTGTCAGGGAAAGGATCAGAGCAAGGGGCGGGACCTAAACAGGTGACGGAGCATGTAGCAAGGGTGTGAAGACTGGTGCTGCCGATTCACTTCTATCTACATGTGGTGTAGATAGAAGGGCAGCAGCAAAGCAGGGCTCTCGGAAGCCCTCTCATCATGCTGCACTTCTATCTCAGGGTGGGGTGGCCAATTGCCCAGTTGTCCACCCTGGATCCGCCACTGTTAGCAGCAACCCTGCTTGGCGGCAGTCCGCACTTCCTGAAACTGATATTTCAGAAGCCAAATGCTACCTGGGGGGAATTGTGATCAGCACTGGAGGTTCATTTTAGGGTTAAACTGTTCTTGAGGTAAGAGTGGACCCGGGGCTCCTTACACAATAAGGCACCTTAACAACTTAATTTAGATGTGTAAACTCTGTCTTTAAGTAAGATAAACTAAATTATATGATGACTATAAGATGTAAATATATTTATATGTTTGTTTTTTGTTTTTTTCGTTTGTGTGGAATTTAACAATTCACATTTATAGAATAAGCACTGATGCAATAGGAAGTCAGATATATTTGTAACACGGGTAAGAACCAGGGAAAGAGTTAGTACTACAAAAGGATGGATTAGGTTACACAGTGAGGGAACTTATAAAAAGTTAAGTTATATGGGCTATAGGTTTAAGTAGTTTTGCTAAGCTTAGAAATAGTAATGAGATGGATTAGGCACTCACTGTGGTGGAATCTATAAACTGATAATGAATATATATCAAGGGTTGTTTTTTTTTTTTTTGTGAGTATAAGCACTGATGTAATAGAAACCCAGCAGTATTGGTAATATGTATAAGAAGTAGGGGAAGAACTATTATTATAAAAGGATTGATTGTGTTACACTGTGGGGGAACCTATACAGCTCTAGGGTGGATCGGTTATGTGTTTCAGTAGACTTAAATATAAAGGAATATAGCGGTGGTATACATAAATTGATGAGGAATATATATGTAAAGAATCACGTAATTTTTTATTTTTTTTTAAAAAGAGAAAAAAAAAGGAGGAAAAGTAGTCATTCGAGATGGTAGAGTGTTCCCAAATTAAGGAATAGGATTTCTGGTCACCTCGATACTATATCGCCCCACTAAGTGTCAACTTTTGGCTGACACAAATACCGAGATATGGTAACTAAAGATATCATATCACGTGGACATAGATGGCCCTTGGGGGGCGGGTTGAGAGACAATCCTCTAGGAGCCAGGCTGTATTGGGTCAGGCTGGGTGTATTGCCCATATGGCTATTTTTGGTCTATGATAAATGGACTATTTGTGTTCTATGTAAATGCATTGCAACTCTTTCGGGGACAGTGGTATTTAGGGTCTATGATTTAAAATGGTAAAGATGATTTCGGTTAATGTCCAGGGTTTAACCCCTTAAGGACACATGACATGTCTGACACGTCATGATTCCATTTTATTCCAGAAGTTTGGTCCTTAAGGGGTTAAATACTTCAAATAAAAATCTTTAATATATAACTATATGTTAAGAAATAAAGTAGAAGTGGGTTTCTTTCAAGAAACCCACTGGTCAGATACGGACAATCATGGTTGGGGTGGTAAAAAATTCCCTACTGTGATACATGCTTCATTAAGTGGGAAAAAGCAAAGAGGTGTAGCATTAGTCTTTTCTCACACACTAAAAGTAGACATATTACATCAAATTATAGATAAGGACGGTAGATATGTTATAGTTTGCTGTAAATTGAATGAGATACCCTATACACTGACGAACATATATCTTCCTAATGATTTTCCCGCCCCAACCCTAAAAAAAGTTTTGGGTTTAATGGAACCTATTAAAATAGGCATGGGCCTGGTAGCTGAGGATTTCAATAGTTTATTGGACCCGATACTAGACAAAAAGACAACATCAATATTATTACATCAAAGAAGAACAGATAAGTTAGCGAAATCTATTAAGAGAAACATGATTAATTTTGACTATTTTGATTTATGGAGAACGATTAATCCTGACTCATTGGAATATACTTATTTTTCGCATGTGCATTTGTCTTACTCCCGAATCGATATGGTTTGGGGTAACATAACAGCATTAACAAATATTAAATACTGTAAGATATTCGATAATACCTGGTCAGACCATAGTATTAATATGTGGGAGACGAAAAACCAATGGACCAGGATCAATCGTGAAACCTGGCGTATGAATGATAATTTGTTAAAATCTAAGATCTATATCGATATATTGGAAAAACAAATTGAAACTTTTTTTCTTGAAAATGATCCAAATGATACTTCATATATAAACAACTGGTGTGCATTTAAATCTAATAATATAATAAGTATACAAACAAGGTATAAGGCACAAAATAATAATTTTTTTCTGGAACTTCAAGAGGAATTAAAAAAGGCTTCAAATGAGAATAAGCAGTCTCCTTCTAAAGTAAATGCAGATGCCCTGAAAAAAATCCAAAATAAAATCAATAATTTCCTTATAGAAAAAAATTCTAAGGTTATGAACAAACTGAAAGCGAATTACTATTATAAAGGAAACCGAGCAAACAGGATTATGACCAAAAAATTAAGAGAGAAAATCAGCTCCAATAAAATAGTAAAGATAGTGGATGAGGAAGGGGTTTATCGAGACCCCAAAAAAATTGAAAAAAGGAAGTGGAGGCAGTAATAAATAATTTAAAACCAGATAAGACGCCAGGCCCAGATGGCTTTGTAAATTTATTTTATAAATCCTTTAAAAACCATATAGTTTGTCATTTAACTAATATGTTCAACGGAATAGCCTCCGTAGGTAAATTTCCTTCTGAGATGTTAAGAGCAAATATTCTTCCAATTCTAAAAGAAAATAAGGATCCCTTAAAGGTGGAAAATTATAGACCTATTTCTTTAATCAACACGGACGTTAAGATTTTTTCATCAGTTTTGGCTAATAGACTAAAGGGACTCATGGATAAGATTATAAAAAATGATCAAATTGGCTTTGTACAGGGGAGAGATCCAGTTGACAACTCTAGAAGATTATTGGATCTGATAGATGCAGCTCAAAGAAATAAAAAATCTCTGTTTATTTTGGCAGTAGACACGGAGAAAGCTTTCGACAGGGTCGGTTGGGTCTTCTTAAGGAAAACTATGGAAAAATTCGGCATACAGGGGTGGATACTTAAAGCAATTCTGGCACTATATGAAGGTCCAGAAGCAAGAACAGTGGCTCCAAATATATGCGCTGACTGGTTTACATTAAAAAATGGAACGAGACAGGGTTGCCCCTTATCGCCCATTTTATATATTATGACAATGGAGATACTAGCTATTAATATAAGAAATCATTTTCAAATAAAATGTTTTAGCTATAGAGAGAAAGAATTCAAATTAAATCTATATGCAGACGATCTGATTTTGACCTTAACCGACCCTGTCGAATCGCTTGGTGCCCTGATGGAAGAGGTAGATAAATATGGTTTGATTTCAAATTATAAAATAAATGTAAATAAATCCACTTATATAGCTATAAATATCTCTAGAGAATGTTGTCGATATATAAGAGACAAATATAAATTTAACTGTAACAAAAACATAATATCTTATCTGGGAATAATGATTACTGATGACTTAAAAGATACAATGCAAACAATTTTTTTAAAAACATTTAGATCAACCCATGAGTCATTAAAAAGATGGAGACAAACCGAATTGTCTTGGTGGGGTAGAATTAATTTGGTTAATTCATATTTACTTCCCAAATGGTCCTATTTATTCCGCATGATCCCCTTGAGAATGCCACAACCATGGCTATATATGATACAACGAGATATAAATAACTTTATCTGGAAAGGAAAAAGGCCGAGGATGAATAAACAACTTTTGATGCAGAAGATTAGGAAAGGAGGGATACATTTTCCAAATATTAATATAATCTATTTAGCTAATATGATGTTTCATATTTAAAAAACGCATTTTTTAAGTTCTGAGGAAGTGGGTTGGTACCAATTAGAAAAGGAGATGACAGAAACGGATAATCTGTATCAATTAATTTGGTTAACTAAACAAGATGAAGGAATTAAGAAGGTGTGCTCTTTAAATAGTTGTTTGCAATCAATTTTGATGGAATGGGAAAAGTTGAGGACGAAATGCGGAATAGGTAACAAAATATTGGGGAATTTCAACTTCAATATTATTCAACTAAGGATGAAGGACATAAATATAAGAGTATGGACAGGGAAGGGTATTAACTTTATAAACCAAATAATATTGGGAGATAAAATCAAACCATTTGAAAGACTGGTACATGAATACTCGCTACCCATGCAGGAGTGGTATAATTACCTAAGAATCAGAGGTTTTATCCAACAATTTTTGTTACATCGACCCACAGAGGGAATAGAAAATTTGACAGCTTTATTAAAAAATGATAATGTACCGCAAATAGTGTCGAAGGCAAGAAGTGCTCTTTTACAAATTGAGGCACCTATCAGGAATGTTAATATGCAGAAATGGAGTAGCGAAATGAATGTACAGATTTTCAAGGTTGAATGGGATCAAGTATTATTTCAAACAGGTAAAATAATCCACTGTTTGAGTCTTCTTGAGGTATTATTTAAATTAATGAACCGATGGTATTTAGTCCCCACCAGAATGTCCAAAATGTATACCTCTAATTCTCCATTGTGTTGGAGATGTAACGAAAAAGAGGGGACTTTTGGTCATATATGGTGGGAATGTAGTAAAGTTAAAAATCTGTGGTACATGACCTTTGAATCTTTGGAGTATATTACAGAGACAAATATTCCTAGAGGTCAGCATAACGGTCTATTTCATTTAAACCTACAATTACTCCACTTTAAAGAAAAATTTAGATATGTCCACTTTGTCGCTGCAACAAAAATAATAATCGCAACGAATTGGAAGAGCAGTGCGATTTTTATACAGGACCAATTATATTCACAAGTCCAATACCAACTAACTATGGAGGCCTTGGGGTACCAGTCTGCAAAAATTAGAGAAGTCAGTAAATTCTGGAAGGAAAAAATAGAGAGATTGATCAGACAAATTCCTGGACAAAATAATTAGGACAATATTATTTTTCTTTTGCTTTTTTTTGAACATAGGCTAAGATATAGCGGCCCATGGATGTTCCCCAAGAAGGGTTTTGCAATGCATAATAGTGTTTTGTGTATGTTAAGTCCATCACAGTAATGAAGGCACATGAAATTAGATAGTTAAGAAGTGGTCCCACTGGGAGAGAGAGGAGTAAAGAGGGAAGGAAAGAGTGAGGAGAAGAGAGAACTGGAAGCGAGAGAAAGGAAAGAGAAAGGAAAAGAAGAAAACGAGAGATCCATATGTATAGAAATAACTGCACTTTAACTTTAAAAATTGATTCACGATATGTAATGACACTTCTGAGTACAAGATAGGTGGAATAATCTTGAATTAGGAATAAGGCAGTTTTACCCTCTTTAATGAGAGAAAATATTAACTATGCACTTTATATATATAGTTCTGTTGATGGTAATGTTTTGCGTAGTGTGTATTGTCTTTTTGTATGTTTGTTAATTAAAACCAAATAAACTATTTAAAAAAAAAAAAAAGAATGCTGTCACTTACTACTATTGTTTTCTATACTCCTACAAGGATTGCAGTGTTGAAAAAATGTCTAAAACTAAAACTAAAACATAACATACATAACTGTAATATATGTACACGTCACGTCTGTTTTCATATTTTCTTGTTCTTTCATTTTTCCATATGACAGTTTGACAGACCTAGTCACAGAGGTGTCAGATGCTTTGTAATGTGCTCACTAGAGTGACAATGCAGACAATATCCAAATGCTGCAAACTTCGGAATGATCATGAAGTTCATAAAGGCATGACGCCTTTTAAGTCAAGTCTGCATTTAAAGTAGCCCATCAGTACAGATAAAAATCAAAGTAATTTATTCACTGTTTGGATTGTGTTGATGTGATAGCCAAATGGCAAAATATATACCAAAGAATCCAAATTGTGACGTCAGAGCTATTTTGACTTGACTTTTTAAAATTTATATTTTATTCTTTATTTAGAAATTTTAAACAAGTTATACAGTCGTATACCATATGGTAAAACATGTTTCTCAATATTTTTTCTTAGTACAAAACAGTGACAGTTGCGTAAAGTAACAGATAACATAAATACATTTTGCAGTTCGATGTTGCATCTCACCTATGTATTTATAGCTTTGTATTGGGTTAAATCCGATTCCTCTTTCACTTTTGTGTGTTCTGTGAAGTTTGGGATATGTATGGATGGGGGATTTGTCGTGTTCTGTGTCGGAAGATGTGCTTTTTCCTTCCTCTGTTTTCTATGAGGTCTGTAGGGTGTTGTGAATTGTGTGTATAGACCTCTGGTTTTAAGATGTCCTGTTATTGTCTGGTAGTGAGTCGGTATCAGTTGGCGTAGTGGTGGTGTGGGCATTGGTCGGTCACCCTTTCTTGTTTTTTCCGTGGGCTGTTTTTGCATGTCATGCACGCTTGTGGTTGGGCTCCTGTGCGTAAGGTTGTGTGTTGGGGATATGTGCGGGGTGTCCGAGGTCTGGTTTGGGTGGTGGTGTGCGCACGAGTATTGGGGAGGGAAGGGGCAGGAGGTAGAGGAGGTAGATGTGTGTGCGATGGGGAGAGTGTAACAGTTGACTTGACTTTTTAAAGTCTTACGTTCAGTCTGCATCCTGTGTTCTTTCACTAAGAAGGATACATAAGGATCTTGTTTGTTTTATTTCTTGTTATCGCTGTTATCATAACAAATCTTGCATGAAGGGCAAAACTGGAACTGGAACTCTGGAGTTTGAATGGGTTTTACAATTGATACATTAAGCAAACAAGCTATCTCATTAGTTATCAGAACTATTAATATTAAATCGAAAGTAGAGTCCATGTAAAGTTATGAATGTCAAACGTTCAGAAATGTTTAATAGGACAACAACATACATATATGCTTCCAATATTATGCTAACTCTTTACAGGAATATTATTTCATAGAATGCTCTAATATTTCATAGAATAGTGCCTGGTATACACCAGATATCATTGATTTATTTTATTTTGTCATTATAAGAGTTAGTAATTTGTAAAGTTCTAGACAAGAATAGTAATATATTGTTGTTTTGTATTTTTTTTTTATCAAACGGCTTCTGCTACTTATTAAATAAGCATGATGTTAAATGGCATCATATATTGTTTTTTCAAGAGATATATACCCACAGGACACACATTGAGTGAAAATATTGTATTCTTAGTTGCTACACTCATTAATCTGACTTTGGCAATTAATTAATCACATTTGCAGCACATGAAACTGATGTTCCTAATTTATTACCCTCACTAGGGGTATACTTGTACTTTGTTTGCGCAACTATTTGGAACCTTACCCATTGCTGTATGAGGACCTCTGTGTTAGTTTTATGGATCTGTTTTTTTCCAAGAAGGAAGAAAACTCTATTGTCTAATATAAGGGCAAAAATGTTCATATTCACAAATTATCTCTATCACGATTATATATGTTCAAGCTCAAACTCAATTTTTTGATGATTGCCATTACGTATTACAGCTACCACTACACTCGTAAAGACAAACTACCCTCTACACTTTACCCACTATACACATACTATGCCCCTAATACAAACACGCATACTGTACCCACTATGCACAAACAAAACAGCTCCTGTATGTATGTGTGTACATTACAACTCCTAACACATACATATACATATAATGCAACCCCTACACGCACACGGCAGCTACACGGCAGATACATATGTGCACAACAGAGAAACCACAGAATTTAAAAAATATTTACAGGATTTCAATGAAATATAAATAAGAGTGTTTTAATCCAATGTGCCATCCGTTCTGACGAAACTATCTGTTTGCATTGCTACACAATTTAAATGACAATTTAACATTAGCTTATAATCCTTGTTAAGTTGCCCCAAAACCCCATGTTCACACAATTCAAACAACCCTTGTGTTTCTTGTAAAGGGCAATGAAGTTAGATGTGCTTGTCGTGTCTTACATTGTTCATTTCAGGAAGCAGAAAAATAAATTTGGGTAAATGATACTGAAATCAATATGGATTTGGGAGTTCTAGTGGTATTTTTATATCAACAAGCATTACAGATTAAGAGGTAAATAAAGATAGTTGGAGTTGACTAAAGAGAGCACAGCAGGCACATACAGACATACAGATGGATAAAACAACATTATTCTGATTTTTACGACTCAGTACATTTGCTAAATCTTTTTCACGGCAAATTCTATCTACGTTTTTTTTTTTTCTAACCACTTTGTCATTATCTTTTCATGTTCATCCTGAAAATCTGTCTTCGAGTTCTCTTTTTTTATCTCTTTGATTTTGATGCATACTCCTTGTTTTGTTCTCGCACTTGTCTCTCCGTCGTGTCTTGATTTAGGGCAAGATAACAGGGATATCATTCTTTTCAGCAGGCTCAATTCTGACACACAGGGGGAGATGTACGGATCATCAGTAAGAATATTTCCAGACGATGAAATTAAGTTTTTATAAGGTAGAAAAAAACTATTCTCTTTGAAGCAGTACTGAACATTTATTACAATGATGGTGTCTGGAAAGGTACAAAGGTTCATTGAAATGGACTAATGCTCTAGATAAAAATTGATAAGCGATACATTCAAGCAAGCGCAGTTGGCAAAGTCTTGCTGTGTTCTAACACACTGAAGCTGGCATTTGGTTAAATGTGCCATGCCACAGTCTGACTAGTTAGCAGTGTACATACATTTGAAAATATCTAATAAGATTAACATTTGAACATGTAATATACAATATTTATGACGAACATGCACTGGGCACATTTCCATTGTACAAGTGAAAACCGGATCAATGTTTATAGTGTAAAGCGCACTTGTTGATAATATCCACATGCATATACTGCATGATGTAAGCAAATAAATTGTTCTTAATAAGTAAGATCACAGTTTACGATATCCTAGAAAACCACTTTTTGAACAACGAGGCCTGAGAGATAGCTCAGTGGGCTATAGCATCATCAGTGAAATCTGTTCAACCCTTGGTGGCCACAGGTTCAATTTCCAGTAGGATTGACTCAACCCTTCATCCTTCTCTGATGTAGCTAAAATGAGTATCATTAAATTAGGTAATAGTAACATCTCCTAAATGCTGGGCAAAAGTAACATTCTCAGGACATACTTCGAAACCAGAAAACACCTGAACACTTTGTTACTATCATTATTTGTGTGCATATGACTGTGCGTAGTTGCAAGCAGTAGCATAATGTAGTATCCCCTACCAAATGCAAGGGGCAGAAAGATATGTCTGTCTGTTAGCTATATATACATCTGTCTGTCTCTTCTCATCCATCTATCCGTCCACCCTGTGGTATATTATAATTTGTAGTTATATGTACATAAATCATCCATAAAGGTGTCAAAGAGAATAATGGTATAGTTTGTTGCAGAAGAATAACTGTGTTTCCTTTTTTCTTAATACTGTGTTACTTTTGTGACATTACTAAATAGATAATCAACCCGACTTATTTTTCTGCCTGACTCAAACAACAAATAATGGTAAATATCCGTGCTTTACCGTACATTGTTATGTTGTCTTTGCTTTGACAAGGGCTGATTTTTCACTCTCAGCCCATTTACCACTGATAATAATATGAACTAGTACTCCTTCCAGCATAGAATATAACCAATTTTAAAACATCCAGATGCAAATACTGCAATTAACTTCTCTAATTATCCAATTGGAAATAATTGAACTATCCTTGATGCTGTTGGTGTAAGCATAAAACTTAGCATATAGACACATAATAGAAAACACAATTGCTCTTGTCAAACTCACCTTAACTCTTTATGCTCAAGAATTGCATTGTTCGCCCTTCTAAATGTCAACGAGTCATGTTAACTGCCTGATCTCTTCTCAAATGACAGTTAATGGCTATGTATTATCGACAGTTCCAGCAATAATCTTTTCCACCAACACACCAGACTGCAAATGCGTTTCCTTCATAATGTTTTTCTTGCTCTATCCATATATTTAAATATCATAATGTTCTGATTTTTAATTGAAAATATGCTTTCCAAATTGAGGTATACTGAAAATCATGGCATATCTATTTACCTTCCTTATTTAAATCTAAAAGGACACTCTGCCTATGGAAATTACTTGGGGCCTAAGAGACTAATGGCTGTGATGGCGATACATTCTAGCTGGTTTTGTTACACAAGAATAAAAATATGTTGGTTGCAAAGGAATAAACTTCTGATGGTCATTTTAACATGGTGATTCTGTTTATCAGATATAAAATCACCAACCGTCAGTTATTAGTTTATGTTAGTGTCTCGGTATTCTCAGCTATCATTATGATTATTATTATTATTACGTTATTTATATAGCGCCATCGAATTGCGCAGCGCTTTACAATGGGTGGACGAACAGACATGTAGTTGTAACCAGACAAGTTGGACACACAGGAACAGAGGGGTTGAGGGCCCTGCTCAATGAGCTTACATGCTAGAGGGAGTGGGGTAAAATGACACAAAAGGGTAAGGATAGTATTAGACTAGTGACAGTTGCATAGGCTAGATTTTAATTTCGGGTACTTATGCTGAAATTAATGCTGTTTTCATGATAGCCAAACTTTAGCGATATGGCAGTTCCAGCTGTTTTCCATAAATCAAATCTTTTTTCGGTGCCATTGGCAGAATTCTGAACTTACAAATCAAACATGTTTGATCATTGCACATTTCGTTTGGTACTTGATTCAGTTATATCTTAGCTCGGAGTTGGGTATTTGACTGATTACCTAATTGGACGAATTACAGTTTGTAACAAAATGTATCTCCGAGTTTGTTATAAAGTTTTGCTTCTCAAAGTTTTATTGCATACGTTTGTATGATTAATGTCCGTTCATACTTATATTGCTAAGATAAAATATTTAATTTAATCTCGTTATGAAGATTAAGGGTATTTACTAAACCTTAGTTTATATGCCATTAGGGTATAAAACAATATCACACACAAAATCCAACAAACTATATCAACATTAGAATTTTATAATAGTTGTTAAGTGTAATTATATTTGAACAGGCCTATTTTTTAAGCAGGTATCTTGCTGGCTTTTATAACAGAACAACCTAACATAGATTGGAAAGGTTCTATATTTAACTTCTTTAAAGGTACACTCCAAGTACAGTTTTCTGTGAAACTGTTTTCAAGCTTCCCTTCGTTGTTATCCATTGAAAATATTGAGCTTAGAATAGACAATGATATCATATGAGAAAGCTGCTGTAGCCAGATTTGACCACCCCATGCACTACATACACTTCTGGTGCATTCTTTCAATTTAAGGCCAGTGATAGACTGAGTGTGCCAGAGCCAGAGGAGGAGCCAGCGGGGCTAGGATAATGGGCGACGTTGGGAGCACATTGGGGTAAATCATTTAAAAATGTTTTCCCCTCGTAATTTAATACCGTGGCCAGGACCTCCAGGCACCATAATGACTTAATTAAGATGAATTTGCTAAGCTGTCAAAGTATTCCTTTAAATGTCTCTTGTATATTTAAAAAAAAAAAAAAGGAAATGAAGAAACAGAAGATGCATCTAAATTTCATCCATTTAATGGAAGCCTGAATCTTTCATTAGTGGTTGAAATATTTCGGCCAGTCTTGATCTTCCTACTGTTTAATTCAAGCCTTGTGCATGTCTCATCAGTTTTAATTTAAAAAAATATATATATTTAAGTCAACACATGAACTACTCAGGAAGCTAATACATGGTGCATCCCAAGTAGTTTCAACCAGGGTTTTCACAATATCAGCTAATTAAAGTCATACATGCCAGCAGCTGTTGTGCAAATTCTCTCAAGAAGGTCATGAGAGAGTATGAACTTGTGTGCATATGGTATCCGTGATCTTGAATGTACTGGAGGAAATATACCCTGAGGTGTCCTAGAGCTAAGGGGTTAACAATAAATTTATTTTATTTTATTATGAATGAGTAGATTAACTAATATCTATAACTGACCATTTTTAAAAATGTATTCCTGGTGTAATTAATACCAAATGGTGAGACATGACATGAAATTAATGTTCTGTGATTCTACCTGATTTAGTGTTCTATCTGTTAACACAAATTGTCTCTTAAACTATATGAATATGACATATTACTAATGTTTAATTAGTTTAATAAGTGTTTAATGACTGTGATTAAACACTAATAACAAGTCACCTGCATTAGCATAAATTCAAACTTTTCAATGTGATCTTCAACAAATATAACAACATTCTTAATTTTAATTAAAATTACATATGATGTGCAAAGTTATTTTTAAAAACAAGACAATTCTTTTTCAAGAGACCTTAGATTCCTTTGGACTTTTTGTATTCCTCTGTAAAATGTCATTAATAAGGTACCAGTGCCACATGTATCAGGGATAATTGAAAAAAAATATATTTTTTTTATTTTTCTTGCTTAAATATGTTGTGGATGAATTTGCATATTCTGTTAAACAGGTGCTTTGTGTATTCATAATTGTGAAGCAACATTTTTAAAGTAAAGGGACACAAAGGACACCTGTAGAACTGTGCTAGTTTTAAAGTGTACTCCAAAATATTTCTATATAGATGAAAGTGTAGATTAAAAATACATGAAACATTTATATGCGAGATTTATTTTTAAAGGTATTTTAGAATAAGCTTTTATTCTATTTTGCAACAATATGTGTTGTATTTATTTAGCAATATGTAAAAGTTAGCAAATTTTTCTGCATTTAATTTTTTTTAAACAAGTTAAAATGAAACATTAAAAATAGACACAAAAATGAATTAAATGAAGAAGTTTGGACATCGTGTGGAGGGTTTTATTTTCTCCATGAGGGTTTATCTGACAGCTGTGTTCGATCTGTGTCACATGGTCAGGACTCAAAACTGGTGCTATAATTATTACAATCTTAATAGTTTTCAAAGGTCACAGTTTAAACATGTATAAGTCAAACGATGGACATGTCTCAATCTCCCAAGTGTATCGTGCATGATGCAAGTATGACTTTTAGTATGATATATTTACATAATAGAGTTGTGACAATTGTCTAGAGATATGGACAACCAAGTAATTAACTTGTGAGTTAGACCAAGTGAGTTGGATATCAGAGTGTCCCCTGGGCATCGAGGGATAGCATTTTAAAAAAAGGCAGTAGATTTTTGCCAGTTGACCATGTAACTGCCAATTGTACGGCAGGTGGTAAGCAAGTCAAATAGCAGCTTTAATGAAAATGTAGGATTGTTGATAAATACCAATACATCACCTGCAAATGCTGACACTTTAAGGGTTACTTCTTCAATGGGAATACCCCTGAACTCCAGGAGGGCCTCAAGAGTCCTCAACAGGGGGTTTATTGCAAAAAAGTAAGGGAGATAATGGACACCCCTGGCATACACCTCTGTCCAAGTCAAAGTAAGAAGTCCAAGCTTTTGATTTTGATTAATGAAAGCAAAAAACTCTGATAAGATGAGGCCAGGTCACACAATCAAAGGCTTTCTCTGCATCTAGGCTGAGGAAATGAGATGTATTCGTGAGGAAATAACTTAATTGGGTCAAGCCACATCTGTTAGAGCACAGTGTATCACTGCCACTAAGTGGAAATTTAGATTTTTTTTATATCAATGGACTGTATATTCATAAATTGCCCTAAACATATGTATTGTTATTACAGGCTGGAAGATCTCTGGGCTCACAAGAGAGGAGAGAATAAAAAAGAACACAGTAAGTATTTATCCAACTGTACAATTCATTTTCACTATTATAGTATTGTGCTGTATTGTTTATAATTAGTCACTAGAAGGAGGGTGTATAAATATATATTAAATATTGATATTTCTGAAACTAAGCATATTCCATTTCATTTAATTTGCTTCCTTTTACATCTGTAAGGTATAAATAAAGATATCTGGATCATGTAGATTTATATTTCAATATTGATTGTATTGTAATAGCATTCGTTATTTCAACAAACTCTGATAGCATTCGTTATTTCAATAAACTCTGATTCATACCACCAATGGGTTTATATTGCACAGAAATCTGTACTTCAATTGATTCCTCTATCCCATACATTCTGCTCATCCATGAGTAACGCTTTATTATATAATGACCTTAATGCTGATATAACATGTGTCAAAGTGAAAAGTGAATACTTAAAACCCCTTCATTTTGGGGAATTGTAAAAGTAAATATTAAAAAAAAAAAAACATACACAGTCTTGTTTTCTTCTAGAGTCTAAGATTGGACTGCTGATTAATTTAACTCTTTTTGGAATTATGGGAAATGCAGACCAAAGATACACAGTATACACCAAAAACATAATTATGTAGACCAAAGTTGCCTGTTCTCTAGAGCTGCAAAATTGTGTATATTTTGCATCATCCAATTAAGCTCTGAGAATAGATATCATGATACAGAAGCATGCAATTGTATGTATCCACCCGAGTCAACTGGGTTTTCAAAAATCGGAGGGATTTTTTAGAGACATTTAGTTTTAGATATACAGCCTAATCAGCTTAAAGAGACACCACAACAACAAAATGTTTATTTTAAAATAGAATTTGCTATTTAGCAGGGGTGTATTATTCATTGGGGTGGATCTTAAAAGAGTTTTTCTTTAACTACAGATTTTACCAGTCTCTTCTTTAGAAAAAAAACAATCAGAGTCTTCTTATTCAGAAGCCTCTGAATCTGTGAGCATGGGTGTGCTCACACAGCGGCTCATGCACGCACATCTCATCTGATTTCTGTAAAGGAGCTGATCTGACATCTAAAGATCTGAAGAAGCTGGCTTGAGGTCTGTGGGGGTGGAAGCAGGCGAGCTCAAGGAGAGCATGCCTGTTACTTTTGTTAGCTCAGGGGAGCTAACAGAAGGAGGCAGCAAACCTCCCTGGCTGTTTTGTGTTCCATAGTTGATTTAAGTTGCAAGGCATGACATCATATATCATATATTTTAAGTGCTGATTTCCTATAGTAATTATAAACTGGGGTAAAATAGGATATCTCTCACTTATGACGCACTTCATTAAGTTAAAGTGTTTTATGGGTGTGGAGTGGTCTTGACTGTGGTCAGTAAAACATATATTTCTGAAGTCCTTAATAAAATATACTATTGAATGATTTTTCTCACTACATCCCTTGTCACATAATGTGTGTATGTAACATTTGAAACACCTATTATTTTTTCTTCCGTCTTTGTGAACAAACATATGGTTTTGCAAAAAACAACATGCATGGTTACAAAAATTAGAACATTAAAAATGTGTTTCTTTCGCGTATTAAAATACGCAACAGCATTTGTATCACACTCAAAGCTAACGTATGCTAGATGTATTTAATTTGGCACCAATTACTTCATGATTATTTGCTGCCCTTATTATATTACAAATAAATATCAAATATGTCTGGGTAAGTTTTTCTAATTTCACACAGTGCCAACAAAGGCCCCCAAAATGTTGCAGTGCTTTACAGTAGGTGGACTTACAAACAAGTAGTTTCAACAATAAGTTGGACATACAGGTACAGAAGATGCTGAGGGCCATGGTCAAATGAGTTTCAATTCCAAGGTGAGTGGGATAAAATGACACAAGAACTAAGGGTAAGACATATTTTATGTAATGGAATAGTAGGTTGCTCGAAGAATTTTCTTTTTTTTAATGACACAATTACAGGAGAGAAGCAATGTGGGTGTATGGAGGGAAAGCTGTTAACAGTTTAATTGATATGCCTTCTTGAGGTAGTGAGTCTTCAGTGATTTGTTGAAGGGATGGAGACTGGTTGAGAGTCTAATGAAGTATGGAATGGAGTTCCATAAATAGGGTGCGGTCCTAGAGAACTCTTGAAGGTGAGAGTCAGAGGTGCAAGTACAACAGTGGATAGACTCAGGTCTTCGGCAGAGAGTGGGAGCCTTGATGGAGCATACTTGTGTATCAGTGAGGATAGTTACATAGGATCAAGGTTATGAAGAGATTTGAAAGTCAGGAACATTTATTTTTTATTTTTAAATTGAACCCTATATCTTATGGGAAGCCAATGTAAGGACTGACAGAAGGTAGATAATGGGAGGTACTAGAGGACAGAAAGATGAGCCTGGCAGAAGCATTCAAATAATCTTGCAATTTTGGGCAGTAGATAGGAAATTGCTGACTTGACTAGTAGTATTTCTAAAACCTATGACAAATGCAAACAAAATGCCGTCCTATATACCTTATCCAGAATTATTACAATAATTCAAATGTTGCAGATTGGAGTGCTATTTTCTTAAGCTCATTTTCCCTGGTTTGTACCCATCATCAATGGCAATCTATAGCATATAGTCCACTTATTCTTTTTTGTGCGCTGTAGGTAGATTAGCATAGACAATCTCCTGCTTGCTTACTGCCATCTAAAATGGCTATCTTGCTGGAACTATCCAGGTACTCTAATTCCATCCCTCGTGTTGGGGTCAAATTACACTGCTGGGCAAAGTGTTCCATGCATTTAACTTTAATTGGGCTACTACCTACTACTACTACTACTTTAATTAAGGGTCAGTCAAACATATTTATAGACAATAGTTACAGAAAAAGTAACATGACAATATTACATCAGCTAAACATGAAATTGCTTATTCAGCAACCAACAACATGTATTTCTGGTAGCAAGGTTAAAAAGTTATCTCTTTGAGGGTCTGCAACAGGTTCACTTTAAGCTGACATTTAACAATTGCTATATCTAAAATAGTCTGTCCATATTTGGTCGTCAAATACTAACATTTTAATCCTTTCACCTCTATTCTAGGGGTAGGCAATCTTCAGCTCTCCAGATGTTGTGGACTACATCTCCTATAATGCTGGTAAATCATCAGTGGAAATGTACTCCACAATATCACTAGTGCCAAAGGTTGCCTACCCATGCCCTATGCTGTAAATCAGTGAGAATCCCAGAAGAAAAGGCAGTGAGCCTGTCTCACTTCTGGGACTTTTTTCATAAACATCTCAATGCTAATTGTAAGCCTGACATAAGAAATCCCTTCCAGAAGCACATTAAACATGTCTGAGATCTATACTAAGACAAGGCATATTTTTTTTCTATGTCATGTTCTTACCCACCTCTACAAAAGAGTCAGTTAGTAGTTTTTAACATTGCAAATATAATTTATTTAAGTACTATTTGTATATTTTTGATGCAAAAAAATGGTTTATTATGGCCCACGGTGCCTTTATAGATCTCTACTGTACTGACTTTGTTATGTGGAATTCTTCCAATTGTTTTAATGTGTGTTAAATATAGTTCATTAAATAATGATTATTCTACAGATGTCTGAAACATTTACCGTATATACTCGAGTATAAGCCGACCCGAATATAAGCCTAGGCCCCTAATTTTACCCCAAAAAACTGGGAAAACGTATTGACTCGAGTATAAGACTAGGGTGGGAAATGCAGCAGCTACTGGTAAATTTCTAAATAAAATTAAATCCTATAAAAATTATATTAATTGAATATTTATTTACAGTGTGTGTATATAATAAATGCTGTGTGTGTATGAATGCAGTGTGTGTGTATATGAATGCAGTGTGTGTGTATGAGTGCAGCGTGTGTATGAGTGCAGCGTGTGTATGAGTGCAGTGTGTGTGTATATGAGTGCAGTGTGTGTGTATGAATGCAGTGTGTGTGTATGAATGCAGTGTGTGTGTGTGTGTGTGTGTATGAGTGCAGTGTGTGTGTATGAGTGCAGTGTGTGTGTGTATGAGTGCAGTGTGTGTGTATATGGATGCAGTGTGTGTGTGTATGGATGCAGTGTGTGTGTGTGTATGAATGCAGTGTGTGTCTGTGTATGAATGCAGTGTGTGTGTATGAGTGCAGTGTGTGTGTGTATGGATGCAGTGTGTATGAATGCAGTGTGTGTGTGTATATGAGTGCAGTGTGTGTATGAGTGCAGTGTGTGTGTATGAATGCAGTGTGTGTGTGTGTGTGCGTGTGTGTGTGCGTGTGTGTGTGTGAATGCAGTGTGTGTGTATGAATGCAGTGTGTGTGTGTGTATGAGTGCAGTGTGTGTGTATGAGTGCAGTGTGTGTGTGTATGGATGCAGTGTGTGTGTGTATGAATGCAGTGTGTGTGTGTATGGATGCAGTGTGTATGAATGCAGTGTGTGTGTGTGTGTGTATGAGTGCAGTGTGTGTGTATGGATGCAGTGTGTGTGTATGAATGCAGTGTGTGTGTGTATGAGTGCAGTGTGTGTGTATAAGTGCAGTGTGTGTGAATGAGTGCAGTGTGTGTGTATGGATGCAGTGTGTGTGTATGAGTGCAGTGTGTGTGTGTGTTGCAGAGCCTTGGTGGGGGGTGGGCAATTTTATTAATTTTTAAAATTATTTTAATAATTGTTTTATTATTATTTCTTATTATATTTAATTAATTTTTATTTTTATTTTATTTTATTATTTTTTTTATTATTTATTTTATTATTTTTTTTTTTCGTCCCCCCTCCCTGCTTGATACATGGCAGGGAGGGGGGCTCTCACTCCCTGGTGGTCCAGTGGTGTGCACTGTGTAGGAGGGGGGCTGGCAGAGAGTTTACTTACCTCTCTTGCAGCTCCTGTCAGCTCCCTTCTCCTCCGCGGCGGTCCGGTTAGCTCCCTCTGTCAGCTTACAGTGGAAGTCTCGCGGCCGCACTATGACCCCGCGGCTCTTGCGAGACTTACACTGGGAGCTGACGGAGGTGCTGAACGGACCGCCGCGGAGGAAAAGGGAGCTGACAGGAGCTGCAGGAGAGGTAAGTAAATGCTCTGCAGCCCCCACAGCCCCCTGTCTGTATTATGGCAATGTAAATTGCCATAATACAGACATTGACTCGAGTATAAGCCGAGTTGGGATTTTTCAGCACAAAAAATGTGCTGAAAAACTCGGCTTATTTATTTTATTTATTATTGCCATTTATATAGCGCCAACAGATTCCGTAGCGCTTTACAATATTATGAGAGGGGGATTTAACTATAAATAGGACAGTTACAAATAAACTTACAGGAACAATAGGTTGAAGAAGACCCTGCTCAAACGAGCTTACATTCTATAGGAGGTGGGGTGTAAAACACATTAGGACAGGAATTTACAATCAAATAAGGTGGGCTGCCCTTTTGGAGAGGGCAAGAGACAGGTATGTGAGGTAAGGGTTAGTCTTGGAGGCCATAAGCTTTCCTAAAGAGATGGGTTTTAAGGCACTTCTTAAAAGATGCAAGACTAGGGGAGAGTCTGATGGCGGTAGGCAGGCTATTCCATAGGAAGGGAGCCGCCCGCGAGAAGTCCTGCAAGCGCGAGTTGGCCGTACGAGTGCGGACAACGGACAGGAGGTGGTCACGGGCAGAACGGAGAGACCGAGAAGGGACATACCTATGGATCTGTGAGGAGATATAAGAGGGGCTAGAGTTGTTCAGTGCTTTATAGGTGTGAGTTAGTACCTTGAATTGACTCCTATAGCATACAGGAAGCCAATGTAAGGACTGGCAGAGGGGTGAGGTGTGAGAGAAACGACTAGAGAGGAAAATCAATCTAGCAGCAGCATTCATTACGGACTGTAAGGGTGCAGTACGGCTATTGGGGAGACCAATCAGGAGAGGGTTACAATAATCCATGCGGGAAATTACTAGAGCATGGACAAGCTCCTTGGTAGTATCTGGTGCAAGAAAGGGGCGGATGCGGGCTATGTTTTTAAGATGGAATCTACAGGATTTGGCAACATGCTGGATGTGAGGCTCAAAGGTGAGACCAGAGTCAAGTATGACGCCAAGACAGCGCGCTTGCAAGGATGGACTGATGTTGGTACCACAAACTTGGAGGGAGAGCGAAAGAGGAGGATCAGTATTAGGAGGAGGAAAGACAAGGAGCTCAGTTTTTGAGAGATTGAGTTTCAGAAAGCGGGAGGACATCCAGTCAGAGATGGAAGAAAGGCAAGCAGTGACACGTTGCAGGACGGCAGGGGAGAGGTCCGGGGAGGAGAGATATAGCTGGGTGTCATCAGCGTACAGGTGGTAGTGAAATCCAAAAGAGGTAATAAGTTTGCCAAGAGAGGCAGTATAAAGAGAAAATAGAAGGGGACCAAGGACGGAGCCTTGGGGAACTCCAACTGAGACAGGGCAAGGGGAGGAGGTATCATTAGAAAAGGAGACACTGAATGAGCGTTGGGAGAGATAAGAGGAAAACCATGAGAGGACAGAGTCACAGAGACCAAGCGATTGAAGAGTTTGAAGAAGGAGAGCATGATCAACGGTGTCAAAGGCCGCTGAGAGGTCAAGAAGAATTAGTATGGAGTAGTGGCCTTTGGATTTAGCTGCGATTAGGTCGTTAGTAACTTTGATAAGGGCAGTCTCTGTAGAGTGGAGAGGGCGGAAGCCAGATTGAAGAGGGTCAAGGAGAGAGTTGGAATTGAGGAAATGAGACACACGGGTAAAGACAAGTCTTTCCAGAAGCTTTGAGGAAAAAGGGAGCAGGGATATGGGACGGTAGTTAGAGGGGGTGGATGGGTCGAGGGATGGTTTTTTTAGTATAGGTACTACAGTGGCATGTTTAAGGTCAGCAGGGACGATGCCAGAGGAGAGCGAGCAATTGAAGATGTGTGTTAGAGAAGGCACGAGACAAGTGGAGAGAGATCTAATAAGGTGAGATGGGACAGGATCGAGCGGGCAAGTGGTGGGGCGAGAGGAGCAAAGAAGAGCAGCCACCTCTTGGTCAGTAGCTGGGGAGAATGTCTGAAGGGTAGGAAAGGCATGATCTATGTGTGATTGAGAAACAGAAAGGCAAGGAGGGGAGAATTCTTTCCTTAGCTGTTCAATCTTGTCAGTGAAGTAACATGCGAAGTTATCAGCAGTAAGGTTAGTTTTGGGGGTGGCCACAGCAGGGCGAAGAAGAGAATTAAAGGTGTGAAAGAGACGCCTGGGGTTGCGGGAACATGAACTAATGAGAGTGGAAAAATAGGACTGTTTGGCAAGGGCAAGGGCTGCACTGTATGAACACAATATGAATCTATAATGGAGAAAGTCTGATTGTGTACGAGACTTCCTCCAGGAGCGTTCAGCACAACGGGAGCATCTTTGCAGGTAGCGCGTTGATTTAGTATGCCATGGTTGGGGGCGGGTCCTCCTCGAGGTGCTTGTTTGGAGTGGCGCTGCAGTGTTCAAGGCAGATGTAAGAGTAGAGTTATATATGGAGATGGCCTGTGAAGGACAGGAGAGGGAAGGGATGGACAGCAGTTGTGAATCAATGTCAGCTGACAACTGTTGGAGATCAAGAGAATTAAGGTCCCTCCTGAGTTGAGGGGGGTTAGGCTGAGGTTTTTGGGTGAGGGGGTATGTGAGAGCAAATGATAAGAGGTGGTGATCAGAGAGTGGATATGGAGTGTTGCAGATATTAGATACTGTACATGCATAAGTGAAGATTAGGTCAAGGGTATTGCCAGCTACATGGGTGGGAGAATCTGCCCACTGCGATAGCCCGAGGGAGGAAGTCATGGAAAGTAGTTTGGTGGCTGCAGAGGTCAAAGGTGGGTTTATAGGAATATTGAAGTCCCCGAGAATTAGGGATGGAATGTTAGAAGAGAGGAAATAGGGTAGCCAGGCAGCAAAGTGGTCAAGGAAGAGAAGAGGGGAACCAGGGGGGCGGTAAATAACAGCAATGTTAGCAGAGAAGGGTTTGAAAAGGCGAATTGAGTGTATTTCAAATGATGGGAAAGAGAGAGAAGGGGGGGTGGGAAGAGGTTTAAAAGAGCAGTGAGGGGAGAGGAGAAACCCAACACCACCACCTTTACATTCAGAGTTTCTTGGGTTGTGGGTAAGTTGGAGACCACCGAAGGACAAAGATGCAGGGGTGGCAGTGTCAGAGGGGGAGAGCCAGGTTTCTGTTATGGCTAGTAAATCTATAGAACGAGAGATGAAGAAGTCATGGACAGCAGTGGATTTAGTTATATTGCAAACAGAGCGTGCGTTCCAGAGGGCAGTATTGAAGGAGGATTTAGAGGAACATGAGATGGGTATGAGATTAGTGTGGATCCTTGGGTTAGTATGTGCTGAGTTTGTTGCGAGGGGGCCGGGGTTAGGAGAGACATCACCAGCAGCTAGGAGCAGAAGGATAGAAAGGAAGTGAAGGTGGGAGTAGGATTTGAAAGTTTTGTAGGAGGGTATGTATGTAGAGGATTTGGGAGGAGTTGGTGGAGATAGGCTGGAAAGGTATGTGTAGAGTGCATGAGATGAATAGAGAGGGGAGGGGAGTAAGGTGGAAGTAATAATTATGGTGTTGCTAGGGACAGGTGAGTGAAAGGATAGGGATATTTTAGTGATGAGAGAAGTTAGTGTTAAAGTGAAAAATAGAAGGGAGAACATTAGAAAAAGTGTATTATATAGATATGTAGATCATATATACAAACACACAAATATCAATGAGTGATTAAACCAATGTAAGGATGCAGTGTGTTAAATAAATTCAGGTGAGGAGAGGTTTAGTGATTTGATTGGTGTGTTAAGGAAACCAGCTGATGTGCACTATCTATAAGTAAGTTGTCGACCATGGGATGGGATGGTGTGGGGAGGGGTGGGTGGGCAATCTTCCAGAGATGATACCTCTGCTCTGAAGATTCAGCAGGACTTGGTTGCTTGGGAGTGCTGGGTGTTAATGCTGTTTTAAGGGGCCCAGTCTGAAATATAAGGTCTGAGGTTAGAAAAAAAAAGAAATAAAACACACTATTATGGGTGGGGAGACATGGGGCTATTGAGGTAATTAATTAGAGATGAAAAACTAAAAGGAGATAACATTTGGGATAAAAAGATAGGAAGGATCAGATAGGTGAAAGTCATAAACCATGAACATAAATTTACAAGATTATCAGTGAGTAGTAACACTAGGTAAACAAACAATTAACAAAAAGTCTTAAAGAATGAACATAAAATGACATGATCACAGCAGCTTTAAGCAAAACAAGAACAGAAGATCAGGATGGGAGATATAGGTATCAATTAAGTAGTGATAGTATAGGGAGGGAGATGGAATAGAACACAATTTTAAAATAAGAGTTTAAAGGAAACAGGAATACAGGTATTCTTGAGTAGATCTTCCAGAGATGATACCTCTGCTCTGAAGATTCAGCAGGACTTGGTTGCTTGGGAGTGCTGGGTGTTAATGCTGTTTTAAGGGGCCCAGTCTCTGCTCTGAAGATTCAGCAGGACTTGGTTGCTTGGGAGTGCTGGGTGTTAATGCTGTTTTAAGGGGCCCAGTCTCTGCTCTGAAGATTCAGCAGGACTTGGTTGCTTGGGAGTGCTGGGTGTTAATGCTGTTTTAAGGGGCCCAGTCTCTGCTCTGAAGATTCAGCAGGACTTGGTTGCTTGGGAGTGCTGGGTGTTAATGCTGTTTTAAGGGGCCCAGTCTCTGCTCTGAAGATTCAGCAGGACTTGGTTGCTTGGGAGTGCTGGGTGTTAATGCTGTTTTAAGGGGCCCAGTCTCTGCTCTGAAGATTCAGCAGGACTTGGTTGCTTGGGAGTGCTGGGTGTTAATGCTGTTTTAAGGGGCCCAGTCTCTGCTCTGAAGATTCAGCAGGACTTGGTTGCTTGGGAGTGCTGGGTGTTAATGCTGTTTTAAGGGGCCCAGTCTCTGCTCTGAAGATTCAGCAGGACTTGGTTGCTTGGGAGTGCTGGGTGTTAATGCTGTTTTAAGGGGCCCAGTCTCTGCTCTGAAGATTCAGCAGGACTTGGTTGCTTGGGAGTGCTGGGTGTTAATGCTGTTTTAAGGGGCCCAGTCTCTGCTCTGAAGATTCAGCAGGACTTGGTTGCTTGGGAGTGCTGGGTGTTAATGCTGTTTTAAGGGGCCCAGTCTCTGCTCTGAAGATTCAGCAGGACTTGGTTGCTTGGGAGTGCTGGGTGTTAATGCTGTTTTAAGGGGCCCAGTCTCTGCTCTGAAGATTCAGCAGGACTTGGTTGCTTGGGAGTGCTGGGTGTTAATGCTGTTTTAAGGGGCCCAGTCTCTGCTCTGAAGATTCAGCAGGACTTGGTTGCTTGGGAGTGCTGGGTGTTAATGCTGTTTTAAGGGGCCCAGTCTCTGCTCTGAAGATTCAGCAGGACTTGGTTGCTTGGGAGTGCTGGGTGTTAATGCTGTTTTAAGGGGCCCAGTCTCTGCTCTGAAGATTCAGCAGGACTTGGTTGCTTGGGAGTGCTGGGTGTTAATGCTGTTTTAAGGGGCCCAGTCTCTGCTCTGAAGATTCAGCAGGACTTGGTTGCTTGGGAGTGCTGGGTGTTAATGCTGTTTTAAGGGGCCCAGTCTCTGCTCTGAAGATTCAGCAGGACTTGGTTGCTTGGGAGTGCTGGGTGTTAATGCTGTTTTAAGGGGCCCAGTCTCTGCTCTGAAGATTCAGCAGGACTTGGTTGCTTGGGAGTGCTGGGTGTTAATGCTGTTTTAAGGGGCCCAGTCTCTGCTCTGAAGATTCAGCAGGACTTGGTTGCTTGGGAGTGCTGGGTGTTAATGCTGTTTTAAGGGGCCCAGTCTCTGCTCTGAAGATTCAGCAGGACTTGGTTGCTTGGGAGTGCTGGGTGTTAATGCTGTTTTAAGGGGCCCAGTCTCTGCTCTGAAGATTCAGCAGGACTTGGTTGCTTGGGAGTGCTGGGTGTTAATGCTGTTTTAAGGGGCCCAGTCTCTGCTCTGAAGATTCAGCAGGACTTGGTTGCTTGGGAGTGCTGGGTGTTAATGCTGTTTTAAGGGGCCCAGTCTCTGCTCTGAAGATTCAGCAGGACTTGGTTGCTTGGGAGTGCTGGGTGTTAATGCTGTTTTAAGGGGCCCAGTCTCTGCTCTGAAGATTCAGCAGGACTTGGTTGCTTGGGAGTGCTGGGTGTTAATGCTGTTTTAAGGGGCCCAGTCTCTGCTCTGAAGATTCAGCAGGACTTGGTTGCTTGGGAGTGCTGGGTGTTAATGCTGTTTTAAGGGGCCCAGTCTCTGCTCTGAAGATTCAGCAGGACTTGGTTGCTTGGGAGTGCTGGGTGTTAATGCTGTTTTAAGGGGCCCAGTCTCTGCTCTGAAGATTCAGCAGGACTTGGTTGCTTGGGAGTGCTGGGTGTTAATGCTGTTTTAAGGGGCCCAGTCTCTGCTCTGAAGATTCAGCAGGACTTGGTTGCTTGGGAGTGCTGGGTGTTAATGCTGTTTTAAGGGGCCCAGTCTCTGCTCTGAAGATTCAGCAGGACTTGGTTGCTTGGGAGTGCTGGGTGTTAATGCTGTTTTAAGGGGCCCAGTCTCTGCTCTGAAGATTCAGCAGGACTTGGTTGCTTGGGAGTGCTGGGTGTTAATGCTGTTTTAAGGGGCCCAGTCTCTGCTCTGAAGATTCAGCAGGACTTGGTTGCTTGGGAGTGCTGGGTGTTAATGCTGTTTTAAGGGGCCCAGTCTCTGCTCTGAAGATTCAGCAGGACTTGGTTGCTTGGGAGTGCTGGGTGTTAATGCTGTTTTAAGGGGCCCAGTCTCTGCTCTGAAGATTCAGCAGGACTTGGTTGCTTGGGAGTGCTGGGTGTTAATGCTGTTTTAAGGGGCCCAGTCTCTGCTCTGAAGATTCAGCAGGACTTGGTTGCTTGGGAGTGCTGGGTGTTAATGCTGTTTTAAGGGGCCCAGTCTCTGCTTATACGGCTTATACTCGAGTATATACGGTAGTTTGTTTTCCACTGTACTACAGCAACACAAGCCTTCATTTTGGTAACTTAGCATATAATCAACATTTTCTTGATGTTTCATAGCTACATATAGGGCAAACATAATGTACACATGGAAATAAATATGCCCTCTATGCATTGAGAATTATTCCTATGTAAAGATGAAGATTTTTTAATTATTCATAGTTCTGCTATTCAGCAACATGCAGCAGCCATTGATGCAAAGATAAGCAATAACGTTCAGAATTACCATGACAAATCCATTACTTGTGATATTTTTTAGCTCTGGAAGTAATTCAAACCCACGTTCTTAAATCTATTGATTTAATTTCTGGCAGCTGAATGCTACAGATGATTTCCAAATATAAGCATATTCTTGCTAGTGTGGAATTAGGATATATTGTTCGTGTTTGGCAGGCAATAGGAACACTGGTGAGAATTAAGTTTTTAAACTACTTTTAGTGTATTGCAATCATCACACATATAAAGAGATTAGACAGAAACTCCAGTCATTTCACTTCTTACCCAAACTAGGCAGGATCCAGATAAGATAGAGGACACCAATCTCCACACACTCCAGTTTCCTTGACTGATGCAATCTGTGCCCTGGGGATTTAAGACCATCTCAATTTCATGAACAGGGATGAGCTTCTGCAATTTGTGTTTGACGTCTGACCTGTTTCATATTGTTTGTTTGACTCTGCAGATTACGGTCCATTCCACTCTAAATGTGTACCCTGGTATCAAATTTAATAGCTGCTAGTATTTTCTTTGCTAATCAGGTGCAAAGCAGTAGTTACAGAGTTTACAGAGCCATTTATAAACAGAACTGTAATCCTATTTTGTATATCATTGTATTATAGTGATTTATATTGCCATGACATTTAATTGTGCTTGTCCAGTATTGTGGAGGCTGCCAAGAGGGGTAGTGGGAATTATTGCTCCTACTAGTCACTAACATACAGAGGTTTTGGACTGCATTTTTACTGAGTATGATTTAACCCCTTAAGGACCAAACTTCTGGAATAAAAGGGAATCTTGACATGTCACACACGTCATGTGTCCTTAAGGGGTTAAAAAAATGATGTTGTTTCGGGATATCACATTTTGCCTTTGCTGACTCAGCACTGCTTTGAATTGTGCATGGGCTGCAACCTTAATTTTTTTCAAGGCCTAATTGGTCTTCTGGAATATTTACCAATAAACAGCAGTACCTGGGTCTATCCGTCAGTCTAGGATGAGTATGTAAGATGCCCTTGGAGATCTTTACAATTGACTGGGAGGTTATGAAACAATGAGCAAGACATTAATAACACATGGCAGTAGTGATGTCGCGAACATAAAATTTTCCGTTCGCGAATGGCGAACGCGAACTTCCGCAAATGTTCGCGAACTGGCGAACCTGGCGAACCGCCATAGACTTCAATAGGCAGGCGAATTTTAAAACCCACAGGGACTCTTTCTGGCCACAATAGTGATGGAAAAGTTGTTTCAAGGGGACTAACACCTGGACTGTGGCATGCCGGAGGGGGATCCATGGCAAAACTCCCATGGAAAATTACATAGTTGATGCAGAGTCTGGTTTTAATCCATAAAGGGCATAAATCACCTAACATTCCTAAATTGTTTGGAATAACGTGCTTTAAAACATCAAGTATGATGTTGTATCGATCAGGTAGTGTAAGGGTTACGCCCGCTTCACAGTGACAGACCAAACTCCCCGTTTAACGCACCGCAAACAACCGCAAACAGTCCATTTGCACAACCGCAAACTCCCCATTTGCACAAGGTTGGATACCAAGCTAGCCATGTCCCGTTCCTTGTCCTTACTGATATCATTGAAGGTCTCTTCCTCCACCCAGCCACGTACAACACCAAGGGTCCCCGAAAGGTGACAACAAGCCCCCTGTATTTTTTTTTTTTTTAAATGTACACTACTGTTACACCAGATATGAGTTGCACTGGTGTGACACTGTGCCCTGGCAGGCCCTGAAACGCACACGTATGAAGGAAACTGACTGCTACTATATTACAGTCAAAAAAGTTTTTGTTTTTTTTTAAATGCAAGCTATTGTGACACCAGATATGAGTGGTGGCACTGGGACCACCTTAAAAATATTGGATATCTCTAAAAATCATGATCACTATATACTTTCTCTACAAACCTCTAAAACGAACCAAACTACTCATCCATCTGCTATACCACTTTATCCCACCTAGAACTAGTGCCCAGTTAAAATACTTGACTCTTACTTACCCACACTCAGTCATGCCACACACATTTCACCACTACTCTCACTGAATCCCTCTGACTACGGCTAAATTCATCTTCTACATCAGAACACTACTCCTAAGATTGGGTTGTATCCATGTCTCGGGTCTTTCATTTAGAATAGGGGCAGCTTCGGTCTCCTTCAATACTGACACTCCAGTGCATATTATTAAAAGATTGGGCAGATGGAAATCCGCAGTCTACAACCGATATATTCCTCATCCCGAGAAAGAAATGAGGAAAGCTTTTAAAAGTTTGGCTTTGTAAATTTGATGCAATAAGTGTGTTTTTCTTGAATACCTTTTTACCCTCTTTGCATGAACCCGATTTACATATATTACTAATATGTTTCTGAACATATATATTATATTATTCAATCACTCACTCACTCACTCTCTGAGCCGGCCTAAGACATCATGCTGCCTAGGTCCAACGATAAATGACTATCGGGGATAATGTATAATAAACACACGTTACTGGCTATGGGGGGGATAATGTATAATAAACACACGTTACTGGCTATGGGGGGGATAATGTATAATAAACACAGGTTGCTGGCTATGGGAGGGATAATGTATAATAAACACAGGTTACTCGCTACGGGAGGATAATGTATAATAAACATAGGTCACTGGCTATGGGAGGATAATGTATAATAAACACAGGTTACTGGCTATGGGGAGAATAATGTATAATAAGCACAGGTTACTGGGTATGGGATGACAATGTACAATAAAGACAGGTTACTGGCTATGGGAGGGATAATGTATTATAAACACAGGTTACTGGCTATGGGGGGATAATGTATAATAAACACAGGTTACTGGCTATGGGAGGATAATGTATAATAAACACAGGTTACTGGCTATGGGGGGATAATGTATAATAAACACAGGTTACTGGCTATAGGAGGGATAATGTATGATAAACACAGGTTACTGGCTATGGGGAGGATAATGTATAATAAACACAGGTTACTGGCTATGGAGGGATAATCTATAATAAAAACAGGTTACTGGCTATGGGAGGATAATGTATAGTAAACACAGGTTACTGGCTATGGGAGGATAATGTATAATAAACACAGGTTACTGGCTATGGAGGGATAATCTATAATAAAAACAGGTTACTGGCTATGGGAGGATAATGTATAATAAACACAGGTTACTGGCTATGGAGGGATAATGTATAATAAACACAGGTTACTGGCTATGGGAGGATAATATATAATAAACACAGGTTACTGGCTATGGGGGGATAATGTATAATAAACACAGGTTACTGGTTGTGGGGGGATAATGTATAATAAACACAGGTTACTGGCTATGGGAGGATAATGTATAATAAACACAGGTTGCTGGCTATGGGGGATAATGTATAATAAACACAGGTTATTGGTTATGGGAGGATAATGTATAATAAACACAGGTTACTGGCTATGGAGGATAATGTATAATAAACACAAAAAAAAATGAATGCAGCTTCAGAATTAATCTAAATTGTATGCTGTCTAGGAGGTGGGGGGAGTCTGGGAGGGAGGGTCTGCTGCTGATTGGCTGGAATGTGTCTGCTGACTGTGAGGTACAGGGTGAAAGTTTACTCAATGATGACGAATAGGGGGCGGACTGAACATCGCATATGTTCGCTGTCCGTGGCGAACGTGAACACACTATGTTCGCCAGGAACTATTCGCCAGCGAAACGTTCGGGACATCACTGCTTGGCAGTTGTCATGCCAGGTGGCAAACAAGAGAGGGATAGGTTTGTGCTGCTAAGGGCATGCACAGATCTCTAAGAATGCTTTCTTGTGCTGTGAAAGTCATACTGACGGAGGTTGCAGTGATATTTGATGTCATGCCTTGCAACTCCAGCAGCCCCATATCTGAAATGACTATATTGCATGTATAGACGTGAGTAGGACCATCAAGCCAGCAGTCTGTGGGTTTTGTGTGCAAACAAGACATTTGTTTATACTTGCCAGCATACTAAATGCTGCCAACCGTCCCCTGACAATGCCATTGTTGGAATTGAAGGCATTGGAAACGAGGCATGTAAGCACACAGATATGAAGGTCAAAGTAAAAAAATGCATGCTCTTGGTAGCTTTGATAAATGCTTAAACAACACCATAAGTTGTTTCCATCAACATTGCAAAAAGTATACTGAATAGTCATGCTGATTGCAATTGATACTATAGCAACTCGATTTAAATAATGGCAGGAACAGGACTAAGAGGACAACTTGATTTTGTTAACGTCAATGTAATTGCTGGAGATTTGAAGCAAGTAAGGGAGGTCAAAAAGTGATATATTTCTAATTTGCACAATGTATTAAATATTGATTGTATGGTGATGAATGAAGCTTGTACCAGCAAGTAAATAGAAATTGGGATGTAGATGAGGTTTTAAGACTGTATATTTCAACATCTCCACTCTCAATGATTATATTGACAAGGTCAAGGGTTGCTGGATGTTAATAGATGATGAACAGAGTGCCTCTGTACTATTCACTGTCTCTTTAAGAGTGGAAAGTAATAATTTTGAAAACTGCTATCTGAGAAAAGGTTGTGGCCATTTAGCTACTAATGTTTAAAGCGACCAATCCATTCACCTATTGATGTCTAACAGACCGCAAACATTTTTTAATCAAGAAAATCTAGATTTATTTATGCAAAATAAACTAATCAACGCTCACTGGTGCTTTATCACAAATTATTGCTGTTCCCCTCAGGCAGATCACTCTTTTAAAAGGGTTTTACTGCATCGTTCAATTAATTATAAGTCATAGAATTACGAGAGAGTGCATGTTCTAATAGGGAATACATAATTACAGAAATAAAATTAGACATTAGCTAATTAACATTTTTTATGAAAGGCTCCAAAGAAAATTTATGCAAGAAACATCTACAACTAAAAAAATTACAAAATGAAATATGACATTGAACTGGTTGACAATTCTAAATACCAATCGTGAGCCGTTTACCGAAAAAGAAAAGTAAAATTGTGTTGTTTTTTTTTTCAAAATTGTACATTTTTATTAATATGATTTGAAGAGATTTGTATACAATAATAATGTCAGCAGAGAATAATATCTTATCTTTGAACAATTGTGTGATATATAATTATGGCCTTTTTTATTATACATTGCTAGTCTTCAATTACATGGGTTAAAAAATGATAAAGAGATAGAACATGTAATTAGGAATATGAATCACTTAAAAATGTCAGTGCTTTGTCAAAAGTAATGCATAGAGTGTTGACGTTACATTAACTCCCACATATGTTACAATTTGGATTTTCTGGAAGAGAAATATATTTTAGTTATTATTCTTTGTTGCTTCCTAAATGAAGTTAAAATGAACAGTAAAATGTTACTTTGAAGTTTAAATCTGTTAAGTTTTGCATGGAACAATGTTTAATTTAAAGTGAATCAGTAATATATGCGTTCTGTGTTTACACAGTGCAGTATTCTTTCTTTAAAATAAGAGAAAAAGTTACTGAATTTGATTCTGAAAATGTGCTGTTCTTTATTAAGAATTATATCGGTGACAAGCATATAATCATCACGTTGATTACTGAATAAAGGAAAACTAGCATTGTTATTTTAGAAAGGAAAATGTTACACGTATTAGATCCTCTGTGTGTATTATACTGTAATTCAGACTTTTTTTATCTTTATATTACTGAAGAGATTAAAGTGCAAAGAGCCTGTCTCTGCAGCCTTACTTTTGAAAAAAAAAAAAACTTTAATTCCAGAGATATATAACATTTTTGTGCAGGTATTTCTCAGTTGCATTCTATGGGTTGTATAACGAGACAAAGTAGCAATGGCAGAAGAACAACACCACGTGCATGTACTGTGCTTCTCAGCTTCATACTCAAAGGGCAATAACTTTATTCATAGTATTGACATAAACACTATTGAGAGCACTTCAGCATAACAGATCAACAGTAAGGCTGCCTTCCCGAGCTGTTAGTCAGCCAGCTGGAATACTCTCTTTGTGGCTAGAACTATCAGTTTTATGTAACTGTTACATTTGGTGGTAAAACACGTGTGACACCTTGGATAAGCTGCCTTTAGCTGGGTGAGTTACACACAGTGTCACAGCTTCTTCTTCAAAGCTCCCAGGCAGTCCAATGCTTTAACTCTGGCTGCTCCAATAAATGTGAATACAGTTCTAATACATTTTATTTACTCACTATAACAGAGAGCACTATATTGTGTCTTTTTTCTGTTTTATATTTATAATGATGATGTTGAAGAAATTGTGACAGACACATCCTTAACATGAGGATTATACCACTCTATGCCAGGAATATTGATCTTGAGACTATTTTATTATAATACTCAAGTTAAAGTTACAATATCACACTATTTATATTTTTTCTCTCTTTTGCTTATTATCATACACTCATCCCTGAACATCACTGGGGCCATGCATGAGACATATGTATCCATAAGTAGGGATTATACCAATGCCCAATATTAGGACTGGAGCTGATTTTGAAGCTCTTTTATATGTGAGTGGGCATTCACACACTTCTATGTTGTGCGTTCTTCACTTATTGATCAATACTACACTATAGGTTATCATTTCTATCTGTTCCATATACCCTCAGAAATAATGTCCAGCCCTATAAAAAGAAGAAAGACCGCCTGACAATAATCTATTTTGGGGTACTAAGGGAGTTCCCCACTTATAGTATTTGCTGTCTTAGGCAATCTGGTGTCTAGTTGTTTAGCGCTTGTCCACCATGTCTCTGTTTATTTCCCATAATGGCAGATAAATACGACTAACAGATTAGAGTTTTTTTTAAAGTTATATATTTTCAACGAGCCAGCTAATCACAAGCAAAGTCATTTTGCTTATTCATCTAGTATTAACGGAGAAATAGCTATATATGTCTGGCATATCTGAAGCATTTCAAGATTTTCCATTGTCAATCTCTGCCCTTTCAATTCGATACAATATGCAAAATGTCATTTAGTCATTGTCACATACACATTTTATTGTATGCTTTGTTAATTTGATTCTAGTTTCCTGACAATTCATGTTTTATGTCATGTCTATCTATAACTGCATAGCACAAACACATTCTACAACCTGCTGTGAAAGCTTTGAATTCATTCGAAATTAAAGGCACAAATTGCTATTTTTCTTTATGAGATACTCTTGAGTGATTGACCTCTAATGTAGTTTTTTTAAATTGGTTCTATATATTGAAGTTAATATGGACCTTTCATTAAAAAAACAAATGTTTTAGAATAACATCAGTTTGCAATTAAAAACTAGCTATGCATGCCTTTATACAATATTTTAAATATAGTAGCAAATATAGTAGCATACTCAGATCATTTTAATAAAATATATGTTTATGTGTATTGCACTAGCTTCAATTGCGGTGTTTTAGTGTGCGTTGTAACTAAGAATTAATGTAATTAAAGCTCAATTGCATTTTAACTATGTAATATTTTGTTTACTACTCTAAGAATTTACCATTAACCAACCACTGGGTAAGGCATTGAATAAATAATTTAAATATAGACTGTTATCGTTTTTTAAGGAAATCATTGCCTTTGGTTTCCCTTGTATGTCAGTATGAATTGTTTGATTACAACTTTTTCTGTTTTATATGTCACTGTGAGATACTTTTGTGTGTATGTGCAGTGATAGGAATTTGCACTATAGTAAATTTCATTGTCGGTTCTTTATGACCATATTAAATTTCAGGCTACAAAAATTAGATTAAATTCTCTATGGGACAAGACTAGTGTTATTGGACAAACTGGTTTTGCAAGCATACACAAAATTAATTACTTACATTATAGTAGAAAAAATGCTCTTCATAAAAATATAATTAGAATATTAACGTAATGGGTTTGCTGAGATCATATGTAATTTTACATTAAGGACATGGCCAGTCATCAAATGTATGGTAATTAGAATTACTTGCCCCAAAAAGTGTCTACTTTGGAACCTTTTTAAAACAAACTTAATTGGCCTTATTCCTAACCCAGTGTTCCTAATTTGTAATAGCTCACCTTTATGAGTATATCAATAGCCTACAAAATAAAATCTGTAGCATGTCAAAACATAAATACATTTATATGTAAACTGATTTGTAAAAATGTTCTTGATCTAAATTGTTTATCCCATTAAATAAAGTTAATCAATAGATTGTAAAGACATCTAAAATGTTATGGAATGTCCTGATTCCAGCTACAAAACCACTCCGTCTCCTAAAAGCCATGTGTCCTTATTTGGGCAAGTGAACATTAAGGAGGTATGTTTAGGAATGTAAATACTAATGATATATATCACAGTGGGAGTCATACTGTGCTATGGATCCTTGATTTTATGTGAGTCTGTGATTATTGCTCCCATCTATTTTCACGCATTGTGGTAAATAAAAATAAAAGAGCAAATTAGAGGCTCTGAGAACTTACATTACAAAGATAATCACATAGTCTACCAATGAAGACTTGTAATTATATCGGGAAATATACATGAGCAAGATGAGCATAGCATTTTAGTGTAGAATGTTGTTCTCATTCCAGCCCAAAAAAAGGAAGTATAATTTGGAGACCCCATACGGATTATGTACTTTGCAGTGTTTGTTATGAGTTGAGAATACCTTTCTCTGTAAGTATTGATATAATAGATGATTGTAATTTTGTTTCTTCCAAAATCTATACTTTCTTCATATATTCTAAAAATTTGTTGTGAGTTTAGATTTTTTATTATGGTTTAATAGAAAACCCCAAAAAGGCATTAAAAATTTTTTTTATTTAAAATACAAACTTTAAAATGTATACAAAACCATGATTCTTGTCTAATTATACTATCAGTGTGTGACATTTGAAAAATATTCAATATGTGTTGAGACAGTTTTGATAGATAGTATTGAATATATTGGATTATTATGTACTGAATGTTGACGTTTTCTTTTTTAAAGGAACACTATAGTCACCAAAACAACTCTAGCCTAATAAAGCAGTGTTTGTGTAAAGAAAGTGCTTCTGAAGTTTCTATGCTCAATTCACTGCCATTTAGGAGTTAAGTCACTTTTGTTTCTGTTTATGTAGCTCTTGCCACACATCCCCTGGCTGTGACTCACACAGCCTACGGGAAAACAAAATGGTTTCACTTTTAATCAGATGTAAAATATTTTCTCATGCTCTGTAAATTGACTCCTGCAATGTATAGCAAGTTATTAACAGAGCAGGAGATAAAATAATCTAAATTAAACAGAATTTGCAATAAAGGAAGTGTAAACATTAGATGACTATTTACAGGAAGTGTTAAGGAAAGTTGTGCACGTCACATGCAAGGAGGTGTGACTAGGGTGTATAAACAAAGTGTTTTAACTCCTAAATGGAAGATAATTGACAATGAGACTGCAAGGGTGTAATCTATACCCCAAAATTGCTTCATTAAGCTAAAGTTGTTTTGATGACTATAGTGTCCCTTGAATAATGGTTGTGTTAGTGGATAGACATTTTTGTTACGTTCCAGCAGATCAAACATTTTTGTTTTTGTATTTAGCGCATCAACTGAAAAATGTAATTTCGGATATCTAAAAAAAAAACTTGCATGGCCGACAGATTTGACAACTATGTTGCAGTGTACACCACGGCAAATAGTATAATATAGTTATAGTGTAATTTCTGTTGATGGCAAACTGTATTTCATAAAATGACTATTGTTAGTATTATTTATAAAGCATTGTATACTAACATATGCCACAGTGGAAACAAAATCAGTTTGTGAATCACGACGAATTTAGCATGAATTAATGAGGTCACTGGTCTGTGGACATTCATGACACCACACCTGTTTCAAAACTACATGTCCCATGATGCTCAATCAGTATCAGAAATACCGGGTTAGTTATTTACTTGTCTAATGAGTGCTATGTAACTATGTAAGAGGAGGTACCTACTGGTTATGAAATGACAGAGCAGGACACACAGATTTTGCTTTGTATGGTTTATAAATTATTATATAGTATTAACACCTTTTTTCTTTGTATGCCTTACCAGCTACAGGCAGTGGCAGTAAGGTGGCAAGAATGACAGGGAATCATCACAAACTCTTCAGGGATAAGTATCTCAATGAGCTTTATTTTTTTTTTGCTATATTTGACATGCGCTACTAACGCAGCATGCTTGCATAAAAATGCATTTTTTTACATTTAATTTTCTGCTTGATGGCATCTCAGTGCTATGCGCACTGCTCCAATGAACACAAGCTTACTGTTTCTCACGAAGCATGATAGATTATTTAAAACAATTTCTTTGTAGTTTTTTTAAAAATACATATGCACATTATTTTTTGTATCAACAGCTTCATAACTTTAGGTTTCTTAAAATAAATGATACTTCCAACAATGAATAACATTTATTCAGCATTGTAAAATGTATATTGTCTCCTCCAGCCAGCATTTCCAGTGTCTGATATTGCAACCTTATTTAATATATAGGCATTGTGTTTTTTGAATAACTTTTCATCTATGCATTTGCTAGCAGGTTAGCTACCACAATTTATAGATGTATATCCGTTATATTCTTTTAAAGTGACATGAAATAATGACACGACAAGTGCAGAGTAATGGTGAACTAGCTTGAAAATATAGTTTTTTTTTTCAACAAAGCTAAAGTAAATGACATATGCATTCTAGATTAAAGGAACAATTTGGATGCCATGAAGATATTTCATCAACAATAAAATTGTTATGATGCCAAAAGATCCCTGGAACCGGCTTACCTTTTGGGGTTAAACCATTCAAGAATGATTTAACCCCAAATAATTTTCTCTAGTGCCACCGCACTCTGTTCCCCTATCCTTATGCTTTCTAAAATTCTTCATAGTAGAAGACATAGGCACCCTTAGCATTGGCTCTAGGTGAAGTTGTTATGGTTCCCAGAGTGTTCCTTTAAGCACATAAACATGTATATGTGTAAGTTAGGCTATGTACATTTAGGAATGCTTGACCATGCATGTTCTATATTTGCTTTAATGGATTTTTAAGGAGTGGGCCTGTCACCCCATCTATGGAACTGACGGTGAGACATTATAAAATCTGAATACAAGCTATGTTTTAAAGTAAGCATCTCTTTCCCTTTCATAATGTCAATAACATCTCTTTCAAATCTAATTTAATCTTCAGTGCATTCCCATATAAACTCAGATGGAGTATTTTAATATTTGTTAAATTAATAGGTATACAAAGTTTGTCTTTTTTTGGTGAAATGTTTACTTTTTTATTTTTTCCGTAAAAAAGTTAAACCAAGCATTGTTCTAGGATGACAGGTTCACTGTACAAACTACTACTAAATTTAAATTCAATTAACATGCGGTCAAGGTTGAACGTGCATGTGGCATGTTTAATGGAACTACATGATATATAATGAGTATGATTTGCAAAGGCACAGAACGCCACACCAGACCATAACTCATTCAGTCCATAGTACATTGATCATTACAGTCCCCATCTCCATAATAAATATAGACTGATACCATATATTCTAAATATTGTTTTGTTTATTTTTGGCATTTCAATATTTTAAACAGTGTGCAACATACTCACTATGTAAATTAAGCAACATCCCAAAATTAACTATTTGGTGTAGATCCAAGAGCCACAGGATTACATTTTATTAAGTACACTACTCAGGAAAAAACAATAAAATGTTTTAAGGGTTTTAATGGAGAAGAGAAAAACCATCATGAAAAACAAATGGAATTTTATTTGTATACGTATTCCTTTCATATTGTCTCTGCTTCTTTAACATCCAAAATTAATATTCTTGAGTATTGTTGACCACAACATGTCTTGCTTTGTTGCATCAGACCAAGCAAATGTGCATGACAATTAAATGGGATTTTATGTATATCAACAAGTCTTAAAAAAGGTGCATGCACATTAATTTTACAAGCAATTGTTCTTTGGAAATGTTACAGTCATTAATATTTAAGAAGAACGAACTATTGTGTCATATTTGTAGACTTCATTAATTTGTTGGTGAAACATATTGACATAACTTTTAACATTTTCTGCCCAGAACCAACTTATTTATCTTATTTATCTATTTATTTAGAACCAACAATTTATCCTCATCACTCATACAATTACTGTTTGTTCTCAGGTTATTGTAAATTACACCTGGGATGGTCCAATCACCTTCTTTTTTGTCTTAAAATTCTTGATTTGTAAAGGATTTTCATATAAAGTAAAATACTGATATCAATACAAATAACTTGGATAAAAATACTGGTATAAATACAAATAACTTAGCAGGCATAAAAATTGTGTATTGAAGGTGAAGAGATATATACTAAAGTACAGAATATTCCGAAAGACATCTTACCGAGAAAATATAAGGTAACGGTGGAGTGGTCTTAGCTATAAGAAGACATCTAAATATTGCAGGAAACGCTAGAATTCTCCCCCTCGAGGTAACCATGGAAAACCTCTGGTAGTGGTTAGGAGGAAGCACCTTACAGTAGAGTGCAAAATTTAGAGTTGATACACGGGTTTGAGCGCAGAAAAAAATTGTAAAATGGAGTTTAGATAACCAGACAAGGCCTTTCTATATGGTGGAAGGGGTAAAGTGACCTACATTGACTGAATAAAGAAAGGAAAAGTGTTTGGAATTGAGTCGAGGTGATGGGAAAGAAGACCAAGTAGATAGGAAAGAGGAAGTGGGAAGATATGAAATTAGAGGAGGGAAAGGAAGACAAATAAAAGTTTTTGGCTGAAGGTGAATGGAAGGACGATAGCCAGGGATCCCAAATTTTTTGGAAGCTTCTAATTTACTGGCATGTCAATTTTGAATATACATTTTCACATTTAAATAATAAATCAAAAATGTTCTTTCTGGCTCCTCCATTGTAGTAATGTTTGTGCTTGTTTTTCCAAATAACTTTAAATATATTTTATCAAGTGTTTTTGTAGTTATTAACAAAATAAAAGCAAAATTAAACTCTCCCCCAAGCCTGCCAATACAAAAATCACTTGGTACATTAAGATAAATTGACAGCACGAAATTAATGTTCCATGTAAATTCAGTATGGTTTTCAAACCAAGCATGCATTTTGTCTTTTCTTCTTTTATAAACAAATCGCAGGTGTCAGTCAAGAACAAAAATAAATAAATCTTAATTTCTGCTCATTGCAAGCAATCCGTGTTTACACATTATCTTTGTCTTTGCAAATTGTATTTATAGAATCTATAATTCAGAGGCAGAATTAGTTTGCAAAAATAACAAAGTGGGGGTGTAAGTACAATAACTGAAATAAAAGTATAACAATTGTAATGTCAAAGCACTTTCAAGAAAAGTGTATGCCCTCGGTTCTTTCACTTCAGCAAATAGAATAAAATTAAATAAAATTATATGTAGCAAAAATAGGAAACTAGAATTAGCCTCAGTTGAAAGGGTTTTGATTAGAACGGAAAAAACACAGCATTGTTCGGATTGATAACCGAGTAACAGAAATGTTACAGGTTAAAAGAAAAATATTTTTTAATATAAAAAAAAAATGCAAATAGCAAATCTAAGTTGCCTAATGACATATCTCAAAATATATAATTATAAGATATGTCCTTTGCACCTGGCAGTCAGCATATAGAAAGCATACGAGAAAGAGGAGAAACAAAACTATGTCTCTATTACTCCTCCTCATTCTCATATTCAGCTCTAGCCACACCGTCCCTTGCTTTTAACTCACACAGACTACGTTAAAATGTTTTAATCACATTACTGACATCACAGTATTTGTACTTTAGAAGTTTTTATCTTCTGATTTCTTAAGTCACACAGAGGAACAGGAGATATGAAATTCTAAATTAAACAGACTGTGCAAGAAAATAAGTTTAAACATTAGATCTCACTTTACAGGAAATGTGTAGGAATACTTTGGAATACATATGCAGGGGGGGTGTGACTAGGGCTGCATACACAAAGTGATTTAATTACTAAAAGACAAGAATTGAGCAGTTAGACTGCATGGGCATGTTTAATACACCAAAGCTGCTTCATCAACGGAGAACTATAGTAACCCATTTTTTTTCAAAACTGCACAGTTTAAATTGCAGGGTTAACACCTCTGCTATTGACAGTCAATATGATTAAAACTCGGTCACATGACGTGGACGCCCCATAGGAAAGCATTGATTCAGTGCTTTCCTATGGGAAAGTTTGAATGTGTGCGTGGCACTTGTTGGGCATGCACATTAGGTCCCCAATGCTACTCTATTATTATTATTATTATGATATTTATATAGCGCCATCAAATTTTGCAGCGCTTTACAATGGGTGGACTAACAGACATGTAGTTGTTACCAGACAAGTTGGACACACAGGAACAGAGGGGTTGAGGGCCCTGCTCAATGAGCTTACATGCTAGAGGGAGTGGGGTAAAATGACACAAAAAGGTAAGGATAGTATTAGACTAGTGACAGTTGCAGAAGAGGAATCAGTTGGGAGCTATTAACAGTTTAATTGATACGCTTTTATGAAGAAGTGGGTTTTTAATGATTTTTTGAAGGAGTGGAGACTGGGTGAACATCTAACGGAGGAGGGAAGCGAGTTCCACAAGAACAGTGCAGCCCTCGAGAAATCTTGAAGGCGAGCATCAGAGGTGGGAGAACGGAAGGAAGATAGATATGTCTTCAGCAGATCGTAAGAGCCTAGATGGGACATACATGTGTATAAGGGAGGATAGATAGGTGGCAGCAGCATTATGTAGAGATTTGAAAGCAAGAACCAGAATTTTAAATTGAGCTCTATATTTTATAGGAAGCCAATGTAGGGACTTACAGGAGGGTGAGGCATGGGAGGTGCGGTCGGACAGGAAGATGAGCCTCGCCGCCGCATTCATTATGGACTGTAATGGCGCAAGTTGGGAGCATGTAAGACCACTGAGAAGTTGATTACAGTAGTCAAGGCGAGAAAGGACAGTGGAATGGACCAACACCTTAGTCGCATCTGGTGTTAAGTAGGGGCGGATGCGCGCAATGTTTTTGAGATGGAAATGACAGGATTTGGCGATATATTGAACATGAGGCTTGAAGGAGAGGTCGGAGTCAAAGAGAACACCTAGGCAGCGAGCCTGCATGGTGGAGCTGATGGTAGCACCGTTGACTTAGAGGGAGACAGACACAGCAGTAACAACACTTGAGGGAGGAAAGACCCGAATTTCAGTTTTGGTCAAGTTTAGTTTAAGGAAGTGGGCAGCCATCCAGTTAGAAACAGCAGAGAGGCAGTCAGAGACACTAATCAAGAGGGACGGGGAGAGATCAGGAAAGGACAGGTAGATTTGCGTGTCATCTGCATAGAAATAATATTGGAAGCCAAAGGAGCTAATGAGTTTACCAAGGGAGGCAGTATAGATGGAGAACAGTAGGGGACCAAGGACTGAACCTTGGGGGACACCAACAGAGAGGAGTTGGGGAGAAGAAGCAGAGCCAGAGAAAGAAACACTGAAAGAGTGCTGGGAGAGGTAGGAGGAGCACCAGGAGAGAGCAATATCTTGTAGACCGATATTGCGGAGGATGAGAAGAAGCTGTTGATGATCAACAGTGTCAAAAGCCGCAGACAGGTCAAGGAGAATTAGGATAGAGTAGTGACCACGAGTACATTGGATTGAACCCCGCTGAAAAAGAGGCCATATTATTATTATTTTATTTTTTATATAGCACTAAGAAATTCCATAGCGCAGTACCATGCCTCCTCCATGGCAGCACATGTGAAGGAGAGGCGGGCAGAGGCTAGGGAGCATAAGCGCTGGAAACAAGCTAAGTAAAGATGGGTTTTTAACACTTTTAGTGCTGAATGGGGGGGGGGCACTAATAGTGCTATGGACACTATAATGTTTGTAATATAAATCTGTCTCTTTCTATATATTTATCGATATATCTAGATACTCCAAAAGTATGTGGGCATGCCAAATCCATCAATATGTATTAATATGAAGTTGGAAACTTTTTACTCATTAGGGACCATTTTCTTGTAGCTTATGTAAATGTACAATGTGAATGATCTTCCATTCAACCACAAGGTAGTGATGCTAGTTGTTGTAGGTCATTCAACCACCAGGTAGTGATGCTAGCTGTTGTGGGTCATTCAACCACCAGGTAGTGATGCTAGCTGTTGTAGGTCATTCAACCACCAGGTAGCGATGCTAGCTGTTGTAGGTCATTCAACCACCAGGTAGTAATGCTAGCTGTTGTAGGTCATTCAACCACCAGGTAGCGATGCTAGCTGTTGTAGGTCATTCAACCACCAGGTAGCGATGCTTGCTGTTGTAGGTCATTCAACCACAAGGTAGTGATGCTAGCTGTTGTAGGTCATTCAACCACCAGGTAGTGATGCTAGCTGTTGTAGGTCATTCAACCACCAGGTAGCGATGCTAGCTGTTGTAGGTCATTCAACCACCAGGTAGCGATGCTAGCTGTTGTAGGTCATTCAGCCACCAGGTAGTGATGCTAGCTGTTGTAGGTCATTCAACCACCAGGTAGCGATGCTAGCTGTTGTAGGTGTACAACAAAATTTAGGTTCCAAATCATCCCATCGGTTTATGATAGAGTTAGGTAAAAGCTGTGTGTAGTCTTTCCCCCTGTTGTCTATATTTTATATAACTTTTTGGGGCATCTTACAATATTTAGCTATATAAAAAAAATGTCTTCCCGTCTTATAGATATCTAAAAGTGTTGCAAAAATATTTATTCTGGTTTATTTTTCACCTGTTTTGTTTTTAAATTAAAAAATCATACTTTTCCATGTCTAACTAGATGAAATCACAGTAGTTAAAAAAAAATCAATATGTGTGATTTATTACACACAAATGATGGCATAACCTTAAGGCAGTGAATGTGTGATAACTATGATTCATTTGACTGGTGCAATTTGATGAGTCTAGGCAATGCTTAATATAACCCTTGCCTTACTCTTAGAATCTCAAAGAACAGTACTACTGTCTACTACATGACTTCCAAAATAGCTGCCTACAAATCACTAGACTTTTTTACTTCAAAAACAAATGGAGTTTTGGATCATATTTATTTTGTCCATGCAATTATTTTGTGAAAAACAACTCAGAAATTTTGCAGTACATGGATAGGCACATTTTTTCCGCCATTTGTTTCACAGATCAAGTGAGACGATGTAATCACCAGAGGGGAAAAAGAAGAGAAGCTGTAAAAAAATATATATATTAAATATATAGATATTAATTTATTGCTTCTTTCTATTGTTCCTCTGTTGGTCACAAGAGAGGTGAATAAAATCAACATTAATTGGCTGTCTCCTAAGCATCAGTTTTTTTTTCCCCATCAATCATGCTTTGTTTTTTGTTTTTTCTTTTTTACCTCCTGTTCTGTTCCCTTGGACTCTTGGCCAACCACTCTTTATCTGCTTTGTTTTTGGGAATCATGGATTTAATTTTGAATCATGAACTAAAGGAAAATGTTTGTCCATTGTCCATATCACTTGTCTCATAATTTGCCATGATTTGTTGCGGACTTTGCAATTTTGGATTAGTTGCTGAACGCTTACAATTTAGACGCTACATGATTTGGCAGAGACCAACTGCACAAGTCTTCAAATTGCTCTTCTGGTTAATTCGAACTACAACCACAACCTAATAACGCATTTATGTCAGTAGGTATGACCAGAATCTAAATTAAATTAAATGAATCAAATTAATTTTATTTTATTAAAGTGAAGTGAGAAATAAAATATTTCACAATGAAAGTGCAGTTTCATGTTTTTGTCTATGTGTCATTATTAAAAAATGAGTTTCTTGTGAAAGATGAGAAAGGCAAAATGTCATATATTGGGAAACTTCAGCCATTCAAATTTAATCCTTTGAGTAGTTATATTTTACTTTAGCATACTTGTTATTATTTTGCACTTATTCATTAAATGTTTGTTAATATTTAAATTACAGTTCGCTTTAATACAGCATAGTTACATCTTTTCATAGCTTAGAACACTTAATGTATTTTCCCCCGTAGAAGCAAGCACTGATCTGCAGAACATCAAACCAGATCTGTGTTCTGGAAGAACACTCCCTGAAAAGCTGTTTCAGGCACAACTGGCTAACCACCCATGCTGCTCCCGCATCAGCACTCGTGACGCAGCTCATTACATGTCAGGATACTTACTGATCTTGAAGTCTCTTACTGCTTTGCGTTGCCATATGCTTGCAAGTCTTAAGACTTTTGTCATTGCTCCTGTTACATTTAACATCTCACGTAATGCTCAACCAAGCAGACAAGTTAGTCATCACTAGCATATAAGGTCTTTAGATTTTTTGGGATTGATCAACTACCTTTCAAAATGATTTGTAAACTCCATGTAAAAGGATTACCGTTTATAAAATGATAGGAGATTTGCAGCCTGGAGCAAAGGCTGTGCATTGCATGGGTTGGCTTTAAAATAGCCGTAATTTTTTTTAAAGACACACATTTTAAGCAACACATTCTTGTAAACTTTTTCAAATAACTGCTGTTTGCTTCAGTTGGCAGATAAACGAAAACAAATTTGTTCTGCAAATCGACTTGCATGTCTAAAATGAAGCCTAGGAAAGCGCTGTGTTACTGACCCTTGCTATAGCACAGAGATTAAACTTAAAGATGTATTTCGCTCTATCACTCATATGCATGAGACCTTGCCTTAATTTCTCCCTTCTCAGATTTTGTCTCTGCAACAACAAACCACTGCATCTGCAAGCATCTCTTGGAAAAAGTAAAAGGATCTTGTATTAGCATTTTGTTTGTTTGTGTATGTGTGTGTGTGTGTGTGTGCATGTTAAATTAGTGCCCATTCAATAAATAAAAAATAGAAAATAAATATACTGGGGCAAAATACCTGTTAGCTGTATTTTTATTTAAATAATGTTTGTGTACATAGAAAGAAGGTTTTAACTTTTACTTGGACTGGATCACAATGATATCAAGTGGGTCGTATTGGTGATCTGTGGAAGGTAGACAATATTATATATACAGCCTTATCTTCCAGCTTATTCTTTGGGGGTTAACACACGAAATGCAGATGTACCACAGCTTCAATTGGTGAGCATTATCTCCCATAGTATAAACCAGTCATGTTAATGCAATATGTAGTTTACGCCACAGTGGTGCACTCACTAGTTACAGTTGACCAATGGGAACATCATTTAAACATCTAATACTCCAATGGTGTATCTAAATAAGCTCTGGAGTGAAGTTTAATATCCTGTATGATTAACCCAGCAAATTGGTCTTTTATCAGCCAGGTGACTAAATTATCAAGGTGACCCTTTGATAAAGTGAAATCTCCCTGGTCTATTTCATCTACTCTTATATTATTGCTTTGCAGGCTTAAAAACATTAGTTGTCTTAAGTGCTCAACAGATACGAGAGCGCTGTCCGTGTATGAGAATCATGTCCCACTGTCCTAACTTTTTTTTTTCCTGTATGAGAATACGTGCACTATGCACAAGTGCTTCTGAATAATTATCTGGATGAGCACGTTTCTTGAATGCTGGAAATTTTTATATTGGCATAGAGTACATGGTTCTATACTTTGCTAGTAACTAACACTTGGACATGCTTCCATCGTTTTCCAGCATCTCACCTTCATTAGTGCACATCAGTGAAATATTGCTGAAAAACTCCTGTGATGTTTACTTATGCTGCAAGACAAACCTTTTGAGACAATGCCCCTTGTGGCCAAAGTGGGTATATATGAAGGAGGTATGCACGCACGTGTCCCATATTGTGCGGCCTATTTTGCTTTAAGGTCATCAGTGAGCTAAAATGTGTTTGAAAAGCCCTGGCAGGGGAAATATTAATAGGGCAACATAATAACTTGTTGAGTATCTTTTACAGCCTATGGGTTTTACAGACCTATTTTTAAAAAGTTTTTTTTCCTATAGAAATATTTAAAATAAAATTACATATCTACTACTTCATTATATACAGTAGTATTGATTCAGCTATTACTTTGATATCATTTTACTTCATTAGCACTGTTTCTGTTTTGCTGTATCTTTACATGTGCGGTTGATATTTCCATTTGCTACATCATTTATAAATTCAGGGACTTTCAAATACTGTTTCTCACAAATCAATTTTCATTATTACTAGTGACATTTTGATCTCTGTTACATTAAACAAATCATTATCCAACAGAAGTTTACCACACATTTTGTTATGAACCTACGATAATCCTCGTGTCATTCTTTTCTCTTGTATGATCTTTTTACAGTTTATTAAGTCGGTCATAACCCCATGAGGCAAAGATTCTTTCATTAATATGAGTGTCCTAAAGGTAGAATGAGGAACTATGGTAATCAATCATATCAAGAAAACATAATGAAGATCATGATAGATGACGGAAGGATGTTTTAGTCTAAATTTATCAAGCTATGAGATGAATATATCTTTATTCCTTCATCTATTCAACAGAATGTTTATTTTAAGAATCTTAGAATTTATTAATGGTATTTTCAGAGTGTAATTTCTAACACTGTATTATCATATTATATATATATATATATATATATATATATATATATATATATATATATATCATTATTACACCCCTGTATCAAATTCGAAGCATGTAACCGTTAATATACAGCTTTATAAACTGATTCTAAACTCCATAATATCTGCAGCCCGTTGTAGTGGTTCTGATAGTATGAGTCTCTGGGTACCACAACCTCCCTAAATTTTTGTTAAGAAAATTGGGGTTTTGTTAAAAATAGCCCTCTCTCAGGCACCCCTAACATCCCCTGTGTGGGGGCAGTGATAATGCAAACATTATCTGATAATACAATTTACATATATTATTGGACACATGTGTTCTGATAGTACAGTGCTTTTTTTGAAGTCATTGGCAATGCAGAGGGGATGGATTACAAGGACTTGGGCTCTCACTAATTTTCTGTCAAATTGCTCCAAAACTGTTTGGCAGATTATTAGTTGACTACTTCCAATGGAGTCAAAGCACCATAAGAACTACAATGTGCGGTGGAGGTGGTTATGTTAAAGTTTCACTTTTATCAGCACTATTTTGCATTCTTGTTTGACCCAACTGTCTATTTTTCTAACCTTAGTGTTCCTGCACTAAAAAGAAAAAATATCAATTTAGCTGATCAATTCAATTTCTTTAATTTTGGAAGGAAAATGTATTATTAATCATGGTAATCATCAAAAATAACACTTTTATACACGGTATGTTCTAAAATCCTCAAATTGTAGAAATATAGACATCACGATTAAATAAAAAGCCATTACCAGTAAGACATCATGTAAATAATGCAAGAGCAGGCAGATAAACATAAAACAAATCTTGAAAGGGATTTTGGAATAATCCAAGTGTTTATTTATTGTTCATATCATAAAAAAAAAAAAAAAAAAAAAAAAACACAATTGACACAGTTAAAAGACACATATATTACTTGACGGATGAAGATAATTATTATGATAGATTATGTAGCCATTTTGATTTTACCAAGAAGGGTATACTTAGCTTTCAAGATCTTTCATTTGAATGGTTCTCATTTTATACCTTGGAGAAAGGGGAAGAGTGCAGTAATCCTGCTGGGAAGTAAATTTGAAGTTTCAAATGGTACTTGAAGCACAATGGCTGGGACACTTAAAGGATTATCTGTGTCACTAGAAATGTTCTCAAAGATACAGATAAAACAAAGATTGAAATAAACAAATTTGCTAAACGAAATCAGGACAAATAATGCAATTATTTTTATTTTTTATTTTTTATAAAGTCATTTTGTCTCATTTTACCTTCACTGGATAAAAATGATCCACATATATAACCAATAAATAGTGATGCATTAGAACAAAACAAAAAGAGTCTACAGTAAAGCTCTTTCTCATAGACCATCACTTGATAATGTGCCATTTATTCAGGTTTAATATTAGCCGAACAAGAGCATTCATCGTATCTCTGTGTCCTGTAATCATTGTTTAATGCTCTACTTGACTTTTGTATTGATTGTAAAATAATTCCTGCTTTTCAAATGGCAACATTGCTTTTATTTTTAGAAACCATTTGGGGAAAAAAAAAAACATTTGGAAAAAAAACCAACAAACAGAAAACTTAATCAAAATATTCTTTTTTTTCTATATCAGTGAGAAACCCATTCACCATGATGAGCTTGTTGGTGCTTTTCATACATTTTCACGTTTTATTCTCAGGACGTGTGTGTGGGTGTATAACAAGCCTCATTTTGTCATTCAAGATTAAATTGCTTTTTATTTAAGCAAGCTTAAATCCTTCAAATTCTTATTTGCTGCCAGTGGAGAGATTTATCAAAGTATTTCATTCTGGAAAATGGTGCAAAGTACTAAAAGTGGAGCAATCACTATGGAAACCACAGGAACCAGCTGGTACAATGCCGTTCATAACTCCTCCTCCTTTTTCATCTTTGCAACACGTTTAGGAATAGAGCACTTTGATATATCTCCTTCAGCAAGTCAAAAAATACAAGTAAATCACCAAAATATATAAATGAGTCTATTTTCTACACTTCACCAATATTAAAAAATCTAAAGACGGTAGAGATGTCCCGAACAGTTCGTCGGCGAACATAGCTTGTTCGCGGTCGCTGCAGCAGGCGAACATATGCGCCCTCTATTCGTCATCATTGAGTAAACTTTGACCCTGTACCTCACAGTCAGCAGACACATTCCAGCCAATCAGTAGCAGACCCTCCCTCCCAGACCCATGACGAATAGGGGGCGGACCGAACATCGCATATGTTCGCCCGCCGCGGCGAACTGTTCGGGACATCTCTAAAAGATGGTTTATTTTCAAGAACCAGACAGTCATTGCACAAATAAACAGGTGTAGTGATTTTCAAGAACCAGACAGTCATTGCACAAATGAACAGCTGTAGTGAGGTGTATTAGTAATTTATATAGTTTTGTTGGGTTTCCTGAGGTCTATGTCACAAAAAGTGAATAATGGAAAATCAGATTTGTGCAAACAAGAACTAATATTTATGTATGGTTGTGGCTTTGTTATGGCACAAATAAAGATCAAATCCTAAAAAATTTTAAAAGCATTATACGAATATCTATATTATCTTGGTTACATTCATGTTTTTATATGTGAAATTTTATACTCTGAAAAGGATGAATGATTAGGCAACCTTTGGGCACTCCAGATATTGTGGACTACATCTCTCCTGAAGCTTTACCAGCATTATGACTGTAAGAGCATTATGGGGGGGTGTAGTCCGCAACATTTGGAGTGCCGAAGGTTACCTACCCCTGTCCTATAATATACCTAGTTGCAGTTGTCTTGTTGTCACAGGTTTAGTGGAAAAAACATTTTTTCTTATAGCCTTAACAGACCTAGCATGTTAAATGGACAGTAACAATGATGAGAAAAAAATAAATAAATCATAACTTGTGTTAGTGCATACCTGCAGTGCTGGATTTAGGGCACCATGAGCCTAGAACTGAAAATGTAAGAAGTTGAACTTACAATTCAGTAATTATGGTAGCACATATTGATTAAATATGTGACATATAGTGACCCTAACCCTGGTCCATGTGGTCCTGAATTCTCCCTCCTATGCGATTGCAGCTCTGTACTGGCCCAGTTTTGTGGCTGAACACATAAAAAAAAAATACAGCTAACAAGCACAGCATCATCTGTGCACTATATATTGACTGGGATGCAATTATAAATGCAAAGAGGCAATTCCAATACATAACATAAAAATGTCATAATTAAAAAAAAAAACTGAACATATGCATGGTTGACATATTGGCCTGATTCAAGGTTTGTGACTGGGGCTACCACTCCAGTAGTCCCTATGTTAATCTTGCTCTGCATACATATGCTCTAACTTGCAAGAGCTTATCTGCTATACACCAAATTGTTGTCTATTGAAAAACCAAGTAGCAAACTAAGCTAAAATTGTGTTTTATTTTTAGCTAGATTTTGCAATGCATTTTTATTTTGCTAAAATTTGGTATTTATTGGGAAAGAATAATCCCACATATCTGTGAAAATGGCTTACCTGTTGTACAATGATTGTTCAAACTGAAAGCAAAAAGTAAATATACCCAATACGTTCAGAAATCCAGTCTGGCCAAAAATGTGTTCAGTTTATTTTCCCTAGCCTCAGTGGATTAGACATATCTCCTGGGAGTAAAGCTTTCATGTCCCTTTTTTCCTCGCAGTGTGTATTATGTTGCAGGCACTGGTACCAAGGTTAATATGGTACATACTATAGATATAGTGCTGTAGAGACACATTGTGCTTCAATGCTATTCATATTTTGAGCCTAAATTGTATTATCTTTTATTTTATTATAAATAACTGTGAACCAAGCATTAATGCCATTGTACTAATTTTCTGTTAAATACTCTGTCAGAGAATTTTTTTTTTACCTCCTTACTGTTTCTATAGGAACCATCCTAATTTGGGGGTTCTGTCCCACTGTCCAGGTTTGGTCTCCAACCAGCAATGTGTAAACTTAACAACTTACGTTATGCAAAATACAGTCAGAGCACTGAGGCTGTACCCAAAGTGCTTTAAAAGCAGTCTGCACATGTGCTGACCTGAGTAGGGCTGGCCGTGCAAGCTATCAGTCATCCAGGTGTTCATTTATGGCAGCCAGACACTCCCCTTCTTTAGGTGACCCCGCCTTCTTTCCAGACAGAACCGCCCACGGTAGATATGCTGTCACTGTCAGGGTAGATATGCTGTTTATATCCGGTCTGGACTACAGAACACACTCAAGAAGTTTCAATAGAGATTTGATTTAAATTACTAACATACAGGGTTATTCACTATAGTGAGAATTGAAAGTGAAATTCAAATGTTAAGTGAATAACCCCAAAGATGCTGGGTAGAAATATATAAAATAGCAAATACATTTACCAAAAAATTATTTTGAAAATATTCTTAGAGAAAGAGACAGAATCTAAATTAAATCATTTTTTTTTGTGTGTGCTGGAAATAAATATTACTATTAAAAACCTCATAGTGAGCTGTGTTAGACACCTTTCACATGAAAAATGTTTCATTAATATTTATAATGCTTTTAACATTTAGGTTATGTAGACTTTACTAACCATGGGGAAGCTATTTCCCGCCGAGTAATTTACATTCTGTGACTGACTTTTGCCGTTTAGAATGGAACGTTATTTGACAATAGGCTATAAAGATTAGTGAACTTCAGTTAATTTGGAATTAAGCCAAGAGAAGAAAAAGTGAAGATAAAGAAAGCCCACAAGAGACAATCTAACCCTCCTTGCCATGCAGGATTCTTCAATAGTTTTTTTTAATTTCAGGAAGACATACTGCCAGGTTAGTATATGGCAGAGCTTATGGCTTATATGTGTACACAGTGGAGTCTAAAAACAGTGAATAAACAAAGAAGGCATAATCATGGTTTTAGTAAATACATTGAATGAAGACACTTCTGCAGATTGTTGGATCCTAGATAAAAAAAAAAAAAAAGTTACCTATGAACCGTATGAAATCTATCTATGAGATCAGCCGGTACTCAATCGATATCCCCTTTATATAATGTGTGTGGCTGTGAAGGATTAATATATAGAGTAGCAGTCTTCATTAAGTTCAAATCTTGCCATTCCTCTCGAGGTATGTGGGGTGAAGGGTTTTTGTAAAAAGAGCCAGGTGGGATGCTCACATTCCTTGACCATAAACACCTGACCCATTAAGACAGAAGATACAGAGTCTCTTATCTGCCTATCTAATTCCGTGACTTTGTTCAGGTGATGTCGCAATACCTCAGTCTTACATAGATTCTATTTCTGACTACGTAGTCGGGGGTGCCCATTTTTCTCTGACCATGCCTTTCTACATTTTTTATAAATAGTATACTAATCTATTCCCTAAAACACATGTTTCTCTATTCACAATTAAAGGACCTGTCAATAAATTACCTCAATTTAGATACGTCTTTAACGTGGCCTTGGAACAGAGTTTCTGTTCCTATTTTAAACAATCTAAAAAATTGCCATTTAGTGACAGCTCCTAGACATGCTTTCACATCTAAAAACCTAAAATATCGAAGGTCTTTACATTCAATGGCATCAGCATAATAATACCAAATGTGTCCGATACTTCTCAAAGAGAAGCATTGGATTTGGTGAGTCTTTTTTTGTTTGGTGGAGAGAAGCAATTTCTACACATACCCACAATACTTTTCTATGAAGCACTGGATTGGACAACAATCTTCAAACGTAATGATCCCATTGAAGATACAGCAGTGGCACTGAGAAAACTGTGCTGCCCATGGCTAACAGTTGAATTTTATTGTGTTATTTTGTTTTTTGTTATTTACTTTTTTTTAACAATAGTATTGAGCCCACACTAGCTTAAACAATAATAGGAACATTTTAATCTTAAAAATACATGTATTTTTTAATGTTAAAGTGTTCATTTAAGTTTAAAAGCTGATATATCCTCCTCTGTAGTACATAAGCCCTCACTGTGTATGACATAAGTGTATTCTAAATTCCAGTTATGTTTTAGCAATAATAAATGCTAAAATTAGAGTAGGTATGAAAAAGCTGCTCACAGTGTCAGTAAGTCGAATAGACTAACATCCAATATATCTGGTAAATATTTATAGATTTTTATCTTCCAAGATCTCCTATATCCATTATTCAACTGGGATATTGACTGACTTTTCCCCGTCTGCACACACTACATAGAAAGTCAAATGCCAGATATAAAAAGCTACTTATCCTTTTTTTTTATTATTTATTTATTTAAAAGATTTTCTCTGTGTTTATTTTACCTTTCCAGTTGGTGGATAGACTTACCTGAATAAATGTAACACTGCATTTTGTTTTGTCAGACAGGGTCTATATTATTTGAAACACAATTTAAGTCTATGCCTTTTATTTGCAAACTTCCATGTGTGACATAATTGACTTACTTGCTGTATGTGTCATGAAGTGTATAATTCCGACAGATCTATTTACGCTTTACCCATGATAAAATCACTATCAGGGTTATTTGCTGAAGTAAGAATTCAAAGTGAATTTAAAATGAATTTCACATTTAAGGCCAAAGTAGTTGAATTGAAAGCATAGCTCTTCCCAATAATTAACCACAAAATGTGCCCGGCTTAAAATTTACAAAAATACTACAAATTTTGATACTTATATACATAAGAAGACCAAGATCTGTTGTGTGAACATTTATCATATAAAACTGAAAAATAATAAGTGCTTTATAGTGCAGGATATCCGATATTGTGATTATATTTAGTTGTTACAGCTTTAATTGTATTATATATTATTAATATTTATTTAATTGCGCTTTAACATTTAAGCACTTGCAAAATTAGCCCTTTTTGTGATATGAAAGCATAGCTGATTTACATTTTTATTCCAGTTCGACTATTTGGACCATACATTTGAAATTGACCTTGAATTCTCCAATTCTAAAATATTGTTACTCGTGTGTCTTTATTTGAAAGGCAACAAATTGTTTTGCTTAAACAAATATTTTTGCATTCTTTTTAATTAGATAATGCATTTTTTATGATTAATTTGTATGCTAATTATGTAAAATAAGTGTAATGAAAATAAGATATGTTAATTAACTTACTTAACTAGGAAGGTTACAAGGATACGCAAAACACCATAACTAATATATTTTATTGCATTGGTTATGGTGCAAGGAACTTTCCATTCTAACTTTACCAATCTTTTTATTTTCTTTTTCAATTTAAACTTTACCAACATTTTCCAATAGCAATCCGCAGTCTTATGTAATCACCTCTATATGTGCTGGGAGTGTAGAATAGGAATTGTGTGTGAGTAGATGGGGGGGGGAGTAGATGGGGAAGGGCTTTATAGATGATGTGTATGATGGGAGTTACTTGTGTTAGTGCAGAGCTAATTTACCCATATTGCGTCATAGTTGGCTCCTAGGACCAAGGCTCAGGAGATTGGAGTTCCAGTTCCAGTCCCTCAAAAGATCTCCCTGGTTGGCCCAACACCTTCTTACTACCTTAAGGGAGCATTTTTGTCTGCACCTCTATCAGGTGCAGCTCACTGTAAGAGCTCCCTTGCGGTCCCAGTGCTTCTCAAAGACTCAGAGCACCACAGGCAGCTCTCTGAAACATTGTCTGCACTCCTGGGCCATGAGGGATCTTTTTATGTGATCTGTACCTGATAGAGGTGCAGATTACAACAATCCCCCACCCAACCACAAGGGATTTAAATATTTGTGGGGAGGCTTCCCCAAACACTAAACCTCCTGCTCCAATACACACAACACAGCACAGCCTCCGCAACATTCTACACTCAGACTCTCCTCCACTCACAATCTTCAGCATTATCCACATACAATGTTCAACGGACACACAACACTCAACCAGCACATACTGGGACACTCTGCCTCCCCCAACATATAGGCCGCTGCCTAAATCAACACACACACACACAACACTCAGCCTCCCTATTCACTAAACATATCATTCTGCTTTAGGAGGCAACCCCAATATGGTATCCTGCTTAGGGCCCTGGACAATCTTAATCTGGCTCTGGGTGAGTGTGTTACTATATGTGTGCTGGAGTTGAACTGTAAGATTGTGAGAGTGTAAGGGAAACTCCATGTGTGTTATGGGTTTTGTTTATGGGTAATTGTGCAAAAAACTAAAGATGTAAGTGGGTGATGGAGGGTGTGAATTTAGTTTTTTGGTTGGGGGTTCATTTGAAAGCCGGCCCTATCACTTGGATTTATTCCAACTAGGACAACCTGATTAACTAATATTTACTATCTATCTATCCCTAGGACTACCCCTAGATTACTATTCCTGCACTGAGCAGGCCACCTTAATTAGATGAATAATGACTCTTTTGAGGGAAAATGTGTTTATTTATCAATTTGCTTTGACAGAAGGAGTAGCCAGCTGCCATCCCCATGCTTACTTTCCTTCTTTCCTTAACACTTTAACCATTTGATTCCATCTTCTCCACTGGATTCTGCATTCTTTCAGGATATATATATATATATAATTTATTATTGCCATTTATATAGCGCCAACAGATTCCGTAGCGCTTTACAATATTATGAGAGGGGGATTTAACTATAAATAGGACAATTACAAATAAACTTACAGGAACAATAGGTTGAAGAGGACCCTGCTCAAACGAGCTTACATTCTATAGGAGGTGGGATGTAAAACACATTAGGACAGGAATTTACAATCAAATAAGGTGGGCTGCCCTTTAGGAGAGAGCAAGAGACAGGTATGTGAGGCAGAGGTTAGTCTTGGAGGCCATAAGCTTTCCTAAAGAGATGGGTTTTAAGGCACTTCTTAAAAGATGCAAGACTAGGGGAGAGTCTGATGGTGGTAGGCAGGCTATTCCATAGAAAGGGAGCCACCCGCGAGAAGTCCTGCAAGCGTGAGTTGGCCGTATGGGTGCGGACAACGGACAGGAGGTGGTCACGGGCAGAACGGAGAGACCGAGAATGGACATACCTATGGATCTGTGAGGAGATATAAGAGGGGCTAGAGTTGTTCAGTGCTTTATAGGTGTGAGTTAGTACCTTGAATTGACTCCTATAGCATACAGGAAGCCAATGTAAGGACTGGCAGAGGGGTGAGGTGTGAGAGAAACGACTAGAGAGGAAAATCAATCTAGCAGCAGCATTCATTACGGACTGTAAGGGTGCAGTACGGCTATTGGGAAGACCAATCAGGAGAGGGTTACAATAATCCATGCGGGAAATTACTAGAGCATGGACAAGCTCCTTGGTAGTATCTGGTGCAAATATAATATATATATATATATATATATATATATATATATATATATATATATATATCCATATGGGACAGACATATTATCCTTACAAACATAAATTGTTAAATGGTGCATTTTAATTATTATCCTATAGGACTGTTTTGGAAGTTACAATATAATATTTTGTAGTTTTCTTTCCTCATGTATTTTTGTTCTATTTGTCTTATGTGATTCTTAGTTTATTTTACACTTTTCCTTCAAATGTTTTTCTCTTTCCATTATAAATACTATCATTGTATTTTGTACACTAGTGAACACATTTTATTTAATACCATAGCTATTTTAGTACACACCTGCCATCTTGAGATATACCTATTTTATATTTTAGATATGATGAACATGGCATAGCCTTCTTTTCTTGTGTAGATGTTTTTTATTTGTTTTTCTTTACATGTTTTATCTGTGAGACCTAATAAGATAACCTGACAGTAAAACGGTAAGTGGCCAGATCTACCCACTAAGATGGTATGCAGAGTATTATACAAGTCCTGGTGGACAATAATTAAATTAGTATATCAATCATAATAATATAGATAGCCACTATTAAGGAGACACTCTAAGCACCAAAACAACATTAGCGTAATTAAGCAGTTTTGATATATAGATCATGCCACTGCAGTCTCACTGTCCAATTTTCTACAATTTAGGAGTTAAATCACACCACCTGACTGACTCCTCTGCTTAATTGAACTTAAATCAGACGCAGGAGGCTTCTGCAGAATAAAAAGCAATTAACAGAATAGGAGATAAATCACACACACTGCACAATAATAAAAAAAAAAGGTTTAAAAAGGACACTCTTTTTATAGGAAAAGTGTATAGGGAGGCTGTGTAAGTTATAGACAAGGAAGTTGTAGCTAGGGCTGCATAAAAAAAGTGATTTAAAATAGTAGAGAATTCAGCATGCAAATTAGCAAGTGAGGCTGCAGGGGTATGGGCTATAGACCCATGCCAATTCATTAACCTAAAGTTATTTTTGTGTTTAGAATGATCCTTTAAAAAAACACTTTGGTCACCATAACAATTTCATTAAAATGGTAGTCCCTGGCACTGGATTACCTTTAGTGTTAAACTGTTCACAAATGGTTAAACCCCCAAGTCTCCTATCCACCACCTCCAACATCCACTTTCTGAAAATCTTCAAAATGGAAACCTCCGACTGCTACTGGCAGAGTCATCATTGATTGGTTTAGATGCTGATGCTCTAAGCCAATCAGTAGCTCCAAATTTATGAAAAACAGCTTGAGAAAGTTTTGAGGATTTTTAGAAAGAGGATGTTGATACGGCAGAGCAAAATGTCACCAGCGAGGATATTTTTGGGTTAAACAGTTTAACCACTAAAGGTAAGCCAGCACCAAGAATCTCCTGGCACCATGACAACTCTATTTTGATGAAGGTGTTATGGTGCCCAGAGGATTACTCTAATATTTTCCACCACCTTCCATAAAAAACAACCTAGCTTAAATAGACATGTGCCTTAAAGTACATAAACCCTGTCATACAATAATGTTAACAATGTCTATTCGTGTGCAGGTAAGGATCATTACACCAGGCACATTGTGGAAATGAGGCTATGTAGGTACTTGCATTTCCACTCATGTACATGTGACTTGGTACATTGTCATTACTAGTATCTCTATTTTACTATGTATTTACCTAGTCCATGGCAGCACAAGCTATTTCACTATTTATCCTAACAATAAAGGTAAAGAAATTAGAAGACTTTACAAGACATGACACATGGTTTCCAATTTGTAGCCTGTTCATTTATTTATTTATTTAAATACCTTTAAAGTTAGAATTAAGAAATAACGGACCCCATTACATAAATTCTACTAAGGATACATACATTAAAGAGTTTTTCCAGGCTACTTCCAATTACGATCTTTTATATATAGACACAATATATGTTAACACTTATAAAACTAACCCAACAGACTTTACTTCTCTTAGCTTTGCGTTCACCATACTGTCATTTTCCATAGCAAAGATTTTTTTCCTTCCCGGTAATAGAAGGATGAACTATGGCACTCTGAGATGCGTGCATCCATTAATATGCTCTTAGCAATGAATTAATGTCCATTCAAGTAGATGCATGGTTTGATAATAGCTTGTTAATGAATGTTTGATAACGGCTTGTCATCATATCCAAGGAGCTCTTTGAGCCATTCGTTCACTAACCTATGACACTTGCTTCTGTCTGATGTGCTGTGAGTAAGGCTTTCCCCCACAAATAAGATTAGAAAAAAGACATTCACTCCCATGTGCCAGGAAATATAGAAATTAATGCAGGTTAGAACTAGGTCTTCAATTGACCTTATCGTTCTTTTATCCGACGTGCATATCAAACTAACAAAACATATTTGTAGACACAGAATTCATCAGTAATTTTATAGGGATCGACCGATTATCGGTTTTACCGATATAATCGTCCGATATTCGGTATTTTCGGCAATATCGGTATCGGCCAATATAGATACCGATATTGCCGATAATGCCTCCTAGGACCGCCAGGCTCATTACAAGCCCAGCAGTCCTGGGGGGGCGGGCAGCAAACACTTACTCACCTCCCTGCAGCTCCTCCAGCTCCCCATTGTAACTCTCGCGAGACCCGCGGCCGTCAGAGCGTTGCCATGGGTTACCATGGCAACGCTCCGCGCGGCACGCTGGCCGCGAGAGTTGCACTGGGGAGCTGGAGGAGCTGCAGGGAGGTGAGTAAGTGCTTGCTGCCCGCCCCCCCCACAGCTCAGCCCATGCCACTGGACCACCAGGGATTGCTATATCCCCCCTCCCTGGCCAAGTATGAAACAGGGAGGGGGGACAACAAAAAATAATAAAATATAAAAATAAAAAAATAATTTAATAAAAAATGCCCCCTCACACACACACACTCCATTATATACACATACACTACACAAACACACTGTGTATATAATTCAGTGTGTATATAATTCAGTGTGTATATAATTCAGTGTGTATATAAAGCAGTGTGTATGTATAGTGTGTATATAAAGCAGTGTGTATGTATAGTGTGTATATAAAGCAGTGTTTGTGTATTGTTTGTTTGTATAGTGTGTGTATATAATGCAGTGTGTTTGTATAGTGTGTTTATATAATGCACACTGCACAAACACACTGCATTATATACACACACTACACAAACACACTGCATTATATACACACTATACAAACACACACACTCCATTATATACACATACACTACACAAACACACTGTGTATATAATGCAGTGTGTGTAATGTGTGTATATCATGCAGTGTGTGTATAATGCAGTGTGTGTATATAATGCAGTGTGTTTATATAATGCATTATATACACACATTATACAAACACACACACACACACACTACACACTACCCACACACTCTGCTTTCACTATATACACACTACACTAATACACACTGCATCCACTACACACACTAGACAAATACACACTGCATCCACAACACACACACTGCATCCACAACACACACACACTACACAACACACACACTACACAAACACACACAGCTCCCCTGTCTAAATACACTGCATCCACTACACGTGGCATGTATATTTTGTGCATTTACCTTTAGAAATAGTTTTTATTTTCCAAAATGATAAATATACAGAATATCGGCAAATTATATCGGATATCGGCCTGAAAGTTCACAGAATATCGGTATAGGTATCGGCTCTAAAAAAATCAATATCAGTCGATCCCTAGTAATTTATCTTTTTGGATCCAGTTCATTTAGTACTGTGTTGCATTTTTACCTCTATCATATCAGTGACATCTATCCTTTTGCATTTTTGGTCAGTACTAAACGGTAGATACAATATGACCTTGATTTAATATTGTTTGATACGTTTTTTTAAATGATTTAATATTTTCGGATAAACTTTTAAAAAAAGATTTCTCTAAATACTGAGGTATTGCTATATTTTTATATATACACACACATATATATATATATATATATATATATATATATATATATAAAAATTATGAACACTAAATGTTTATCCAAAAATAGCAAATCTTTTGAAAAGCGTATTCAAAAATATTAAATCTAGGGCGAAAAGAGCTCAAGTTCTGTTCCAGTTTCTACAAATGAGGTGATTTTTAAAAAAAACATATAACCACCTATGCAAGATGCTATCAATCTTTTCAAAGGTATTACTTGTCGATGTCTCGGTCTTCTAATGTGCTTGATAGGACAACTAACGTTTACATTTAGAGATGTCCCGAATAGTTCGCCATTTAATAGTTCGCTTTCGCCACGGCGGGCGAACATATGCGATGTTCGGTTCACCCCTATTCGTCATCATTGAGTAAACTTTGACCCTGTACCTCACAGTCAGCAGACACATTCCAGCCAATCAGCAGCAGACCCTCCCTCCCAGACCCTCCATTTTAGATTCATTCGGAAGCTGCATTCTTAGTGAGAGGAGGGACAGTGTAGCTGCTGCTGATTTAATAGGGAAATCTATAGCTAGGCTAGTGTATTCAGTGTCCACTACAGTCCTGAAGGACTCATCTGATCTCTGCTGTAAGGACAGCACCCCAAAAAGCCCTTTTTAGGGCTAGAACATCAGTCTGCTTTTTTTTGTGTGTAATCTAATTGCAGTTGCCTGCCTGCCAGCGTGTGTGTCAGGCTCACAGCGTATACTGTGCCCACTTGCCCAGTGCCACCACTCATATCTTGTGTCACAATAGCTTGCATTTTAAAAAACAAAACAAACTTTTCTGACTTTAATATAATAGCAGTCAGTTTCCTTCACACGTGTGCGTTTCAGGGCCTGCAGGGCACAGTGTCACACCAGTGCAACTCATATCTGGTGTAACAGTAGTGTACATTTAAAAAACAAAATACAATTTTGACTGTAATAGATTGAATAGCAGTTAGTTGTCTGCAAGCGTGTGTGTCAGGACTACAGCGTCTACTCTGCCAACTTCTGACAGTGCCACTCATATCTGTTGTCACAGTAGCTTGCACGCATAGTACCACTAATCGAAAAAAAAAATGAAAAAAGTCAGAGGCAGGCCACCCCGCAGGGGCCGTCGTGGCCGTGCTGTGATTCCCTTTGGCCCTAGAATAATGCCCACTGTTCAGAGGCCATGTACCCTGAACTCGAAAAGTTCTGAGGACATAGTTGACTGACTAACACAGGACACCCAATCTTCTACAGCTTCCGCTCGGAACCTTTACGCACCATCCTCCTCCAGCTTAGCTTCGGGCACCTCTCAAGTTACCACTCGCCCACCTGCCGCCACCACCAACACTAGCACCACAGCCACTTCACTTGATCTGTCAGAGGAGTTATTTACACATCAGTTGGAAGAAATGAGTGATGCGCAACCATTATTGCCAGAGGATGTAGATAACAGGGATATGTCTCAGTCAGGCAGCATTACACACATGGACGTACGGTGTGATGATGATGATGTTGTACCCGCTGCTGCTTCCTTTGCTGAGTTGTCAGATACAAGTGAAGCAGTTGATGATGACGATGCGTCCATGGATGTCACGTGGGTGCCCGCTAGAAGAGAAGAAGAACAGGGGGAAAGTTCAGATGGGGAGACAGAGAGGAGGAGGAGACGAGTTGGAAGCAGGGGGAGGTCATCGCAAGGAGCTAGTGGCACAGTCAGACAGCATGCATCGGCACCCGGGGTCAGCCAGACAGCACGCCAATCAACGCATGCTGTTGCCACCACCAGAATGCCGTCATTGCAGAGCTCAGCAGTGTGGCATTTTTTTTTTTGTGTCTGCCTCTGACAACAGCGATGCCATTTGCAACCTGTGCCAAAAGAAACTGGGTCATGGGAAGTCCAACACCCACCTAGGTACAACTGCTTTGTGAAGGCACATGATCGCACATCACAAACACCTATGAGATCAACACATGAGTACAAGCAGCACACAAACTCAAAGCCGCCATCCTCCTCCTGGTCCAGCATCTTCAGCTATGTCAACAGCTGCTGTCCTCCTTGCCCCCTCTCAACCATCCGCCACTCCATCTCTCGCCTTGAGCAGTTCCTGCTCATCTGCCCACAGTCAGGTGTCTGTCAAGGACATGTTTGAGCGTAAGAGGCCAATGTCACAAAGTCACCCCCTTGCCCGGCATCTGACAACTGGCTTGTCTGAACTCTTAGCCCGCCAGCTTTTACCATACAAGCTGGTGGAGTCTGAGGCGTTCCAAAAAATTGTAGCTATTGGGACACCGCAGTGGAAGGTACCCGGACGAAATTTATTTTCACAAAAGGCAGTCCCCAACCTGTACTCGATTGTGCAAAAGGAAGTCATGGCATGTCTGGCACACAGTGTTGGGGCAAGGGTCCATCTGACCACTGATACCTGGTCTGTAAAGCATGGTCAGGGCAGGTATATCACCTACACTGCGCATTTGGTAAACCTGCTGACGGCTGACAAGCAAGGAATGCGTGGCATTGCAGAGGAGTTGGTGACACCGCCACGACTTGCAGGCAGGCCTGCTGCCACCTCCTCTACTCCTCCTACTCCATCCTCTTCCATAACCTCCTCCGCTGAGTCCTCTTCTGCTGCTGCATCTTGCTCCACATCAAGGGCACCCCCAGCTCCCCAGGTACTATTCCACATCCCGGATACGGCAGTGTCACGCCGTCTTGGGGTTGACTTGCCTGAAAGCAGAGAGTCACACCGGACCAGCACTCCTGTCCGCCCTGAACGCACAGGTGGATCAGTGGCTGACTCTGCATGAACTGGAGATCGGCAAAGTGGTTTGTGACAATGGAAGAAATTTGTTGGCGGCATTGAATTTGGGCAATCTGATCGTACAACGCTTTGTGCATAAGTACCCAGGCTTACAAGACGTCCAGAAGCAGGCCAGGAAGGTGGCCATTTCAGGGGTTCCTACACGGCCATGGCGCACTTTTCAGATATCCAGCGGCGAAACAACATGCCAGTGAGGCGCTTGATTTGCGACAGCCCGACATGTTGGAATTCAACACTCCTAATGTTCGACCGCATGCTCCAACAAGAAAAAGCCGTTAACGAGTATTTGTATGACTGCGGTGCTAGGACAGCCTCTGTGGAGCTGGGAACTTTTTTGCCACGTTACTGGACGCTCATGCGCAATGCCTGTAGGCTCATGCGTCCTTTTGAGGAGGTGACAAACCTAGTCAGTCGCACCGAAGGCACCATCAGCGACATCATACCATTTGTTTTCTTCCTGGAGCGTGCCCTGCAAAGAGTGCTGGATCAGGCTGTAGATGAGCATGAAGAGGAAGAGGAAGAGTTGTGGTCACCATCACCACCAGAAACAGCCTTATCAGCATCGCTTGCTGCACCTGTGGCAGCGCTGGAAGAGGATTGTGAGGAAGAGGAGTCAGAGGAGGAATGTGGCTTTGAGGAGGAGGAGGAAGACCAACCACAACAGGGTGCTTGTTGTCACCTATCTGGTACCCGTGGTGTTGTACGTGGCTGGGGGGGAAGAACATACCTTCAGTGAGATCACTGAGGACGAGGAACGGAACATGAGTATCTTGGCATCCAACCTTGTGCAAATGGGGTCTTTCATGCTGTCGTGCCTGTTGAGGGACCCTCGTATAAAAAGGCTGAAGGAGAACGACCTGTACTGGGTGTCCACGCTACTAGACCCCCGGTATAAGCAGAAAGTGCCTGAAATGTTACTGAATTACCGCAAGTCGGAAAGGATGCAGCAGTTCCAAAATAAATTAGAAAGTATGCTTTACACAGCGTATAAGGGTGATGTCACAGCACAACGGGAATCTAACAGGGGAAGAGGTGAAAGTACTTTACAGACGTGTTGTTGATGGAGGACATGCGGAGCTTTTTAAGTCCTACGCATCGCCACAGCCCTTCGGGGTTCAACCTCAGAGAACGACTCGACCGACAGGTAGCAGACTACCTCGCCTTAACTGCAGATATCAACACGCTGAGGAGCGATGAACCCCTTGACTACTGGGTGTGCAGGCTTGACCTGTGGCCTGAGCTATCCCAATTTGCAATAGAACTTCTGGCCTGCCCCGCTTCAAGTGTCCTGTCAGAAAGTACCTTCAGTGCAGCAGGAAGTATTCTCACTGAGAAGAGAAGTCGCCTAGGTCAAAAAAGTCTAGATTACCTCACCTTTATTAAGATGAATGAGGGATGGATCCCGAAGGGACTGACAGTGGGCGATACATTCGACTAAAAAAGGCCTGATGAGGGGGACGTAACAGGGATTAAACTGATAAGAATAGTACTACTTAACACACCACTCCTATCTGGTGGCACATTAGATTACACGCGCAGTGCCCCAAATTTGAAGTAGGAGGACCAACCAAGCATCTTTTTCCATCTCCCGGTTCCTAAAATCTGTCAAGGTTGAGCTCCCCAACACGCAAACTAAGGGTCAAGAGAGGCAACCCCAGATAAACGTATTACCGGTCCTTAAAATGGCCGGGCTTATCGTGATAAGAAATAAGAATTAGGAACGTCAGACGAGCCAAGGTCAGGGTTAGAGCAGGAAGCGTAAACGGAAAACAAAGCCAAAGGTCAAGGAAGCCAGAGATAAGAATAACCAGAAGACAAGCCGAAGTCAGATACCAAGGAAACACAAGTTGACAGAACGTACTCTCGGGCTATAAGAAACCACGACAGGGCAAGGAAGTGATGTAAGAAGGAGGTATAAATAGGGCTGAGTGATCTCAGATAGGTTAGGGATAGAGTAGGGTAGATTATAAATAGAGTTGACTACCTGAGTGCTGTCCCCTTTAAGAAACGGCGCGCGCGCGTACCCCTTTAAGAAATGGCGCGCGCGCACCTGAGTGCGTGAAGCCGGCCGGTGAAAAGCACAGCCCGGCGGAGCAGGAAGGACGGCGGGAACGGAACAGCGCGGGCCGCAAGGAGGTATGACAAAATCAATGCCATATACACGTCCCCTGAAAGGGGACGTAACAGCGATTAAACTGATAGAAATAGTACTACTTAACAAACCTTATAATAATGCAGAGAGGCAACGCAGAGAGAGGAGTATGAAGAAGAGGAGTCAGAGGAGGAAGGTGGCTTTGAGGAGGTGGAAGACCAAACACAGCAGGCGTCCCAGGGGGCTTAGTGTCACCTTTTGGGGACCCTTGGTGTTGTATGTGGCTGGGTGGAGGAAGAGACCTTCAATGACATCAGTGAGGACAAGGAACGGGACATGGCTAGCTTGGTATCCAACCTTGTGCAAATGGGGAGTTTGCGGTTGTGCAAATGGACTGTTTGCGGTTGTTTGCGGTGCGTTAAACGGGGAGTTTGGTCTGTCACTGTGAAGCGATACAACATCATACCTGATGTTTTAAAGCACGTTATTCCAAACAATTTAGGAATGTTAGGTGATTTATGCCCTTTATGGATTAAAACCAGACTCTGCATCAACTATGTAATTTTCCATGGGAGTTTTGCCATGGATCCCCCTCCGGCATGCCACAGTCCAGGTGTTAGTCCCCTTGAAACAACGTTTCCATCACTATTGTGGCCAGAAAGAGTCCCTGTGGGTTATAAAAATTGCCTGCCTATTGAAGTCTGTGGCGGTTCGCCCGGTTCGCGAACATTTGCGGAAATTCGCGTTTGCCGTTCGCGAACGGAAAATTTTCTGTTCGCGACATCTCTATTTACATTATATATACAGCTCACATAAGGCAGATACAGTACCACATTCGACTTAGCCTTGAATATCCTTGCTATAAAAGTTATGCTCTATCTAATTAACCAACTACTGCTTATAAGTCTGTCCCATATAGTGTATTTTCATTTGAACATTTCAGTGAATCTCAAACTTACCGAACTAATAACTCACAAAAACGTATCACCATGCCTACAGCGTTGTATCTAGACTCCATTAGTATTTGATCTCAACACTCACTTACTCTTGTTCTGCTTTAAACAAAGATACTCTGTGTATTCTGTGTAAACTAGTTACAATCTGTCAAGGATAGACGTCTTAAGAAAAGCTAACACACAATTTCATGAAGTGCATAAGACTATTTAATATTTCTACTTGAACTAAAGGTTGCATTTTTTTGAATAAATACCACTTTATATTTCTTAAAGAGAAATTATCACTTCCCAGAATTGTAAATGTTATATTTACTTATTCCCTTTATTTCAAATTACGTGTGTGTAAGCAGTGCCAAGATTTGAGGTGTGCAAGCTGAGCATTTGCACAGGGCACCATAGTAATAAAATGTACTGCCCTGTAATGTCGGTGATACTCAAACCTTGACAGTATTTTAAGTGAGTGATGGTTGGTACTTTTGCTTAATTTGGCAGAATTTTTTTTTTATAAAACTTTGTTCTATACATATTTTTGTGTTTTTTTTTTTAATACTAAAAATGAGTAATAAAAAAAGGAAAGAGTTTTACGTCCTGTGATGCATGTTTCCCGGGTTTGTCCTGACTGAATTGTATTTTTTTTGTCTATTGATATGTTTTTAATTGACAATGAAAAGAAAATGAATCAATGTTTTATTAAATTGTTTCATTTCTGTAAAAATGACCATTTCCACTGAAACTGTATCACCCATAAGCCAAAACATATACATATATATATACATATACATATACATATACATATACATATACACACATATATATATATATATATATATATATATATATATATATAGTGACTATAAAATGAAAAACACAATGACACAAAAACACAATGAATTATAAATATATATATTAAAAAACTGGCTTGAGAAAGAAACAATTATGTGTCAAAATGTTGCACTTTTTCCCTGAATAAACCAGTTTATTGCTGAATGCTAAGAATCTTTATTTTAAAGGAACACTAGTCACCTAAAATACTTTAGCTAATTAAAGTAGTTTTAGTGTATAGATAATTCCCCTGCAATTTCACTGCTCAATTCACTGTCATTTAGGAGTTAAATCACTTGGTTTCTGTTTATGCAGCCCTAGCCACAACTCCCCTGGCTATGATTGACAGAGTCTGCATGAAAAAAAAAAAAAAAAATGGTTTCACTTTTGAACACATGTAATTTACCTTAAATAATTGTATCTCAATCTCTAAATTTAACTTTAATCACATACAGGAGGCTCTTTCAGGGTCTAGCAAACTATTAACATAGCAGGGGATAAGAAAGTCTTAATTAAACAGAACTTGAAATAAAGAAAGCCAAATAGGGCTCTGTTTACAGGAAGTGTTTATGGAAGGTTGAACAAGTCACATGCAGGGAGGTGTGACTAGGGTTCATAAACAAAGGGATTTAACTCCTAAATGGTAGAGGATTGAGCAGTGAGGCTGCAGGGGTATGTTCTATACACCAAAACTGCTTCATTAGGCTAAAGTTGTTCAGGTGACTATAGTGTCCCTTTAATTGTCATATGTGGGGATCCAGATGAACAGGGACCCTATAATCTAACACTGTCACCTAAATTTGGAATTAATTTAGGAATGCCTGCCACTTATTAATTACTTTAAAAACAAATGTAAGGTGTCATTCTGTAAATGCAAAAATAATATTAAATCCAAATGTACCTTTGATATCCAGAAAGAAGAAATGAAAATAGCCCTCTGTAAGGGATAAATTCAGTGTGTCCAGATTATATCTCAAAAGGGGGTAACCCTAATATTTGTACAGAAGAAAGAGAGAGGTGTAACCCACGGACAGAAAGTCCGGGAAACACCAGTGAGATATGAATCTCTGTTGTCTGTTAAAAGTTGGTAATCTTTAATAGGTATACATAACCATGAACAAGAAAAATAATAAATGAAAAATATAATAAAATGAAATTCACACACTTAAATAAAGGGGAGAGGAGACTACCGAAGCTCGGGAAGCTAAGGAAGAAGCTAAGGCCAAGGGTATAAAGAGGGTAAAACTCCTATACCCAGGTGAATGCATATGCTAATAAGCATAGCATCAATATTCAGTAGAGAGGCAGCTATGAGGAAGAATGCGTACCCCAGTAAGTATTACCAATAGAGTATACTATTTACTCAAAATGACTTCTGAGTGCAAATATATCCCCAGTGAAAAAAGGCCAAAATCTAGTAAGGAGACCCTAAAGCTCCTAGAAGTGGCTACACTAGAGGATATCGCTGGATCAGTGATAAATAGTTACTCTGATTGGCTAAAGTGTATACATAGGGCATAAAGTTACTGCAGTTCTCCCTGCCTCTCCACAAAGCAGCTACCTTGGAAACACATAAGTATGGGCTATAATGGTCGCTAATAAAGAAACACTGAGCCCCTAGAAATGGTTTCAGTAGAGCTTATAGACGCCTCATATAGTCTAGTATAAACAGGTAAATACTCAGTGAACCATAGCCCAGTACTGATAAAAGGACACTTAGCCCCTAGTAGTGGTTACGCTGGAGGGTTCTACTTGGATCCATAATACATGACATACTGGCTTATGTATCTATAAGGCTCATGTTCTTAGAATAGTCAGCTGGTAGAGAAAAGCCCCATCAAGCCACAATAGGTGGCTATGAACCGCTGTATTGCAAGTTGCTATTTGAGTCAGTGTAGCAACATGCCTAGCACTGACTTATAAGAACAAAATATTCGGTAGTGAGACAAAGCCAGTCAGAAGAATAGGCTACTATTTCCCTACATAAAGCTCCATGCAGGCTTCTACTCCTCTCACCCTAGTTAAACACCCCAAACAGTGAAAACGAAAATAATAAAGTGATGTATTTAAAAATCCATTGCCTAACGCGTTTCGGCTCTATGAAGAGCGCCTTTCTCAAAGGCTATCAACGAGGGTATGAACCACGGGTCCGTGTATAAATGCCAGTCGCGGCATCATTTGGGCCAATCTTCTGCGAGTAGGGGGCCATCCTATGTAGCCTCGATGTGGAGGCATTGTATTCCTCAATACCCCATACAGGAGGCATACAACACATAGGTTCATTCCTAGAAACAAGGGGTTCCAGCCATTCATGTCATACCACCTTTGTCCTAGACCTACTAAAGTTCATTTTGAACCACAATTTCTTTTTTAATAACAGATTTTACCACCAGGTGCAGGGGACTGCCATGGGGACAGCTTGTGCCCCCTCCTATGCAAACCTGCACCTGGTGTGGTGGGAACAGCACATCGTCTATTCAGAGTGTTTGAAACACTATATGGACTATGTCCATCTTTGGAAACGCTACATAGATGATATCTTGGTCATATGGACAGGAACAAAGGAACTTTTCATTGAATTCGTAAAAGTGCTGAATGAAAACGATTTAAACCTACGTTTGACTATGGAAATTGGCATATCAACTTTGAATTTCCTTGATTGCACTTTTACGATCACGGACCAACTCAGGATCCAGACTTCATTATACCGCAAACCCACGTCTACCAACAATATGTTGAATTGGTGTAGTTACCATCCCAACCCACTTAAAAGGGGAATTCCAGTGGGACAATCTTTGCGGCTCAAAAGGAACTGTTCCTCAATGGATGACTTTGTAGAGAAGGCAGCCTCACTAAGGGCCAGATTTAAGGCTAAAGACTATCCAAATAGATGCCTGAAACAGGCCTACCAAAGAGCACTTTTAAGTGACCGTGAGACTCTTCTTGACAACAGTCCTAAACCATGCCCCCCCAAAATAATCCGTTGTGTGGCGAACTTTGATGCAGGGTGGGATCCAGCCAAAAAGTTCCTAGCTAGATTTTGGCCCATATTGACACAAGATCGACACCTTAAAGATGTGATCCCTTCACATGTGTCAATAACAGCAAAAAGGGGAAAAAACCTCAAGGATATACTGGTACCAAGCCACTTTTCTAAACAGAATCAAGAAGAGAATGCTATTGGATTCAGACACTAAACACCTTATCCCCAAATGGCCTCAATAAAGGCTTTACATTCACCCCCTTCATTGCATAATTACAGTCCTTCTAATCAATATATATTTGTTGTTTGTTATTTTCATTTGATCACATTACTTATATGTCATTTTCATGAAGCAATGAGGAACCACTTAAGGATACTGTATATTGTAGCCCTCCTTCAATCACTGTAAATACTATGCCTTTTGGGTCACCACAATATGTTTTCCAAAGGGGTCTCCCAACATATCTGCAATTCAGCAAGAGATGGGTATATACCTTTAAATAGGCGCCCCTTCTCCGAAGTGTGCCCCAATAGTGTATGACTACACACTGTGGGTAATAGGTTTTCCATGCACTTCTGATTAAACCTATCATTCCCCCCTGCATCTTGGACGATTTACAGACTGTATGCTCGGGTTTGTAGAGGCAGGGGAGCTGATACCATGGAAACACAATACACAATGTGTTCCGGCATCGGCACTTAGCCCCGCCCCCATATCCTCCTTCCATCCGATTGGTGCGAACCCACGTGAGAGCCACAAATCGAAACGACAGGCGTGCATGCTGACATCACCGCCCATACTCGCAGATGATTGGCCCAAATGATGCCGCGACTGGCATTTATACACGGACCCGTGGTTCATACCCTCGTTGATAGCCTTTGAGAAAGGCGCTCTTCATAGCGCCGAAACGCGCTAGGCAATGGATTTTTAAATACATCACTTTATTATTTTCGTTTTCACTGTTTGGGGTGTTTAACTAGGGTGAGAGGAGTAGAAGCCTGCATGGAGCTTTATGTAGGGAAATAGTAGCCTATTCTTCTGACTGGCTTTGTCTCACTACCGAATATTTTGTTCTTATAAGTCAGTGCTAGGCATGTTGCTACACTGACTCAAATAGCAACTTGCAATACAGCGGTTCATAGCCACCTATTGTGGCTTGATGGGGCTTTTCTCTACCAGCTGACTATTCTAAGAACATGAGCCTTATAGATACATAAGCCAGTATGTCATGTATTATGGATCCAAGTAGAACCCTCCAGCGTAACCACTACTAGGGGCTAAGTGTCCTTTTATCAGTACTGGGCTATGGTTCACTGGGTATTTACCTGTTTATACTAGACTATATGAGGCATCTATAAGCTCTACTGAAACCATTTCTAGGGGCTCAGTGTTTCTTTATTAGCGACCATTATAGCCCATACTTATGTGTTTCCAAGGTAGCTGCTTTGTGGAGAGGCAGGGAGAACTGCAGTAACTTTATGCCCTATGTATACACTTTAGCCAATCAGAGTAACTATTTATCACTGATCCAGCGATATCCTCTAGTGTAGCCACTTCTAGGAGCTTTAGGGTCTCCTTACTAGATTTTGGCCTTTTTTCACTGGGGATATATTTGCACTCAGTAGTTATTTTGAGTAATTAGTATACTCTATTGGTAATACTTACTGGGGTACGCATTCTTCCTCATATCTGCCTCTCTACTGAATATTGATGCTATGCTTATTAGCATATGCATTCACCTGGGTATAGGAGTTTTACCCTCTTTATACCCTTGGCCTTAGCTTCTTCCTTAGCTTCCCGAGCTTCGGTAGTCTCCTCTCCCCTTTATTTAAGTGTGTGAATTTCATTTTATTATTATATTTTTCATTTATTATTTTTCTTGTTCATGGTTATGTATACCTATTAAAGATTACCAACTTTTAACAGACAACAGAGATTCATATCTCACTGGTGTTTCCCGGACTTTCTGTCCGTGGGTTACACCTCTCTCTTTCTTACCTTTGATATCCGCTTAACAAATTAATATTTTGTTTTAGCCCCAAAAAGAAAAAAGAAAGGAAATTGCTCAAGAAACTAGGGAGCCAATACAGAGAAAACCTCCTAAACGAGGGATAACCCCTATGTGTGAATAGCAAAAAGAAAGAGAGATAAATAGAAGGATTTCTGTGTATCCAAGCAGTAATAGACATATAGGTATGTAGACTAATGTAGATCAAATATTAGTGGAACAGTATCTGATTCAGTCAGGGATTGGTTGAACAAAATGGATAAAACTTAACCCTTAATGAGATTAAAGCTTAAAAGGGTAGGATCTCCTAAATATAAATCACCAATATAAGGACATACACAAAATTAAGATAATAACTACAGAAAATAAAATAAATAAGTGCTTAACCAATGTGTAATTAAAAGAAAAAGTCAGCTAAACATTGCAAAGTAAACCTACCAACATTCCTCAAATAGGGGAAATTTGCAATATATATATGGTAGGTTGGTTACATATAGCACAATGGCCATCTAGAGGTATATGTGTCAAATGAACCCTTTCGAAAAAAATCTGCTAAATATTGCAAAGTATTCCTACCTATCTTCCTCATGAATAGGGGACATTAGCAAACAATAGGGTAGTTTCACTAAATGTGTGTACAATAACTGTTTTGCAATAGCTGTTTTGAGGTATGTAAGTCAAAAAAGTCATATTTTGTTTTATTTTTACTGGTGCAGATTTTCTTATCTGTTTGAGTAAATTTGTGGTTCTTAGAACTGCAAAATCTGGACTCTGAGACAGAAAAAAGCACAGTCAGGCTTGTACAATATTATATCAGCAGTGTGCCTTTATGTGTGCTTGACTGGGTAGCGCCGTTGACATTTGTCATGTTTCGTTTGTTTCCTCAGGCCCCATACAGTTCTTAGATGAAAACTGTTCATTCCAGAATGTGATGCAATAAATTCATACAGGGGGTCATTTGTTTATCTATCATATAATACCATTCACTGTACGTTCTCTACAAAAAGAAAGATTCAATAGATTTAGATTTTTGTTTTGCACATTTAGGCACCATTTGAAAATAGAAATAACTTAAATAATTACTTTAACAGCACTAAGAACAAATTAGTTGCATTTAAATACTCCACTTTCCCTGTTTCCACTGACATGTTCACACTAACAACAGAACAGTTAATGACATGGGAATTGGTGATGATACTGTAATTATAGTAAAATTACTGGAAACAATTATGTGAAACGTAAATACACAATTGACATGTTAGAAGAGTGGAATATTACACCGATTTCTAATTTCTAATGAACAGAGTTCCATGGAATCGGTTTTATGCTATTATATTGCACAATCCTAAAAATATAATGGGAATTTTCATTATAACCAAAATTAATCATATGCCCACCCAAAATCCTTTGCAGTAATAACAGCACTGTAAATGTGAGGTTTCTGTTGGAAAAACAAGTCTCATGGCTTGACTGGTGTACGACTATATTGACTTCAGGTGGAAGGAATTTTCAATAAATTGTTTGCCCACCATAATTTGGTTTGCACTCTGAAAGTAACGCCAAGCCTCAGTAGCTAGTTAGTAACCAACCTCATGCTGATGAGGTGCATTAACCATCAGCTCTACCATGCAGGCTCGCTGTCTAGGTGTTCTCTTTGACTCCGACCTCTCCTTCATGCCTCATGTTCAGTCCATCACCAAATCCTGCCGCTTCCATCTCAAAAACATTGCACGCATCCGACTCTACTTAACGTCAGATGCGACTAAGGTGCTGGTCCATTCCACTGTCCTTTCTTGCCTTGACTACTGTAATCCACTTCTCAGTGGTCTTACGTGCTCCCAACTTGCGCCGTTACAGTCCATAATGAATTCAGCGTCGAGGCTCATCTTCCTGTCCGCACGCACCTCCCACACCTCACCCTTCTGTCAGGCCCTACATTGGCTTCCTGTAAGACATAGGGCTCAATTTAAAATTCTGGTTCTTGCTTTCAAATCTCTACATAATGTTGCTCCCACCTATTTATCCTCCCAAATACACAAGTATGTCCCGTCTGGGCCCTTACGCTCTGCTGAAGACATACGTCTATCTTCTGTCCGTACTTCCACCTCTGATGCTCGCCTTCAAGATTTCTCAAGGGCTGCACCGTTCCTGTGGAACTCACTTCCCTCCTCCGTTAGATGCTCACCCAGTCTACACTCCTTCAAAAAATCATTAAGATTGATATACCAATAAAAACTGTTAATAGCTCCTGACTGATTCCTCTCTTGCAACTATCATTAGTCTAATACTATCCTTACCTTTTGTGTCACTTTCCCCCACTCCCTGTAGCATGTAAGCTCATTGAGCAGGGGCCTCAACTCCTCTGTTCCTGTGTGTCCAACTTGTCTGGTTACAACTACATGTTTGTTCGTCCACCCACTGTAAAGCACTGCAGAATTTGTTGGCGCTATATAAATAATAACATAATAATGATAATAATAAACAACAAAACAGTGGTTCACTGGCTTTGCATCTCTTCCCTTCCTGAGTTGTGTTCAAGGTTGTTGTATACAGCAGACATAAACTCCAGGGAATCCATGTTTAAAGTGAAATTGTCAGGGTGGTAGTCCGGTGCCCGGAACCCAGACACAGTGTCCAGGTGGCGGCGCATGGACCGGGACCCAATATGCCTGATGTTAAGTGGGAGTCTTCAACGTGGAGGTGGATTAGCAGGGTCTGGTGCAGGGTAACCGCACGCCCCCTGGTGTTGAGCACCAGCGTTTGTGCAGCCACAACCAGAACCCTGATTCAGCTTCTGCGGATCCAAGGAACTAGGAGCTAGGAAATAAGCAGACCTCCCAGGAGCTGAATAGGGAGGCTCTGCAGCAAGGGTGTATCCAGTACTAGAAACAAGACAAAGCTGGAACAGGCACCAAACATGAAAACAAGACATAACTAGTAGAACCCAGAACTAGAGAAGGATAGGAAGCTAAACCCAGAACATGACACAATACATAAGGGAACATTAACTAAACATGGGCATGCCTGGACAGGACTGAACATGGACAGGTATATACAAACTAAGACACGACAAGATAACATAGGCAAAACAAGAGGAGAAATAACTAAGTACTACATATGGAAATCACGGGGGTTTAGTCACACTATATGATCATACATTGCATAAGCCTGCCAACAACGCCAATGTACCCCATATCTGGCAGGTCCTACACTGCCTAAAGTATGCTAAAACAACCACAGATTAAGAACACATATATAGCACTTACCTGCAAGAAAGGACAGAAGCTTTGAGCCGCTGCCTGCAGGAACTCCAACACATAATGAAAGCTGGAAACATAAGGGTGTGGCAAATAAAACAAACATTTAAAGGAAACCTGGAGACTGGGAAATCCAGGGACGAACTATAGGAATGAACCCAGAAATCCCAGCATAAAGAAAACCAGACACAGAATATAAAACCAAAAACCAAGAAATATTAAACAAGAATAGCAAAAGGAGTACTGGATACCAGAAGCCATTACCAGAATGATCCGCAGCCAGGAACGGAACATGACAGAAATAATTAGGGCAAAAATGTGGTTGTTTGTTGAATTCATTTGCATATGTCCACCCAGAATCCCTTGCAGTAGTAATATCACTGCAAATGTGAGATTTATGTAGGAAAAGCCAGTCTTAAGGCTTGACTGGTGTAGGCAGATCTGCATTTAACATGGTATTGAATATATATATATATATATATATATATATATTGTTTTGTTTTCTTTTTATTTATTTTTTTTTCTGATCCAGTTTTTCTACATTAAATTTATTATTGACAGTACAAGAGCTTTACAGTGGTGTCCAACAATAGTGAGAAATAACTTAAAAAGGTGAAAGTTAACAGAGTTGAATATTGACATAACTCTCCCACCCCCCCCACCCCACAATTTTCATTTAAAACAGTCACAACCTGAATAGTATCGACTAAATGTAGTAGAGACTTGACATGAGATAGTGATTGCTTTTTAAAAATACATTCAACTCAGACACATGGCTCAGTAACATTTATATATATAAGACCTTTGAGTGTTTTACTTGTGGATTATATAACTTTCTTCTTCCTTCATCCCCTTTCCAGTCTCATTTACCTCAATTTCATTCTGTTATTGTTATTATTGCATTTTCCTGCCTCCCCACCAATTACTTGGAAAAACATTCATCCCAATTTATTTTTAATGATCATTTTAAGGGGCACTCAATCACATGGAAACATTTAAAAATTGTGCAGCGCATTTAGAAAATTCATTTTACTTAAAAACTGAAAGGTGGACTTAGAATCCTGAGAAAGGATGACCCTTGCAAGTAACAGAAGAGCCCATTAGAACATTTACTTCTGTAATGAGAGGCATATGGTGTATCTAGGGCTTGGATAAGGTCCAGATTTCTCAGGTAGAATGGCAGGTTTTTTCTATCATTAAAAATAACATATAACTGATGTTTAATATTTACATATCAGTACTGATTTAAATAATTAAAAATGTTGCCTCTATTGTTGCCTCTATGGCATCAAGGCCAATGCTTTCTCTATATTAAGTCCCATGACACATTGAATGGTGTAGCGCAGTGTTAAAGGGACACTTTAGTCAACAAAATAATTTTAGCATAATAAAGCAGGGTTGGTATATAGATCATGCTCTGCATGCTCACTACTCACTTTTCTGCCATTTACAATAGGAATTGAATCACTTTGATTATACAGTCCTAGTCACACAGCCCTGCACAGCCTTCCTAAACACTTCCTGCAAAGTGAGATCTAATGTTTACACTTCCTTTATTGCACAGTCTGGTTAATCAAGAATTTTTTATCTCCTGGTCTGTTAATAGCTTGATATGAGCATCCAGTATGTGGTTATAGTTCAATTTTTTATAGTTCAATTTTTTTCAAGTAAGTTAACATCTGGTTGAAAAGGAAATGTTTTTTTTTCATGCAGGCTGTGTGAGTGACAGCAAGGGGAGGTGTGGCTATGGCCAGATAAACAGAAACAAAAGTAATCTAACTCCTAAATGGCAGAGAATTGAGCAGTGATACTTCAGAGGCATAATCTATACACCAAAACTGCTTCATTAAGTTAAAGTTGTTTTAGTGACTATAGTGTCCCTTCAACATCACTGCCTTAGAACTGGAAAACCTAGGTTCAGTAAGTGTCTTTGGGCAAGACATCTAATAATACATATAGCACAAAATCATAGCAAGAACCTCTCTCTCTCTATATATATATATATATATATATATTCCCTTTCTATAATTGTGCAGCAGAAAATGTTGGCACTATATAAATTATAATAATAAAAGGGGCAGAGAACAGTCACATGTACATTTAGTTGCAACTACACTATTAAGGTAAACTAGAGGAGTCATCCAGCAGAAGCTTGATTTATCATATCAGTAACCCATATACATCATCTTCTTTTATTTGTCTACCCAACTGTTAAAATGCATTATGTTTTTATATTAACATTGTGTGTATTTCCTAGCAATTAATAGAGTGAAGTTGTTGCAAACTTAAGCTATGATAGGAAATAATATTCCTGACTTGATTCTTCAATGTTCAGGCATATTCTGTGGGTACAGAAGGAATGCCAAGGGACCATTCTAGCATAGAACTAAGGTCACTATTGATGTTGACATTCATCTATAATTAAAAACCAAGACAATCTGTAGAGTGTATTTCAGTTTTGCCAAGAGATTTCCTAGGCACAAGACAATGCATTAATATTTTGCTGCCAGGTTCATGATTAAAATGTATATTTACTGAAGATCCTTTGAGCATCAATATGTTTGTTTCTACAAACCAAATTGAAATTCTTTATTTTAATATCTGTTCACATTCTTTACAGTTTAAATATTTTCTAGAAACCTTTCTTTTACATCAATACTCAACTTTTGTTTTCTTTTAAACTCTTTTACTTGTGGGATTTAAACTATCGACTTTTTATCAATAAATCAGACCTTCTTACATCTCCTTTCCTCAGATAAGAAGAACCTCAAAGGAAAATAATGGCTAAAATGTTGTTTTATCATATATTTTTTCAGTCCTATCTGAGTCAAAGCAGAGAGCAACAATTTGATGTTAATACATCACTCTTTGTTTCCACCTAATTAAAGGGGTTAAGCACAGGCATAAGATATATCATCTCTAGAAGGCAAATAGATTGATAGTGAAAATTCTAATTTATTGATTAATTAATTGCCTGATAAAATGTTTTATCAGGAAGAATATATTGATATTTTTCTCATGATCATTTATGTATATTTTTGGAAATGTAGAATGTTTATGTATATTGCTAAGTGTAGCATAATTTTAATTGTAAAGACTATGGTTCAGATGTTTGAAGAAATTGGTGTATGATTTTTTTTACCAAACGGTTCAAGAGTAGATTGGAATTATATGTAATGAGACAGATGGTAACAGCAGACGTTGGTCACTTTCCAATAAAGTCACAATGTACCAAGCAAATGTCAAGGATACTTCTGGATTCAAGATTTAACTGCTATAGTCTATTAACAGATTAAATTGTTGAGTACTGCAGATACACTAAAAAAAATAAATAAAAAAAATGTGTTGAGTTTCCTGAGATGAATTAATGTCACCAATGCGTACAATATGTCCCTATAGTCTTTGACTGGCACTAATATTTATTACACAATCAATTTTCTTATCAGGGGATCTAAATGGAATTTGTTTCTTAATGAAGTATCTAGTTTTGCTGATAGTTTATCAATATAAGGTCAAATGAGAGATTATGATCTAATCACATACTACGTCACTTCCAAACTGTCTGTGGCCAAGTTGCAAACTTACTTTGTCCTAATGGTAAGTAGAGAATTAATTAGTGAATGCAATTTGGGATTTGTTACAAATGTTATTGAAGTTGTATTGAGTGATCCATCATGCAACCTCCAGGAATCCTCATTCTAATTAGACTTTAAATTGTGATATAGTTACTTATAGATTATATAGTCATCTTTATATATCTATATATTTGTACATATAAAAAACACTCTGATTTTGAGATGTTCATTTAAAAGTACTGAGATTATTTTGACGCTGGCCAAGACATTAAATCTTAATATATATATTTGGGAGTTCAGGCCAACTCCCCAGTTTTGCACCCCTCCCTGTCACAGGTGCCTCATTACAGGGCCCTATCTAACCTTGCATTGCAGAGTGTCCCAGGTGGAAGCAGTTTCAAAGTAGGTGGATTAATCTCCTAAGAGCGGACATTGCCAAGAATTTGGTAAATTAATGTTGTGGTAGGCTTAAGTAATGTATGATCATGAACTGTAATTAAAACCCCTTTATTTTGTGCCTTGGTGAGGTGTTTTTAACCCCTTAAAGACACTACTTCTGGAATAAAAGGGAATCATGACGGAATATTTCCGTCATCTGTCCTTAAGGGGTTAAATAAAACTATTACATTCTGTGAGCCTTGAAATCGCTGTTTAGTGAATGAGCAAGTGTGCTGGATCTTGTATGTTTTATGATATATATATATATATATATATACATATATATATATATATATATATATATATATATATATATATACATATATATATATATATATATATATATATGCACTAAGCTTTGAGCACATGGGAATATGATGTTATCAAATTTTGTGTATGTCTTTAAGAGTGTGACTAAGTGTGTGCTGGAAGGAATCTGAGTGTTACCTTACAAGTACCATTTAATAACTTGTTATCGCGTTATCTATTGATCTTATCATGAAGAATGCAGAGTACCATAAGTGAAAGCTTAAATATATAACCCCCACAAGCCACATTCAGTTGACACTCTTGGGAACAAACAGATACATGTACTTTGTATTAACAGTTATGTTGGAATTCTGAAGCAAAGAATAATCTGTGTGCATCACAAAATACTAATGCGTTCAAGGGGACATTTCACTTTGATTATTTTTTCAGTTTTCATCCCAGTATTCCATTATTTTTCTTTCATCTCAAGACATCAAAAATGTATTGTATGTTCTAATTAACAATTGTTTTCATCAACAAAGAAATGACTTATGTCCCAATGAAAATGGATGATAAGCAGATATTATTGTCTTTTCTCACAGCATATTGTAATTATTGATTTTTACTTTGAATTGTTATAAAAAAGCCTATACCATCACATTTAAACATCTATTAGCCCCCATTGAATTCTAATCAATACTATAAAAATGCAATAGACATTCACAGAAAGTAAAAGCAAAGGCGACAATATCTCATCATGTTACAGTTTCTGCACACATAAATATTTAATATACTAAAATTGTTCAAGGTAGTTTACTCTTCCTACAATGTCCAAAGAGAAAATATTAATGTGTTTTCACCAAGTGGCAAAGGAATGTGAGCTGGCTGTGTTTTGGGTTATTTTTCAGTATTCCTATGTACAAATCCATCATGGAAATCATGATCCGTGCCAAACGGTTTGTGTTTCATTGATTGCAGCCTGCAGGGATTATACTGATACTAACTGTGAAACAACTTTGGGGTAAAAATGATCACCATGGCTACTCTTGCATGAGATAACTCCCCAGTGTGAAGGACAAATGGCTTTAGCCTGGCTGCTGCTTCGGTCTTTAGACATGTCTTTGCTTGGAAATATTTCTGTTACTTTAATGTTGCTAAAGTACAACGGCTTCAGATAAAGTAATGGAACATTACGATTCCAAAAAGAAAAGAGACAAATTAGAAAAAGGTGTGTGTGTGTATATATATACATATATAAAACTGCTGTGGTATTTAAGTATTCCGGATAATTATTCCATGGTTGTCAGCGTGATATAAAGGTTTAACACTAGTATTAAATTACCTGGGCTTTTTAAAGAATAAATCATATTGAATAAAATAAAAAATGGGCTTTAGCTATTTTTCAGATAAATATTAAACATGTTTATTATAACATGTTAGAAAGATATGCAGAGTAATCAAAGCAGCACATGTTGGTGCATACAATTTAATTACATTTAAAACCTTTAGAGCGTACAGAAATCTTTATGTCCATGTTCCTGTACAACTGACCTGCAAGTATGTTTCAATATTTTTCAAAGGAATTGATATCCATAAAAAAATATTCCTTGGGGGCTATTTAAGCTGGGTTGTTGTTTAAGGAAGGTGGTGTAGAATATTAAAGGGGCTTTCTAAGCAACAATATTACTTTAACTTAATGAAGTTGATCATACCCCTGTTGTCTCACTGCTCAATTTTCTGCCATTTAGGAGTTGTCACTTTGTGCAGCGCTGAGCCCCTGATAAAGGTGCCGTTGTTAGCACCGAAACGCGCGTGGGGTTGATTAACTCACTCACTATTTGAGCACTTATAGCACTATGCACTCTACACTGCTTTCATTTTTATTTTTTGTTACATCTTAGCCTTAGTAGAACTTTTTTCAGTTTGGGTTAGCTTTTTGGCATAGAACACCCACAAAGGTGTTTCATATGAGCTGCAGATTGTTGATCAAGTAGTCAGATAGATAGAAGTTCTGCTTCACCACAGTAGTGCTGATCACCCGGAAAGGTGTATACTAAGAGCTGCTTGGTTTAAGCTCAGCAGGTGGATCAACAGGAATCTTCATGAATATAGTGTTAGTGACCACTTTCAATATTCTATTTTGAGATTTCTCTCCATATCATCTCCTGGCTTATCTTTATCTCCTAACCCGCCTGTCCTCAAGCCCCATTATGGTGCAGTTTTCCTCTTAGTGGATGAGATATAGCGCACTGCTTAGCTAATGATCCCCCTGTGGTCCTTTATTTCCTTTTGATGCAGTAGCAATACATTATTTGCTCTGAACATTCAGTATCCATATGGAATGCACTGTCAAGGCTTTACCCAGGGATAATGTACCCACATGCTTAGAGGCAATTGCTCTCTGCTCCCTAGCTATGTACTTTTTAAAATTTGTATATGTTTTATATTTTGACTACAATAAAGCTTACGTTTTACTTTAGAAACTTTGTTCCTAATTAGCCTACTGGAGGAATTGTGTGTATATTTCCTACCAAGTTTTTGTTGCTCATTTGTTAGCCTTTCATTATTTTATTCCACTTTGCTTTACCATATTGGAATCCCCTACTCTTTTCCCCCTACTCTTCTATTTTTTGAATTCCCCATTTTTTTTTAATGCTATCCCCCCTGGTTCCAGAAAAAAATAATAATAATAATTTTCAATCCCATCGTCAGGGAAAAGAGCTTATATTTTTAACTGCCCTTAATGCACAGTGTGTTTAATTTACACATTCATATCTCCTGCTCATTTATTGGCCTGTCAGGGCTGGCACTTAATGCACGAGTTTATCTGTTTGTTTCATTGTATGAAATTCAATCCTTTTTTATGAGGAATCAGTAGGTGGCAAATAGTTGCACAAATAAAAGTACATAAAATACCATTTACCCCCTGCCTTGTAATCCTATATATGATCTGCTAGCCACTTCAATAACTGACCTATCCACATCTCAATGATCGATAAGTCTGCAAAGGATTTGCTCTTTTCTTTCTTCTTCCTCATTTAATATTCTGGCAAAGAAGCTGCATTCCTCATTTAAAGAGTACAATGTCTGATGATATTAATTTCAGCAGAGTCTAATCTTTGTTCTAACTAAGACTGCTGTGACCACCCTAATCTTAAACCATCTGTGGTATAATCTCATAATAGAAAACAGTTCAAAAGCTTTTCTATAACTATAACATTTCTGATATAAATTCTTTAATATATTCTCAAAGATATCATTTTAATATGTTTTCTATTCTCTTCTGTTTGATTGCATGTATTCTGTACCATTTAATTTATATAAACAATATCATAATTCTATAGAAAACTATGTTTTAATGGCTTTAACCTTAGTACAACTAACATTTTTTAAAAACTGAATGAATAGTACAAAATTGTTAACTAGTAGATAATTTAAAATGTAAGGTCATAAACACGCACTCTCAAACGAGCATAAAAAGTTGGACAGCATTTTATTTAATTTTTTTTTTCTGGGCTTTTATTTTTACAATTTTCTTATTTTTATTGTTGTTAATGGTTCTCAAGAAATCTAAATCTAATGTACTCATATTGATGTAGAACATTCAGATCTAATGAAAATATAGAATCATTTTTCATTTAATATATGCATTGTTTCATACGTGTGTCTTGCTACTTTCCCAATCTCTCAATGGCAATATATAAAGTAAACCATTACACCGGTAAGATCCATTTGTTCTGTTAATAAAATGTATATGAAATTTAGGGGGCGGGGCCTGACCGCCGACGGGATCAGACGTTTTGTGTCTGAGCTCCCGCTCCAGGGCCCGACGGGCGGCGCAAATTGGAGGCCACCCGGGACAAAGAACCCACACTGGGACCACACAGACCCCCAGTAACAGGGGCGTGAATACCGCCTAAACCTTGTCCGGCGCCGACAGTAACCCGCCCGGGGTCCGGAGCTGGATGGTGCTTGAGCCGGGTTGAGACGGCCGCTCTCCCGGGTCTCCGGCCGGAGGTTCGCTTCCCCCCCCCCCCCTCTGGACCGGGGGGGTCATCCCGGTCTATAAGGGCATCAAGCAGAGTGGCAGCCTGGGCCTCAACACCCGCCCTGGCAAGGAATCTCCAGCGGGCGATAATCCGCAAAATGGCCGCCGTGCGCCAGCCATGTGCGCGAACAGCCGAAATGAACAAGCTGACTGAAGGGGAAATCGCCAAGCACCATCAGACCACCATGTCAGCCTACCCCAGGCTTATACTGGCAGGCTATGCTGGCAAGATCAAGGTACAGGCTGTGGGCAAACAATAAGGGGAAAAGAGACACACACAAAACGGGACTCTACTGAACTGCCCTCATACAGCAGACCCTCAGGGGTCACCAGACCATACAACTGCCAACCCCGACAAAACAGGCCAGAGGGACTGAACAACAAGCCACCCACCCTGCATCCAGTTAGAAAGAGCCCACCCTGCCAGATCGGACCTACGACACCATAACCACCGCCATACGCCAACGCATAGCGCAGGACGACTAAACTGCAGCTCCAGGGCACAAGCGGCACCTACCAAGCGAACGCACAGCGGTGAGAGCCGCAGGAGAACCACCTGCTGACCAACCATGGAGCCGACGCAGACACGGTCGACTACACAAATCCTGCTCAACCTGGCGGACTAAAGTAACTAAGCCGAAACCCAGAGACAATGATCTAAGCTCATTCTTACCTGCCCTAGCATAAAATCCAACTGTGCTCAGCCAGACACACTGCCTCCAGCTTACACAGCATGTTTCACGCATTATACCAAGCGAGGAACACAATCTAGAATGCCACACTAAAAAACTTAGGGCTCTGACACCCACTCTAACGAATAAAAAGCGTCACCAAACTTAACCTTGAAGTAAGGATGTATATAATGTTGAACTTGAGGCATTCCCATAACTTGCTAATACACTTTAAGCTAGACCATATATGTTTGATCACTCACTCAGTGCCTAGGGCACATAGTCAGTTACGATAACCAAAGAACTAAGCCTCAGTGAATCCCTAAATTACTGACAAATATCACTCTACTATTGCTATTCGTTTATCATACAAAAAAAAAAAAAAGTGCAATCCCTACTAATGCCATGTTACTGATAATCTATGTTTATCACACTATGCTTGATAATGCTGTTGTGGCGTATGAAGCTTGTCTGTACACTCTTGCACTATAAAAATAAAGAATTAAAAAAAAAAAAAAATGTATATGAAATTTAAACTTGGCTTTGTCCCAAAATAATACAATACTGAATATGTGCAATTTTTTTTGTGTTTTTTTGTTTGTGTTTTTTTTTTTTCAAATGTGTCATTTGATGTGTGTGTTTATTTCTTTATAAAAGGAAATCAGGTTATCTTTTCTTCAGCTTATTTTAATTCATGCTAGATATCAGTGATGAATTATGCAGTGGTGAGTGACAATTTCAGACTGGCAGCAAAACAATTTTTGAGCTTTGAAAATAAACAGCATCTCGGAGTCTCCAGGGACATCTGTAATGCAAAGTTAAAATAGTTTTGATTTTTCTTTATCCCTCGTTGACTTGTAATGAACCTGAGGTTGTGTTAATGTAGTAAAGGTACTCATCATTCAGTATTTTGCATTCTGAAATGGGTGTTTTGAATGGATGGACATGTTGAAAAAAAACATCTCTTCATATTTTGTGGTTCTACAGATAAGATTAGGTCTGAGTTTTTTTATTTTATTTTATTCTACTAAGAATATGGATAGCACAGTTTCTAATTAGTTATTTCTGGAGTCACAAAGGACAGATTAAATTAAGAAACATTTTTAAAATGCCGAAAATGCTATAGGTGGCATAACATTAACTGCAGACTACACTTCATATTTGGAACAATAAGTTCAGATGCCATTGCTCTGACATCTATGGCAGTTCCTTCTCTAGATTGCCTTAGGCTCTAAAACCTCACAAACTACCATCTTATAGAATGCCAGTAATTATGCTTAACTGTTATACTTAACTATGAGGGTGCTAGTCGGGAATTCAAGATATGAATTTGCAATACATATGGCTCTCAAATTAGACCAACAGTTACATTTTGTGCACAATATAAGCCAAAGTCATTGTGTGTATCTGTGTGTCAGGGTGCGTGCATGTGTCAGTGTGTGTGTGTATGTGTGTGTGTGTGTGTATCTGTGTATGAATGTGGTTGCATGTGTCAGTGTGTTAATGTGTAGGTATATCTGCGTATGTATGTATGTATGTATGTATTTATGTATTTATGTATGTATGTGGTAGTGTATGTGTGTATATGCATACATCAAAGCAATCAAACATCAACACAACATGCAAACACACCCCTGCAATCTAACTCAAATATTACTTACATGCACACCCCTGCATTCAAACTCATCCTTCACTCAAACACAAATACTACACACAAATGTACATCCATATTTAAAAGCCAGCATTACATCCAAACACATCACTGCAATCATACACAAACATTACACACAAACACACACTGTATTAGAACACTTAAATTATATGCAAGCACCAATTCATTCAAACAACACTACACACAAAAGCACACTAGCATGTAAAAAACAATGCTACATACAAACACACTCTTGTATTCAAATGCAAACACTGCACACAAGTACACCACTGCATTCCAATGGCAACAGTACATGCAAATACACCCCTAAATGCACACACACATGCTAGATATAAAATGCTTACTTTCAAAATATTGCTCACAAATACAACCCAGCAAGGATAGGCAAATGGTAGATCTTCCTCTGACATAGCATTGTTGAAGTAGTACGATAGATGGGGATGTACCTTTTTGCCACTCTTACACTAGAGCGAGGTCCAAAAAGCTTTCTTGCCCTCTCTACATTAGTTTTGCCACTGCTGTAGCCTACAGTGGTTTTTATTAAGCGATGCATAACATCCGCCAAAGTCCTGTGTATGTAAGTAAAAAAATAGCCAACGTTAAATTCTGCAATGAGCCTTCAAGTTAAAATCATGGTTTTTGAACATGTTCTATCAGAACATTTAGGTTACATTTTTATATAATCACAGCCTTTAAGCAAAGTCACTTTGGCATGTCTATCAGCATCTTACTGTGAACTAACTCAAAATGTTCAATTTACCTTTCTGTGCATAGAAATTGAAACAATCCATAGATCACCCAGCACGATGGACATCATCGGAAGGCAATCAAATGTGGTGCTTTCATGGGGAAACATTACACTTACAGACAAAATGTTCTTACATGCTGAGATTCTAGATCAATACTTCTATTAAAAATAAGCCTGACACTTTTGTATGTTTCTGAAACATGAAACCATACTATGCTTTCATATATAGAAAGAACAATACAGAAACTCATTAACACAACTGATTTCTTGCAGCTAATATCCATGTGCTAGAAATGTCTGTGCAGAGCTTAGATTGCATTATACATATCTGTGAACCCCTCAATATTCATATATTGCAGAGAATTGAATACATGAAAAAAACATTATATCAATAGTATGCACATTAGTATTTGAAGTTGCTTTAATGAAATAGAACTGTGGATATTCACTAAAATATACTGTGAATTTTTTTATGAAGTAACACTCAAAACATCCATAACCACTACAGCACACTTTAATTGTTATTATTTTAAAGAGTTCTCTAGCACCATCCCATGGTAACTAGTCAAACTGTTTTAGAATGGTTTGACTTTATACTTGGGGTCCACTGGGCACCACTTCCTTAGTCCACTACTTCTGACAGAGAGAAAAGCCTGGCAGTCAGTGAATAGCTGAAGCTCTCAGCCCATGAGCTAGCATTTCACTGCAGAGCTTAACTGAGCAGAGCTAAACGAAGCTTCTAAGCAAGAGCTTCAAGCTCTTTGTTGAAACAGAAAATTATCACTAAACTAAATAATCCATTATAAAGAATTTTTACACTTGTACTGGTAGTTTTTAAATACACCTTCTAATAAAAGCAAAGGTTATTATCCTTACTCATGATTTCAGTTTTAGTTGGTTCAGAAAAGTGCAGGTATAAATTGTGAATTATAGCTTTTTGTGCACTATTAAAGAGTTGCTTAATGCATATACATGTGGACATATGCAAATATAGTTTAATTTGCAGAATCTAAAACATAAAATACACTGTTAGTAATTAATGGTTGATTGCAGATCTACTCAGCTCTTAACATGCTAAATGACTATAACTGCTAATAGTAGAAGTTACAAAATATTTGTAATTGTTTATTTATTTAAATTTCTTCTTAACAAGGAAATTATGATTATTACCAAATATTATTGCATCAAAATGTAGTTCGATTGGAGCAAATGTAATCACACATGTGCAATAAACATTGGATCAATAGAGAAAAATACCAAGGGAGAGTAGAGATGATCTATGTGTACAGTATGAATAAATATGTGGTGTTAATGAGGGAGGGAAGAGGTAGAGCAAGGTGAGGATAAGAAGAGACAAATATATTTTTTCGCTTTAAATTAGCTATAGAGACAAAGTTGAATTAATACCGTGTTGATCCACTGGTGCGTAGGTGTGATAAATGACAAGTTGATGGCTTCTTGTGTTTCAAATTTGAGTCCTGAAATAAAAGCACCTTTGAAGAATCATGATTTAAGGCCAACATCTTATCCATAACTTATTTAGTCTTGTCAAGTAATATCATTCCATGGTCCCTCCAGGGCTTTACAGGCTAAAAGCATCCTTCTGGCAAATAATTTGTTCTCAGAGATTGTGACAGCCTTGACTAGTTTGGATAGTTGAAGGTTCAAGGCTTTGGTGAGAAGAATGTCTGAACCAGCCAGCAGATGCAAGCTCTTCATAGGGAAACAAGTTTGAAAGAGCACTACAAACACTGTAGGTAGGTACCTCTATCTCAGAAAAAATACATTCCAGCACAATTCTGTTGCTGTTAAATGCATTTCTAAAAGTCTCGGAGGGATGAAATACAATGTATTTGCCTGTTTGACAAAAATAAAGAGTGACAGTTTTTGCCAATTTTCTTGATAGGAAGGGGTGCACCGAGGTCCCACTTCAATGCCATAACACATGTCAGGGAGTCCTTAGTTAGATGTTTAGCACAGAGTACAGGGCACATTAACCTACCTCAATGGATTCATATAAATGATGTTGCTAAGGTGAGGTTGTCTTGAATCATTGAAGATTCAAAACAAGCCAAAAATTTGCCCTGAGGGAGTGGTGAAGTAACCACAGATAGCTCTATTTTATGTAAATAGTCAGGAAGTAAGGCCCATCAAAAATGTCTTATATATATAAGTAAGTGGAGAAGGGTTTCAAATGAATACAAAATTACCCACCCCCCCAGGTTATCCTAAACAGCTTGGAGTGTGTTAGTGCTGGTGATACTAAAAGGAGGAGTGGGCAATCTGACTGGTTCCTAACAAAAACAGCATGGGTACTCCTCCCTAGTGATTGCATGTTCCAAATTTACCCATCATTTGCATACATTTTTCATTACCTCGCAACTACTAATATAAAATGTAGAGAATGTGCTTTTCCTTTTAACCCTGGAATGTAAACATTGCTATTACTACTGAACGGCAATGTTTTACATGAAAGTCTTGGAAATAGGAGGAAACAGCACTCAGACCACTTCATTCAGACAAAGTGGTCTGGATGTCTTTAGTATCCCTTTAATCTTATTACTGATTAAAATATTGTCCATGGTGCTGTAAGTAATAAGCGTTCAATTTCTTTTTTTATTTATTGCATTTCAGTACCATGGACAGATACAGTTATTCTAGCTAACCGTAAGAACCATATATAAATATAATACATTCATTAACACAAATATGATAAATAATACCTGGGATAGATATTTTGGAAAGTGTCAAGTAATCATATCTAGAAATTGAAAAATACATAAAGCATAGAACTTGGAGAAGTATAAAAAAATCCTGCTGTAATCACTGGAAAGATGCCTAACGTGCAAAACCCTGTGCACAAATAGTTAAAACGGATTCCCTGAGTACGGATTAACTGCCAGCATACTGAGTTGACAGTTTTATATTTTCTCAGATTTTTTTTTGTTGAGTTTGCTGAATATAGCACTGTCAAATTATATTATCTAGCACCTTATTATTTTTCTAGTTGTCATCCCCACCTCGCACTACAGCACATTCAACATGCCTGATTCTACACAATTTTATGGTTCACAATCATTTTTTTGCTATTATTTAAATATGTGTGTTTACAGAATGGTCATTTTCACTGTTTGACATCAGATTTAATTTCTGGAAATAATAGAATTGGAGGCGTAAGAGAGGAAGAGGAATAATGCTCCATTTGAAGACAGCATATTTATACCAGGTTTCACTGCTTGAAATGGATTCTATAGGTTTATACAAACTGTAATCTGATAAGATTTATGGAATTCTCAAGAAAATTGAGGGCTAGACGAAGACACCTTTTGCAGTCCACCAGCCTTACAACCCCTTCTGTATAATGGTAACATAATACCACATAATGCTTTATTAAACTACAAGCCCCCAAAACCATTGGTGTACCCATAAAGTACACCTATTATATAAGCTCTATAGTGCTAAAGGTATTAAAGCAATCATCAGCAATTTTCTGCTTTAATAAGGTGCAAAGACTGGGGATTTGCAGAAACTTAAAAAATGTGTTTCCTTTCTTTTGTTTTGAGAAACAAATTACACGACTAAAGGGGCTGGAAAAACCTGACCCCAGGCCATTAGGTAATTTTTATTTTGTTAGGGTTTCCTTGGGGCTCTGCCATCATGCACTTTGCCAGAATAGTAAGCTTAGCTTTTTTTTATTTTGTTTTAGAGCTGCCTTGAAGCAGCTAGAGAGATTTGGGGTGTGTTAGGATCTGAGTGGGACTGATTCTGATTTTTATATGGTTGGGATTTACCTTTACCTTTACCTCTAAGCACTTGTACCACCATGAGTATGAGAGTAAGGTTTATGGATTAGGACCTTTCTTTTTCACTATAAAGTAGATATGCCCTTTAAATACTAATAAAGTTTATATTTAAAAAAAAATGTTGTTTCTTACCAATTATAGTGGGTTATGCATGTTATATGTGGGTAAACTAACATTTTTTTTGAGAATCGTTACCCATAGTCTTTTGACTTGGGACCCCCTTTTTTCAAAGAAAGATTTTTATTCTTTTTAAAAAAAATTTCTTTTGTTTTTGTTTCATATTATCTTCAATTTACTATTTAATGTATTATCTATTATGCACTAAAGGGAATAGATTAATCCCAGCACGTAATGCCTACTAATCCAGTTAGTATAATAAGAAAAGAAAAAAACAAACAAAAAAAAAGCATTAAAAGTCTTGAAAGACCTTGCAGGAATGGTTCTACAACTACTATATCATATTTGATATACGTGTGTATTTATACATAAATAAATATTCTTTCATTATATGTCTACATAGAGTACATATCAAAATATTCATACAGATTTGTATATCATCTACAGATTATGAACAGAAACCTACATTATAACTATTACATTTTTACCTCGCACCCACAAGGCTATGCAGTATTATGCAAATAAGCACACATAGTGTGTCACTTTAGATTACATTTCTATTTTCATAGTAATCATAATTAATAGTAATCACCACTTCATGCGTATTGTTCTATATGAATTATTAAACCATATACTAAACCCCAAATGTGGCTTTTTGTATTCACCAATAAATAGCAGAAAAACACAAAAATAAAACTGAGTTGGACATTGCTTCTTTTGAACTGTGTTGAACATTGTACTTGATAAACCACACTGCATTAAGTCTTTTAAGTTTGGAATGCTTTGAAACTTATAGAACCCGAGTTGCAGCTCTATTATCAGTTCCTGAAGACAATCCAGTTTAAATGAGTATACATTATAAAGTTATTTTATAAGAACCATATTTTTCTTTTTTTTCTTTTTTTGGGGTTGATGTGGAAATCAGGATAGTTTATATTATTATTCTGCATTATGAGTATAGAGTATTATAGAGATTGATGCACGTATTTGATGCAAAAATTTCGAATTTTAGCATCGACTAGATATCCACTAGATATTACAATTTTGTTTCCATATATGGATATATGGATTTATTACTATTATATTTATTATTATTATTCTTTTTATTACTGGTATTTATTTAGCACCAGCATATTCCATAGCGCTTTACAATATTTACTGTGGGAAATGTAATTAATTTAATTTACCCCATACTTATATTTGTTTGCTCATTTATTTATTGATTAATATTTGTAGATTATTGTATTGGAGTTATAGAGTCAGCTGGCTTCCATCAGGACTCTAAATTGTAAGTTTATCTTGCCTTTGGAAGCCTTAAAAACTTTCTGAAAATTAAAGTTTAACATGCTGGCACTGTTATTAGTAATTTTACACCACGATCATGCCACTCACGTATTCTGAAAATCGGACATGATTGCTTCCACTGTGCTGAACTGTGGTATGAAAAAGCCTTCTTGTTATGCAATTCTATTTTCTACGCAAACCAGGATAGCGGGGTGTTAGAAAGCATTCAGAACACTCAGTACATAAAGGTATTCTTTCATCAAAGATGTCATGATCAAATAACGTGTTTCATTTTTAGCAAAACATACCTCATGCGGCTGGATTGTACAGAGCCTGTTAAAACCCGAACAAAAACCCTTTTCCATTGTGTACAGTAAAGGCTCTGCATTTTAGTAGACATTCAATGTCTATACTCATGGGCTGATCTCCATGCAAAATCAGTTCAAATGCATAGTAAGATTTAATGGACAAAGCTGCAAAATCCAATTGCTTTTTAAAACTATACTAAACTACATTGCAATTCACTTACATCAAAGCGACATACACAGCAGGGAACCTAAAACCTAAAGCCTGTGCAGTCAGTGCCATTTCCAAACACATTAATATGTTTTATTATTAAGTTTTGAAGGTATCAAGGTCACCGATAAAATAAGTGCAGGGGGGGATAGAGATTGTGAACAGATAACATTCTTTTGCGTGCGTGTTTGTGTGTGTGTTTTGTATTTGTTTATGTGAGAGTAAAAAATTGTTGCAGTGCTGAGATCCCTACGTTTTCCTATAATATGTTTTAGACAGCTTGAAACAGTCTATAAATCTTCATGATGAGGATGGTGATCACAGTTGTAACAGGTTAAGAGATTTATGGACTATGATATTGACAGGTCTATTATTTAAAGTTAGTGATTTGCAGCTACTGGTCCACTGCCGATGGACCCACATAGATATCACTGAAACATTATATTGTAAAAATCTATAAACATATTTAATAATATAAAGTTAAACTCCAACCACAAGGTCTGGGATATATATTCGGAGATGCAAGGACAAACGTGGTGGCATAAAGAAAACCAGCTCATTTGCCCTTCCCTGTTGCACTAAATATTTTTTATGGTCCATGTCTAGCCGAATAGCATGTGCAGTACGTAGCATAGCATGGTGCAACAGTAATTACATACTCTGGAGACTTAGAGAGATGTTTCCTAATGACCATTTGCAAAAACATTAGATTTTTTTGGTTTTATGTTTTAATTATTCAGGAAATGGAATAAACCAGTGCTCATGTGTGATGTGTGTAGGTAGGATTAGATTTTCTTTATGTTTTTATAAATAGAAGCCCTCTTGTGGCATATCAGTAATGGGAGAGAGATTGAGTTTATGGTAAAAGCTGCTGCTTGAGATTGTAACTCCCACAAATCACAAGGAAGGTCATATATGTCCTAGTGATGCCCATGCACGATTAGTTTTAATCCAAGATGTAACATTACCTACCGTGCGATACAGTATTTGAAAACATAATTTTTCGAAGTTAATGGGCACATCATGCCAAATATGCATGTAATGTTTGTGTATATATGTGAATGTATGTATATTTGTGTGAATATGTTAAAATCAAATTAAATAGAGATAGATAGATATGTAGATAGATAGATAGTCACATTTGAGCATTTAAATATCAAAATTCAATATTCTTTCATATGATTTTTTTTTTTTAAATTCTTTGTTGATGACTAGATAACAAAATATAATAATGCTGCATGCATACAATTACCCCTTCACTACAGAGCGGTTTTCAAAAAAAAATCACCCCCAGAAGTCAAGTATTTTGAGTGTCCTGGAAAGTAATGCTAAAATATATTCTTCATTTCAGTATGCCTAGATAGAGCATTATATACATATATGATGTGTGTATGTGTGTATGTATGCATATATATATATATATATATATATATATATATATATATATATATATATATATATATATACGAGGGTCTTGTGCTTGCCTGGGTACTAACTTTTGGCAAAATAAATAATCAAAGAAAAGTGCACTCACAGGTCTCTGTAAATTAATACAATTCCTTTATTGTGCAATAAGATACAGCTGAAATATGGCAATGTTTAGGAGACCTGTGAGCATACCTTTTTTGATTATATACATATTTTTATTATATATTTATTAAAAAAAACTATCTATCTATCTATCCCTATGTATATTGTATATCTTGCCACATTACTCATACCATATCACCCTCACATTGAAGCCATGTTGCCACTTTGGAAACATACTCACAAATACACACCATCACCCTCACATTGCAGCCATGTTGCCACTTTCGAAATACACACCAACACATAAAGACACTGATACACACAGTCAGATATATTGGCAGTGTTTATTGGTACCTATGTGTGCATATCTAGCATTGTGTAGTGTGTATGTGCCTGAGAGCGTGTCTGGCAGTGAGTATCCTTGTACATATGTGCGTATGTGTATCCATGACCGTACTGTGTATCCTTGACTGTTCCTGCTATACATATTTTTGTCTGTGTGTGTCTGTGTATCTGTGTGTCTAGGAGCACATGTATCTCTGTGTCTTGCAGTATGTATGTGTAGGGATTTTTCTTACGTGTGTTGTGCATATGGGGATGCATGTGTTCTTGCTGTGTGCATTGTGTCTGTGGGTTAGTGCCTGTGTCTAGGGGTGCCTGTGTGTTTATGAGGGTGACTCTGGCGGGTGCTTGTGACAGAGTGAGTGTAACAGGGTGACTTTGGCAATGTGACTGTACATTGATTGTTAGCTATTGAAAACTACAGGATAAGACCTGTAGGTTTTAAAAAAATGTGGCTTTCAATTATTTAAATTGCCAAGAAACCTCAATCTCTGTCATAAACTTGGGCAAAGGAAGTGCATATATTTTACTGCATAAGAACCTGGTTATTTCTTAACAGAAAGTGCAAGCAGGGCAAGGTTCATTGATGGCATTTTAATAGCAAATGGCACACAGATATTCTTTTGCAGAGAGATAACCTGTATGGAGAACTATCTAAGCCGGCTAAATGATATCAGCTACCCGCAGATTGTGTTTTTGCACTCAGTGAGAAATATTTTGAATTAAGTAGTATCATTGCATTTTTTAACTAGATTGCAGCAAGTAGCATTATTTATTTATTTCATAAATCTATTCAGTGAACTCAATCATTAAATGCCTCTATCTAAAGCTTTTATACAGTTTAACAATGCAAAAATTGTCTAAAACAAACTCAAAACAACCAATTGCATGCTAATGTATGAGATTAACTTATAAGGCTCGGTCTATGGATGGATGGATGGATGGATAGGTGCATACCTTCTTGAATTTATGTATTTGTCTATTTCTTTTAAAATATCTTGGGGAAAAAATCTTGAAGTTTGTGCTTTATGAACTCATATCATTTATAAGAATATTTCTTATCATTCATTAATCATTTATCTCTCACAATCAGTTCCTACTAAGGCTTTTCCTTAATATGTTATTATAATACAAACCTATCTTTATTTTGCTATCCCTCACAATCTGTCTATGTTATAAACTTTTCATATCATATGTTGTGATGATGAAAACATATGTTTCGTTAGCAATGCCTGTGGTTTTTGCAGTTTGGTTGAATGTATGTTGCTATCAATGGCGTCATGCTGCCATCAATGTCATGTGATCACACCCCAACACATTGGGTTTCATTTAAAAATATTTAACTGTGAACACATTTTTATTTTAGGACAAAATTGCTGCTGGAAGAACAAGTGTAGGAAAACCATCGTAGTGTAGTTACTTTAGCTTTTTACCCAGTCTGAATGTTTAACGTATTAAAAAATAAAAGGACCTGCTTCATTACCAGTATTTTCTGAAGAGTTTGGGTTCATTGATCCTCATTGTCAAGGCAGATCCTGCTGCACCCTGAGATTCACATTTGGAGTTGGGAATTTTCAAATTATGTTATGGCGTCATTGAAGGCCCAAAGCTGATGTCAGCGAATTTCCTGTAAATTAGGATTCAAAATAATCTCACAACACAGCTGAAAAATTACAGTCAGTGTGCAAAGGTTTTTGGCTAAAAGATGCCTTTTTTTCTACCACCTTTTGAATGTCTTAACACCTTTAGTGTATCTTAACCCCTTTCAGTGTTACCTTTTGTCAGCTTTTTTTCTCTTAAACACCCTCTTTTACCCTCTAGTGTCTCTTACCCTCTAGTGTCTCCCCCTTGTATTTCTTATCCCCATTTGTGTCTCTTACTCCCCTCCTTTGTGTCTCCTGCCACCCTGTGTCTCTAACCCCAATGTCTCCTAACCCTCAGCATCTATTGCTCTCCCCACTGTGTATGTTATTCTCTCTGTAGTTCATTGATTGAGATAGAGAATCTTCTATATTCTCCACCAGTGTGACAGCTGCTCATTACTCATTACCCATTCCTTCCAGTCACAGTGAGCAGTTCCCTGTTTGACCAAGTAAAGGATAAAGAAGATAATATACCTTGGTCTGTGAGCCCACACTTCAGAATTGTAATTGTCAGGGTGTGCAGCTCTGTGCCCCCCCCCTTCCATCCTGTCACCTAGACATTGCAGCTCTGGACCGGTGCACCCTAAGGCAGACACCTGTGCAGCCTTCTGGTAGTACTGGCCCTGATTACAGTAAAATGCTTGTAATTACAAGATGTGAAACATCATTGCCCCGAGCATGCATAGAAACACAATACCGTGTATTTCATAACCAAGAACGGAAAATGTGCCCCTTTACTAATATTCCACAGGATACCATTATGTGATAATTCTCTGCATTCAAGACCGAAGCCTTAAATGACTAGTCACTAAAGTGTGTGGAATTTAAATGGGATTAAAAATGTTAAGCCGAAACAGCTGAATGATAAAGGAAATAAAATTATTAAGTCATGTTTTCAGTACAGTTAATTTGTCTAAAATTTTAAATTAAATTTTGAATTTAATGTTGAATTCAAAACAGTTCATATTTATTGAATAGCCCTGTTTGATGATCATATTATTTTTTACGTTTTTTTTTATTATTATTTAAATTCTTCTAGTAAATTAACTATTCTGTTTTTTTTTTTCCTTAATATTAATAATAACAAAGTATTTAACCAGGAAAGGAACATTTAGACTACTCTGGTTTTCAAGTACATCCTGGGGATGTTACCTTAGCCCAACATCCAGGGGTTGTTATATTATCTCAAGCTACCAAACACTGTTACAATATTAAATTGAATTTAACAAAATAGCCCCTATAAAATATCAAATTACTATGTATATATTAATATATATGAATGTATGTGTGCAATACTGATTTTAAGGTGCATGCTACAAGTTATTGGGACATAAAATCATAATGAAATATGATTTCTAAGATAACATAACATTGGGTTTGGAAATCTCTTCACTATGCTTGACCAATCGCAACTGTTAATTTTTAGTGAAATGATTTAGATGCTTTAGAAATAAAATTGTACAAATCTATAATCTATAATATAGTTAACTGCAATAGACTTTGCTACACAGCATTTGTTTTGCTGTTTTTATGTGTGCTAGAACTTAGAATGTAATTTCTGAGCCAACACACAAAGAATTTAAAATATCTCTTGTAAACTGTAAATGTTGTAAAAAGAATGTGTTTTACATATTTTTGGAATGCGTTTGTTTTATGTATACTGTAACAAAAAAAGATATATCCCTGTGTTTGAATGTTATATTCATGTATGCAGTATAATGTATGCAATATAGTATAATGTAATACTACACTTTCTATGTAGGTGACTGGCATTTGCTTGATTTGCATCAGGGATAAGGCTGCAAGGCAAAGCTAGGAAAGCGGAAAGGACTTTGAACAAAATCAAATTTAAAAGGTAAGGGACAACTTTTCCATTTTTTTTCTCTTTAATAATTTTTATAGTTTTATAGGACTTGAGAGCTACCATGTAAAATTGAAACTAAAATAGTCTAGTTCGATAAAACTTCCAACTCAAGCTTACATTTACTAATTTGTTGTAAGGTCTACACAACTCGTAGGTCACTGAACAGGTTTTTGTCATGGATAATTTGGTTTCACACCTGTACGGGTGTCTTTTCGTGCTTATTAAAAATTGAAAATGAAAATCTGGGAAGAGACATAGAGCTTTCAAAAAGACACTCATTTGTTTTCACAGAGACAGTAAAAACGCTATTTTACAATAATGCTTTCTGACATTTGACTATTATCTAATAACTGTAGCTGGCAAGAATTCTTTATGCTTTTTATAAGGGACTCCCCCTGTTAGTAGTTTATGTTCATTGAGAAACCAACTATGGTGAGATCCACAAATTGTTGATACACAAACAATTTAGTGTACATCTACTGCTCTGCCTTAGTGATGTCGCGAACATAACATTTTCGGTTCGCAAACCGCGAACGCGAATTTCCGCAAATGTTCGCGAACCGGGCGAACCGGGCGAACCGGGCGAACTGCCATAGACTTCAATATGCAGGCGAATTTTAAAACCCACAGGGACTCTTTCTGGCCACAATAGTGATTGAGGGGGGGGAGACCTACTCTCCTTCCCCCCGGCCCCCACCCCTGGGCAGCGGGTGAGGGCCATAAAGATAATGAGGGGGGGACCTACTGTACTCCCCCCTGGCCCCCACCACTGGGCGGAGGGTGGGGTTCATAATGATAATCAGGGGGGAGACCTACTGTCCTCAACCCCGGCCCCCACCACTGGGCGGCGGGTGGGGGCCATAAAGATAATGAGGGGGGAACCTACTGTCCTCCCCCTCTCCGGCCCCCACCCCTGTGCGGCAGGTGGGGGCCCTAGAAAAAACAATAAGGGGGGACCTACTGTCCCCCCCATGGCCCCTACCCCTGAGCGGTGGGTGGGGGCCCTAAAAAAAACAATAATGTGTAAAATGACAAAGAGCACTGTGATTGGATGGATTTCAAGCCATCCAATCACAGTGCTCTGTGTCATTGTACACAGCGTGGGAAAGTTCTTTGGAATTTTCCCACGCTGTGTAAATTGACAAAGAGCACTCTAATTGGCTTAAACCAGCCAATCAGAGTGTTCTTAGCTTAATTGCAGGGCATGGCAAGGCTTTATAAGCCTCCCCCCCCATGCAGAGCTCAGTCTGCGCGGAGCCCTCCATGGGTGAAGATGGATTATTATTTTTTGCGCTCGTTTTTTTTTTTGTTTTGTTTTTTAATTGCGTCGGTTATTATGTTTTTTTGTTTGGCCTTTTTTGGGGCTGAAAAAAAAAAGATTTTAGAAGAAAGATAACATCGAGTGGTAAGTTGTTTTTTTCCAATTTTTTTTACAGGTTCTTAGTTAAAGGTCCCCCTCATTATTTTTAGGGTGAGGGGGGTAGGTAGGGGGATATTTTTTTGGGGGGGGAGGGGGTGACTAGGGTCCCCCCATTTTATTTAGGGCCGCCACCCGCCGCTCAGGGGTGGGGGCCAGAGGGGAGGACATTAGGTCCCCCCCTTTATTAGTATTTAGGGCCCCCACCCACCACTCAGGGGTGGGGGCAGGGGGGGACAGTAGGTCCCCCTTAATGTTTTTTTTAGGGCCCCCACCCACCGCTCAGGGGTGGGGGCCGGGGGTGGACAGTAGGTCCCCCCTTATTGTTTTGTTTAGGGCCCCCACCCACCGCTCAGGGGTGGGGGCCGGGGAGGGGACAGTAGGTCCCCCCTTATTGTTTTTTATAGGGCCCCCACCTACCGCTAAGGGGTGGGGGCCGGGGGGGACAGTAGGTCCCCCATTGTGATTTATGGCCGCCACCCACCGTGCAGGGGTGGGGGCTGGGGGGGAGGACAGTAGGTCCCTCCCTTATTGTTTTTTTATGGCCCCCACCCACCGCTCAGGGGTGGGGGCCGGGGGTTGGGACAGTAGGTCCCCCCCTTATTTTTTTTTTAGGGCCCCCACCCACCACTCAGAGGTGGGGGACGGGGGGGGACAGTAGGTCCCCCCATTGTGATTTTTTTGGCCCCCCACCCACTGTGCAGGGGTGGGGGCCAGGGGGAGGACAGTAGGTCCCCCCCTCATTATTTTTATGGCCCCCACCCACCGTGCAGGGGTGGGGGCGGGAGGGGAGGACCGTAGGTCCCCCCCTCATTATTTTTATGGCCCCCACCCAACGCTCACGGGTGGGGGGCGGGGGGAGGACAGTAGGTCCCCCCTCTTTATTTTTATGGACCCCACCCATCACTCAGGGGTGGGGGCTGGGGGGGCAGTAGGTCCCCTCTTATTGTTTTTTTTAGGGCCCCCACCCACCGTTCAGGGGAGGGGGCTGGGGTGGACAGTAGGTCCCCCCATTGTGATTTATGGCCCCCACCCACCGCGCAAAATATATCCACATGGAAGAAAAAACTCTTTGCTTCTCTACTACATTCACAACTTCAAAGGATGCAGCAAATGTTGTTAAAACATTAATTATCTTGCTTTGATGTGTAATTAGAATGTAATCTATGACAACCTGCAAAGGTTTATGAATCAAAGAGTAATATAGTTAGCTGTTAGGCCTACTTATTTCATTGTCAACCTAAAAACAATATGATATATGTCAGGGATAGCTGGCAGACTCTCAATGTGCTGTTGAACTACAACAACCAGGATTCCCAACAGCCAACAGGTTGATATTGACATCAATGAACCTTTGAGTTCAAAATAGCTAATGGTCTACTTATTAACACATACACGTATTTAATAAGACAACCACTGCTTTTAAGTCACTGTTAGTTTACATTTTCCATCCCCTGATGCTTAATTACCATGGATAATAGAAACCTATTCTACAATTTATAAACAATCCATCAAGAAAAATGTATCTTAATAGAAATGGGGATTTACATGTCTCACTAATAAAAATGTGGGATAAAATCCAACGTGTGGAGCTACCACAATGGGAAGCAGTATAATGTACATGTTTAATTTGCTGGTTTCCATGGTGATTGCTTCACTTTTACAACTCAATCCCACTTTTCTGTGAAAAACATGTTAATAAATCTCCATCAGTAACTCGAATTTGGTATTAACCCAATGACCCATAGAGGTATTGAAAAAGCCTTACTTAATAAGTGTTCACTGTTTAATACATGAAGGATTTCAGAACAATTTCTATTTATAGACATTGACATTGTGCTAGATAATATGTCCCGATGCTATTTTTGTTTAACTAATCAAATGTAATCCTATTACATAACACTTTGTCTTTTTCATCATCTGGTTTCGGATAATGGTACATTTGAATGCATCTTTATTACATTTAAATCTATTTTCCTGATGGTAATGCGATGTGTTAAGAGAAAGATAGAGGGAGAGAGAGAAAATATATACTTTTTCATTGTTTTTCTTTAATCTTAAAGGATATTGTGCTTTTTTAGGAAGTCTAAATTAATTCATTTATTTATTTATTTGTGTACATTGTGTATAGGTAGTTAAAAGATCATACGTTGACCATATGTTAAACATAAACCAAAAATTACATATGGCACATGACACTATTATCTCTTTTAACAGCACAGTAAAATATTACGGGCTAGAGATTGTTTCTTGTGACAGATGGTATTTGTATGCTAGCCAGCTGTGCCAGTAGCATAACTGTTTTTAATTAATTACAGGTATGTCAACATAATATTTTGGGCAAAGTATTTTTATTTATTTATTTATTTATTTATTTATTTATTTTTTTACAAAAATATAATATGCACTTATTGAGTGGGATAGGTCACTGACAATTATTGAGACAAAAATGCATTGCATGTATACATATGGGCTATTTGCCTGAAGTAAGAGGTAGAGTATGAAAATGCCAATATATGTAAATAACAAAATAACTAATAACAAGGACAAAAAGCAGGGGTGGGGGGGAGGGAAATAAGAGGTAAACAGAAACAGGAAAGTGAAAACATGGTATTTAACTATGCAACAATATCAAGAAAAATCATATAATTGCATATTACATGAATATATATAAATATATTATATTATATTATATTATATATATATATATATATATATATATATATATGTGTGTGTGTGTGTGTGTGTGCTGCAAAATGGAACGAAAGGTATAATACATATCTGTATAATTGACACCAGTACTCAAAAAAGAAGTATATATATATATATATATATATATATATAAAACCTTAAGGACACATGGCAGAAATATTCCGTCATGATTCCTTTTTATTTCTGAAGTTGTGTCCTTAAGGGGTTAATATAGTTAATACTTTTTACTTTAGTTTATATTTATTTCTGTGCTTTTAAAAAAAATAAACAAAACATGAAAAGACATCAAATTGCACCAAAGAGAAGAAATCTGTGTGTGTTTCTACTGGCGACAGCTTTTACAAAACCTTTCATTTGTGTTTTGCTTTTTTCCACTGAACTTTAATGTGTTGATTATGGTCCAAACATTGTCAGAGCTATTATAGTGTACAAGATATACATCTGAAACTCTGAGGTACTATAATGATACATTGACCAAAGATATAAAAATACAAGATAAAGAACTTTATCCTGTGATTTTCATCTAGGGTATTACATTTTCCAGACAACAATATCCTCTTGAAAAAGAAAATTAATCAAATTGACAGCAGCATCTTGTAAACAGCTAATATATATATATAACAAAGACAGTGTTACATATATTGTCAACGTTCCAATACTATCTTTCCGTATATTATCAGAATTAATTTTAAAAAAGAAATTAAAGAAAAATTTTATGCAAATACAAGGTATGTATATCTGAACATGATACATCTTCTCCATAGAGGATATTGGATAGATTAAGGGAATGGGCAGATGAGATTCAATATAGTAAATGCAAAGTTATAAAAAGAATATATACTGGATACCAGTAGGTGTATAGGCGCTTCCAAAATTATTTAGTACTAGGTGTATGTGTAAAAAAGGTGTTTCCCCTATCACCTTAAAGCTTAGACAAGTAAAAAAAACATAGAGGATAAACCCCTATTTAAACATACACAACACCCAAGTGTCAATAGGAGAATAAAAGTGTATACATATAATTTACGGTATATAACACTGAAAATGTCCCACTGTAGGTAAGGGTACAAGGTATGAGAATCTATAAGAAAATAAGTAAAACAAAACATGGTGTAACCTGTTAAAATCTACATTGTCAGCTTCAAGGTGCCAGTATTGGCTTGGATTGTGGAACTAATGTATAGAAGGATCTGGTGCAGAATTGCTTTTGGTCCCCCGTCCAGCGCCATAGTGGCCAAAAGCTAGATCCCCACCTGTTTTACAAATACCACAATGCTTTGTCAGCTTGGAATCTACCACTAACCCATCCTCTCAGGGTTGTATTTGTGATCATGTTTGTGTTTGAATGTAAGCACATTTTTGTATGGAGTATGTATGTGCATGTAGGGGTTTATTTGTGTATAGTGTGTATGTGGGTTGTTGATCCGAAGATAAATCAGTTGGCCATTATTTAGTCAAGAATTATTTTGTTTCTGTTTTTGCGGCATAATTGGCCATGGCTTTACATTTTTATTTTGTTGTTGCTTTCTATTGTATGAAAATACAGTTAAAGGAACAGAACACAGAAAAAAAATACAGTTTTACATTTTTCACCTTTGTTAGCAAACAAATATATTGATTCAGTTACACCATGAGGCCATTTTGTATTTTGCCCACCACTTTGCAACAGTACCCCAATATCGGTGGGTCCTACACTAATGTTAACATGGGAGAGTTGCATACTAACTTGCAATACTTACTTACAGTTTATATTGCTTCCAGAAGCTCATCAATTTATGCTTTCCTGTGGTCACCTCCAAAGGGGCACCTAAAGTGGAGGGTGGAGTGCTCAGCTCAATGGAAATCTGGTCCGGATTCCAAATCTACACAGAAAAAAAAATAGGGAATTGGAAACACACCCAGAACATGCATTGTTAAGTAGTGTTGCTGCTGTAAAGACGAAAACATATACAAAATACAGTTAAAGTTATGCTTTCTATTTTATTTTACAGAATACAAATATGCATTTTAAAGGTTAAACTCATTGGACTTAAATCTTTATTCACTCATACTATATATATATAACATATAAAGTTATGTGAGCTGTGTGAGTTTTTCCCTTGGGGATATTTCATGTTGGAGCAACGGATAACATAAAGACATGGGCAGCCTCTTATTTTTCACACAGGTTTGTTGCTCTATAACATTCTAGGATCTAGGCTATTCATTATCTTTGTAGTGAACATTAATTGCATCTGAATTTATGACATTGTAGCCTTATACTAATTTCTAAGTTAGAATATATTTTCATTTAAAATTTTGCAAACTTTAAAAAATAAAAAATAACTTTTTTTATGTTCGAGTTTGATATACATTTCTATTAATTATTTTGCATAATTTATAATAGTTTCAAACCATAAAAGACAATATCAGCATGTTGATTCTTTGGAGCAATTGTTCATTGTGTGATATTTGACAGTGAACATTGCAGCCATTGTTATAACGTGCTTGCTGTGGATAATTAAATGGTTGTGATTCCAGCTGTAATTCTAGTTTAGAAATATTTATTCTACATCTGTAATTTATTTTTTTATTCATCCATGACCTTGATAATCCTATATTGTTACCTAGACAATAACATTGTTCCTGATAGTTCTCTTTGTGTTTAACTGTTCTGTGTAGAAGCCTAGTTTTGATAAAGAAAAGAAGATATTGGTGGATTCTGTGCAGAGCAGGTTTATAACTTATAGCACTAATATTTAATCTAGTTGTAGCTAATTATGTCCTTAGCTTTTGTTATAATATATTGAGTTAATTAATTCTTCCATCAGTGACACACTGCATCCCAATCACTGATATACAATAAAGATGTTTAACGGTGAAACCGTCTTCCTCTGAACTCATGTCAACCTACACACTATTACAGTTGGACATTGACCCTAAAATCCAAGCCCTGATCACACAAAAAAAAGAATTATTTAAATTTGACAGCTTTGACGTTTAGTCCACCTGACCTGAAGTGATTTGGAATAACCTTGAATGGAAATAATATTTAGCTGATAAGACTACTTATTATGAATCATCTCTTTGGGTGATCAATGCACGTCTGGCAGATAAGTTGATATTTCTCTTATAACACCAAGGTTACCTACTGTTTAAAAAGAATGAAAACTGTGTCTAATAAAGCAATCTTTGGTAAGGTCCATGAATTCACAACACACAGAGCAAATATACTAAATAATATTTAGAATATTTTCATGTGAATTCTATACATACGTTGCAAACCTATGCAAACATATACAAATGTTGCAGATTGTATTACAGTATAATACACAATATCTAAACTAAAATATATATTAGACAATAAAGTATGTAATAGTTGGTAAGTTTATCATATTAATGAAGAAGTAAGGTAGAATACAAACCCTTACTTAAAATGTATATACATAACAAATTAAAACAGGAAGACTTCACTCACCTAGTCACCTAGGCCAGGGGTGGGGAACCTTCAGCTCTCCAGATGTTTTGGACTACATCTCCCATGATGCTTTGCCAGCATTATGTGTGTAAGAGCATTATGGGGGATGTAGTCCACAACATCTGGAGAGCCGAAGGTTGCCTATCCCTGACCTAGGCTCAATGTGATTTATTCTTTAAATACTGTGCATTTTAAAAAGATATGTGCAATATCAATACATTCAAAATAATAAAAAAATAAATAGAAACTCACATTTCAAGCGCCTGCATTTTTTTTTGCAAAACTCAATAATTTAGGATTTGCATTGAGCCCTCGTCAAACCAGGAAGTTAATTTTCACAGCACTGCAAAGGTTTTTCCCCAAGCAGTGATTTAAGGGGACAGCAAGTATTTCATGGGAGGTCAAATTAATGGTAGGAAAGTTTATATAGCATAACTTTTAGAGCAAACTGGAAACCCCACACGATAAAAAGAAGGGGTAGAAAGAGTACACGTATGAAGGAAAGAGAATTATTCATATTAAAAAAGAATATTGAGAACCAACAACCCAGCACAACTAAACTACTAAATGTAATTAAGCTTACATATTTCATTAAATATAAATGATATTGGGGTATTTATCTCCCTTATTTTTACTACACATTCACTGATTGTGTTTGTATTTTCTAAAGATCTGTGGGTCTTGTACATGCGCTGCACACTATTTTTGTTTTTGTGTAAATATAAATGAGTGCCTGTAGTTTCCCTTCACTTAATGTAAGCCCTCACAACATAGTAAAATATATGTTTAATTATAACTTACATAATGCAAAATAAAAAATAAAGTATATTTATTCATTTTCTTGTAGAAGGACTTAAAAATTCATATGTTAAATTCAATAACTATTCCTGTAGTTGGTATGAGAGAAATGTGAAGAATTCTATAATGGAAAGAAAAATATAGTGATAAGCACACATTTTATTTTCAGGTGGAATTCTTTTGTACTGACTAGCGTTGTCTTAAGTATATATGACAAATGATAACTAGAGATGATAAAAAAATACATACTATGTAATTCAGGTTATAATTTCCAGTCTGATTTACTTATATACAATAATCTTTTCTGCATACATAAGCAGGTCGGTTGCTTACTAAACCGTGAAAGAAAATACACACCACTTCAAAAGTATTCAAGCTGTACAAAATGGCCATTAAGAAAAGAGATTGAAACTCAGTGGGGCTAAATTAGATTTGTTACTTCTTGAAACTGAAGTCCCTTTGGTAGTTGGTTCAAGCTAAAAAGCTGATTGGGAAAAAGTAGAACAAGAGGCCGACTGCAATTTTTCATAGTTATTGTGGGTGACACATCTAAAGTAGAAGAATGCAGGCACGGGAAAGCACATAAATTAGACAAATGAAAGAGTTTCTCGACTGCTTCAAAAGAAGCGACAAATATATGAAACAAATAAAAAGTAATAATTCACGAACAGGTGACAAATAGCTTAATCTAGCTCTTTAATATGTGCTCTATCAGGAAAAAGAAGGAATGTAACTGCCGAGGTAAAAAAAAGGAACTCGAAAATCGCATGCATGTCTAATGACTGATAACACTAGGTACTAGGAGAAATATGTAGATTGTGTGATAGAATCTTTTAATTTGTACTATGGCAGGTTATATTCTAATGTAATTTTGCTTGGTAGTCAAAACAAATTGAAACCAAGTAAGGAATCTATATATTCCAGTATGCATCTGAGAGTATTATTTTTGTTAATGGTATATGTATGATATATGCAGTAATTAATTGTTATATACAAAAAATCCTGCTTGTTATAAACTGCATATAGATATAAAAGTTCATTACATTTAGATGGACGCATAGACGGATAGACAGTCAGATGGATGATTGGACATAAAAATATTTGTTAGGAGGTTCAATTAAATCAAATCTATATAATTCATCTAAAATATATATTGTAAAACATGACTAGAGTATTGACAAATGAAATGTTCTTTTAGAATACATAGAAGAAAAGATATAGAAAATAAAAATATAAGAAGCATAACACAATATTGTCAAAGTATAAAAATGTTAACATAAGATCAAAGTAACTTCAACTGAAGCAATAAAAGGCATATATCACCAGATATTGCGTCTCTATTTAACTCTACTATCACTTCAGTTGGCTTTGTTTCACCTAGGTATGTATAAATATTATGTCTCCTATAAAAGATTATCTAATAATGTGTTTGGGTATGAGTAACATTTCAACCTCTCACTGGGCCTTTATCAAACAAAGGGACTAGTGTAGGACTAAAACATCACTCTTTTTGGGTACCCAATGGAAGGACCACATCTTTGGAGGATTTGTGGTTTTATTTATTGGATATATGTAGCGAATGTTGGAAGAGCTGTGATCCTTGCATTCTGAGATGATTTGCTGTATCCTGTTAAAATATTTTGTGTAAAAGAGCAGACTTAATTTATGTTATAGAATGATATATAGTCATGGAACAATATGACAACTTGTTTCATACTGAAACTCAACTTTGTGACAAATTCCAAATATGGCAGCAAGAGACTTTGGAAAAAAGGGTAATTTCATATTTTAATATAAAATAATTCACGGTTTGATCTAAATAGGTGTATCAAACATGAAGTTCAACATATAAAGTGCAAAACTCATAATATACTCAGTTAAAGTCCACGTTTCTTCTTTTTTCTAAAATATAACTTGAAACCTAAGTATGCCTTTTCCTTTTTTTATGATACCAGCTTTCAAGCCACCGTCATGTTTTTTAAGGGGATATTTTACCTCACGATCCTTCTTTCTAAATGGTCTGTAAAAGAAAATGAATTACATTTAAGGGCTTAAATGGCTTAGACCCCTGATTCTTCTAACCCACCACAAGTAAGCAGATCATTTGTTTACCTGTGTTATCTTTCACACCAGAGAGAGACAATTAAAACTAGTGATTTGGAAACAGTCTCAACATTTCCATAAGAAGATTTTAGAAAAAGAGACGACAGAATTAAGAGAATAATGTTATTCAGAAATTAAAACACGACAAATTCACTTTATCAAATGTACATTGCAAGTGTGAAAGAAGTAACAGATATTTTTTTTTAAATTTAATATTTTAAAGTTGCTTCAATATTTTTGCTTGGTTCTACCTATAAAATGAGCAAACTTTACTACAGCTAACATGTCACCAAACAGTTAAGAGTGCACTATGGTTTAATTTTACAAGCATTAAGCTCATACAAAAACAAAATGCGAAGCATGTGGTTCAATAAATATAATTTTCTAAAAATTAAACATTATGTATTTTCTTTTATTTTCATTTTTTTAAGTTACATTTATGACGGATGTATGAGCTTTTAATTTATACAATTCTAAACTGAGATATTTCTTTATTTCAAAATATTTGTTATCATGGAAAATTATGTAAATTGCAATATCAAAAGTCAAGGGAAAAACATGCTTTTAGAAGCTGAATATGTGAATATACTATGTCAACTACTGCTGTACCAAGCCAAAATAACAAGTGAGAGTCATACACCATCATAAGCAGATTGTTTCCATTTTTTTTAATGATGTTTTTGCAATTTAAAAAAAAAAAAGTAGTTTGAGCGTGAATGGTTTCAACACAGGTACATAGATGACAAGACATACCATCATTTATTTATCTCAGTCTAGAAAGGTTGGTCATTGCAGAAAATTCATTCTTGAAATGGAGATTTCAAGTGAATTGTCAAATGACTTTCAATAAAGAACTTCTCTTCATTGTGTTGTCGTGACTGTTCTATAGGTGAAATTACTTTATTGCTATCGTTTTTCAACAAAAGTAATAGCCTTGTATAAACCCAGGAATGCAGTGACGACCGTTCTTATCAATGTCTATTGTATGCTGCTTAAAATGATCACGTCATCCATAAACCACATGAATTCCACATTAACCCCTTAAGGACACATGATGGAAATGTTTCGTCATGCTGGTCTTTTACTTCTAAAGATGTGTACTTAAGGTGTTAAGTGTGCAATCTGATAACATTCCCATCAAGTATGTACATGTGATGATCTGAAGTTTGCATTACCACACAGCATTGTACCATGAAGTATATTTAAGAGTGGTCGCACCTATATCCACATGATGCAATCAGCATCTCACAGTCCCTAATGTGCAGACTTACAGATTTGTGGGATGCTTCTGCACCACTTGTTGGTGAGGTGACTGTGCATGCATGAATAGATTACATTTTATTCTCTTAAAAGTAACACCAAGTCTTTTTAGTTACGTTACTCTTTTTAGAACTTCATGAAATGTACAATACAGATTAATTTGAATTACCATATTTATCTCTGCTAAGAAATTTTAAAGGACCACTATAGTCACCCAGACCACTTCAGCTCAATCACCCAGGTTTTAACCCTGTAGCGGTACATAGCAGTTTCAGAGGAACTGCTATGTTTACATTGCAGGGTTAATCCAGCCTCTAGTGGCTGTCTTCCTGAGGGAGCCCGGTGCTGGATTAAGAAAAGTGGCTGAAGGGGTTTTAACCCCTTCAGCCCAATGGGAGGGGGACCCTGAGTGTGGGGGGACCTAAGGATTATATAGTGTCAGGAAAACAAGTTTGTTTTCCTGACACTATAGTGATCCTTTAACTCTCACAGAAAAAAATTATTTTGTATGATTAAACTGATGTGTAATTAAGCTTTATGTTAGTTTGGAGGGCGCTGCATAACAGATTTGTAAACATGCACAACAATATTTTTAAGTGCATATCAATAGCCATATATTCAATATACAGTATATATAGTATAAATTTGCTTAGTGTTTTCAACAACATGGATAACAAGTTCCCCATACTGAATCTTCATTTTCAACAAACCAAATATTTAAGGGACACTATAGTCACCAAAACAAATTTAGGTTGCTGAAGCAGTTTTGGTGTATAGATCATGCCTCTGCAGTCCCAATGCACAATAATCTGCCATTTAGGAGTTGAATTACATTGTTTATACAGCCCTAGTCACACCTCCCTGCATGTGACTTACACATTCTTCCCAAACACTTCCTGTAGAGAGACATCTAATGTTTATACTTCCTTTATTGCACAGTCTGTTTAATTTAAACATTTCTTATTTCCTGTCCTGTTAACAGCTTGCTGGATCTAGCATGAGCCTTGTGTGTGATTAAAGTCCAATTTACAGAGCAGGAGATAAAAACTTATAAAGTAAGTTAGCATCTGATTGAAAATGAAACTTTTTTTAATGCTGGGTGGGTGAGTCACAGTCAGGGGAGGTGTGGCTATGGCTGCAAGGACAAAAACAAAAGTAATTTAACTCCTACCTTGCAGAGAATTGAGCGGTGAGACTTCAGAGGTATAATCTATACACAAACACCCCTTCGTTTAGCTAAAGTTGTTTTGGAGACTATAGTGTTCCTTTAATTTAACCTTAGGTTTAATATATATGGTCTGAGATATTAGTGGTCTCAGTATAACAGTGTTCAATGATGCTCAAAGAAACCTTGCATGGATTTACTAACAAAGTTTTAGAGAAAAAATATATTAACTTTAAAAGGATTTGCATATACAGAACATGATGTTTACTGTGGTCATTCTGAGTTTGTATTTTACATTAGTATTGAACAAAATAAAAAACATAATATGCCAAAGGAGCATCTGTGCAACAATTACTGTGTCAGTCTATTGTATCTGAAAATTATTACTTTGAAATTGCATGCCTGCCTAAACAATTCTGTGATTGGCTATCTCTTTTGAGAAAATGCATTTGTGTTTTATTCTTTTTAATGCTTGAAGTAAATTATATAGTTCCCCTATCCTAATGTTATGGCAGTATAAGCTAGTTTGGCTTTTAAGAAAGAATATAAAAGTACTTGCTAGCTCCTAAGCCAATTTCCTTCTTTAACTGTTATGTATAAATTGCTGAGTGCAAAAGCATGTGATTTGTGATGAAAGCAGCATTTCCTGTACACAATTCACTTAAATTATAGGTGGGACACTTTCTATTTTCCTGGAATAAAAGGCCAATCCTAATTTCTGCTTTTAGCTGGTTGTCATGTGGCCAGCTTTAATGATCTGTCTACATAGAGTTCCTACTTTGAAACAAAAATGCAATCACATAGAAAAGTTAATGTACATTAACATTACCAATATCATGTTTGAGTACATTAGAACCAATATCTTTGGTTGTGTAGTTGTTCTTTAACCCCTTAAGGACCAAACTTCTGGAATAAAAGGGAATCATGACATGTCACACATGTCATGTGTCCTTAAGGGGTTAAACTTTAGATTTATTATGAGTGTAAACCTATAAAATATACTTGGTTAAAGTCAAAAAGTCACTATAGTCACCAAAACAACTTAAGCTTAATAAAGCAGTTTTTGGAGTATCGATCATCCACCTGCAGTCTCACTAGTCACTGTGACTATAGTGTCCCTTTAAGAGAACCTGTAAATAACCTTATTGTCTTTCTGATCATCTTACGTTAACAATTCCTTACCATTCCTTATATACCATATATTTTTTATATATATTTTTTCAGTTTTTTAATTTTATGCTGTACTTAAAAATTATTTAAGGTTTTTCAATTAAACAAATTTGTGTTTCTTCTAATTCCAAACTCTTTACTCACACTGTCAGTCTAGAATGTATCAACATGTCATGTCATGCATTAAAGGGGACACTATAGACACCCATTGAAGTGATCTGGTGCAGTATCCCTGTCCCCTTAACCCTGCAATGTAAATCAAAGCCATTTTAACCCCTTAAGGACCAAACTTCTGAAATAAAAGGGAATCATGACATGTCACACATGTCATGTGTCCTTAAGGGGTTAAAGAGTTTTCGAGTTTTCATTGTAGGGTAAAGATTGAGTGGTCACTAGCTACTTAAGGCACTTTGCATGAGGACACCTAGCATCTTGAAAATCACCATAGGAAAGCATTGATCCAATGCTCTACTATAGGGAAGGCCTAATGAGCATGCGGTATTCACCACGCATTAGATCCTCCATAGCCATGATGTCATGGGAGGACGAGACAGACAACATTGCTGCAATTGGGTAAGTGAAAGAAAGGGTTTTTTAAACCTTTCATGATGAGAGGGCATGGAGGCAGAGGAACACGGTAGCTTTAGGAGTACCGCTTTGTAATCCAAACACTGTAGTTTTCTTTAATTATTTTAAGCTTTGGATGGTGAAACTTCCTCTTTGGGTATCCTCTTTGCTACATGATTACTTTTATATAAAACATGCAACAAACAATAAATTATGTAAATAAAAACAACATAACTGCACATATATTGTGTAGCAGTATGTATAACATTTATTTAGTATATATATTAAGTGTTAAACACTGACACTATTTATGATGCCTTTTGGCTTTACAAATGAAAAGTCCCCTTTCTCTCTACATCAGTCTTCATCTTCTGTACAAGAGTAAAGCAGAGCACTATTGTAAATTTGTTTGGCTGCATTACGATGACCCAAGGCATGTCACTTTATCTCTCTGATTCCCAGACACTAAATACAATTGTAACTTCTTCTGGGCAAAGATTTGTCTTGTATGTCTTGCTTTCTGGTGTACAGCATTTCAACTTCACAATAAGCTTATGTTATAAACAAACAAACATGCCACGGAGAGATAAATTATATGAAACAAAAAATATTACTGGATGTTATTGACTTTGATAAAAATTCATAAAGTAACTTAAAACAATATCTACTTGTTAGTTCAATTAAGTCTTTACTTATACATGTATATTTTAAAGATTTTGATTTAGACATTGATTTAATATTTTCGAATAAGCTTTTCAGATTATAATTTTTTTTCTAAATATTAAAATATCAAAAAAATCTAAGTATTATAAATTTATAATATATTTCAAAATATTAAATTATTTCAGAAGCATATCAAACAATATTAAAGTGAGGCCTTAGAGCACTATACCAAAATAACAATAACAGCCAAATCACTTTGTCTGAAAATAACATTTAGTTTGGGTAGTCTATACTCGTCATCCATGTGGCAGTTCACATCGTCCTAATATCATTCGTACAAAATATTAAGCAAAACAATTCAGATGAACTAAATTCAGATGAACAAAATTACTGACTTGCATTTTTGCTCCATTTTGCTCTTTCTGAGATGAAAAAAAAGAGAAAAAATAACCTATAGAGGAAAAATAGGAGCAATAAAACTCTATGTTTATATGTTTATATTGATGAAATATATAATATATAAATATCGATTTTTTTTTTTACTGCTACTTGTTTCCCCTCTATTGGTCACTTCACAATTGATCTGTGAATAAAATCAAAATTAAGGGACTGTCCTCTAACCATCAATCGTGAAATTCCCCTTCAATTATATCTTGCTGGTGCCACAGACAGAACTCCGAATCACACAAACATATTCATTCATTGTGCAAGTCATTTGCTTGCTTATATGTCCATATGGCACTTCGGCATTACAAAATTAAATTGGCCTAAATTCAGATCAATTGCAGTTCAGCCAAAAATTAAAGCACAAGTCTACTTAATTGCAGTTTAATTAGATGGAGGTTATGAAAAGCATTTTTTGTTGTCTCCACATCCAGTCAGCATATTTACTATCAAAAAGAACAAGATTTATTCTTGTTTTTTTCAGGACAAGGGTATATATTTTCGAAGTTTTCAAGTTCTCTTCTAGTTCTAGTATTGCCTGATTTCATGTTTTAATCACCCATTGACAGCTTTAGGTTATCTTATCTGGATGCAGCCATATTTTTTCCCTATAGAAAATCTCACCTTGTATATTATTAAATTAGTTCAAAACAGTTGTGCTACAAGATCTGCATACATAAATTGTAACTTCTTCTGGACATAGAATAATTAAATTATTTCCTACTGTATATTATGTAAACTGTGTACTATTATTACATGCCCGTTTTGCATTTTATCTGATGTATACATGTCCTTCATTTTTCACAATAGAAACACTCTATTTAAGGCAAGGTCATAAAATTGATTTATAGTTTGTCATGATCACTAGTGATGTCCCGAACAGTTCGCCGGGAACCGTTCGCCAGCGAACATAGTGTGTTTGCGGTCGCGAACACGCGCGATGTTCGGTGCGCCCCCTATTCGTCATCATTGAGTAAACTTTGATCCTGTACCTCACAGTCAGCAGACACATTCCAGCCAATCAGCAGCAGACCCTCGCTCCCAGACCCTCCCACCTCCATGACGAATAGGGGGCGGACCGAACATTGCGCGTGTTCGCGACCGCGAACACGCTATTGTGGTGACATTCTGTCATCAAACTAATATGGTGACCAGGGGTCATGTGACCAAGCTCATGTATGCATTTCTCACAGTGGGATAAGCTTTACCTTTGATATGGTAATTCAATACCTTTACAGGTCAGGAAAGAGATAACCACTCCCCCCTATCCCCATTCCTCTCTGTTCCTTCTTGGCTGGGCTACTAAGCAGACCCTTAAGCAGACATGGGCTAATTTTTATCATGGTGAACTGTGAGTGGGATCTGGTGATTTTATAAGATTTAGTTGTTATTATTAGTTAGGTTGTTGTTGCTGTTGTTGTTGTTGGTATAGTTAGTTAGATTGTGTGTCATTATTTGTATGTTGTTGTTGTTTTGTCTCTGAATAAATATTTGTTAAAGTAGACGGACCAGAGTTTATATGTGTATGCGTACATAATAATTTATAGAGTTTGGTAATACACCACAGCTATGTTCGCTGGCGAAATGTTCCCGGCGAACTGTTCGGGACATCACTAATGATCACCTCTTTTCTTCTACTATTAATCCCTCTTCCTATATTATCATTTGTGTTGGGTTTCGCTACCACATTGTTTTCACGATAACTCCAAGTTCCATTCTTCTTCTATTAGAATAAGTATGAATCCATTCACGGTATATTTTAGGAGATGGTCTTTATAGTGTAACGTGTTTTAAAATTAAACTTTTACTTGCTATGTTTTCAATCATTGTTCTACTTTTAACTTATTGTTTTTAACATAAGAACCGTTGAATCTGTTGCAAAAATCTGTCGTGGCATTTCATATCTCACTTTCTGTTTGCCATATCACCACTCAATTCAACGTTGTACATATCTATGGCTTACAATTTTTCTTCCTATGTGTATTATGCAAACGAAGAGCTTTTATAAGAGCCATTGTTTGGATTTTCTCTGGTGTATTCATGCTCTTCTGAAGATAATTTTTTTAGTATAGACCACACTAGTTAAGGAAAGGTCTTACAAGTGCTTTATAGAGTGTATTCAGCGTATTTCTTCTACTGCTAATCCCTCCTCTGATTTGCTCAATTTTGTTGGATTTTCCTGTACTCTGTCATACTGCTCTCAAGACAATAACACACAGCTTCCTTTCTTATGTTTACATCAATAGAATTCCAGTAGAAGAATCCTATTTTTTTTTTCTGTTTTTTGCTTGCTACAGTTCCTCCTGCTCTCACCCATGGGCTTTAGGTTGGGGCTAAAATAAGGGTGGCATACTATTGTCCCATTCCAGCCCAACTTATTGTAACCAGATATATGCACTTATTTGTAAAATTTTGGTTCATTCAAATTGCTTTTCCTGAAAATGGTTGCCTGGACAAAATTTGTCCAATCCAAAAAGCAACACGTACAAAATTCAGTTCATCCAAACCAAAAATGATTACGTACCAATCAATATGAATGTATATTTATTGCCAGGCACAAGTCTAAAAGATCAAATAACTAAATTTAATACAGAATAAATATGTTTTATTTAATTTCATAAAAAGGAAATTGTTAACCAAAAAAAAAAGATATTTTTTTTTTCATTAATGTAGCTTAAACACTCATCTTTCTTTTTTAATTGCCTCTAGAAATAGCAAATTATCTATCCATTAATTCATAAAAGTGCATATGGGATGTTTAATGCCATGCAAATAAAATGAATTGTGGGTTTAATAATGTTACGTTTCATAATGAAGATTTATGAAATTCTTATGCTAGTACCAGCTTTGCGAACATATGCAATCATTGCAGTTGAATGGTTGAGTTCTTCTTATAGCTTCTGAACATTATGTTCTTTTTTCCCCTCTTGACTGCAGCGCACAATGCCAATATAAACCAATACATACAGGGATTTTAAATTTACTTTGTATCCAACAGCCCACAATGGCTGACTTTATTTCAGCACTAATTGTGTACTAATTAATAATTATTCTATAGGTGTCTTTTTGCTCAAACAGCCTAAATATAAAAATGACTACACTTCACAAACATGGAATAACATTGTAAGGATTATCCCTGCAATTAAACTACTACGTTTTTTTACTTTTCTTATATCCCTTATAGCTGTGTTCATTATAGTTATCTTTATATGTTACTGTTGTTTTAACCATTTAATAATGTTACCGTAAAACCCTTACAATACAGCTGAAGTCTTCAAATGTGTTTTTGGAAAAAAACTTAGTACCAGCTTACTACCAGTAGTGCACTCACTAGAACAGAGAGAGAGAGATGGCATTGGCCTAGAATATATGACCACTTCCTTGCAGTATCCATACTACAAAAAAAAAAATCTAATTTCTTTTGGTTTTTATTTTGAACTTTAGTTTAGCCAATGTGTGCTCATTATTGTAAAATAATACATTTGAGAGAGAAGAATATTAAGTGACTCATAGTTAACCCCGTTGATACCAAAATTATGCATTTATCTTTTAACTCCCATTTTGTATGGCAAAATCAAAATTATAATTAATTCCTTTTTTCTAGAACTAACATTGAGAGATCAGGGGGTTTAATAGCTCTAGTACATCTTCATTCTTCCTCCCAATAGAATCTGTAAAAGAATCAAAAAATGTCAGGTTCCTCTTTGCGCCTCCCACACAGTAATCAATTAAAATGTTATTGATACATTTTAACAACCAGGACGATGCGGAAAGGGAGTTTAAGCTCACTGTCAATCTGTGGTCTCACACTGCATGGATTATATGTAGTATTATAGCACCTCTGTATAGTACAACTATATAGTGATTCAGTGTGATTGTGCTATTATATACAGGCATAATGCCCACATGCAGACAGACTTTTTGGTATTATGTTTGCATTGATTCACTGATTCATTCATTGATTGCATTGATACACATGTCATCAGTTTCAATACCAATAAACGGAATATTTGACTTTTTATTTTTTTTTATTTTTGTCTCACCTACCATATGTGCTTGTCTACTAATATTTCTGACACTGTCTGAAACAAAGACAAGGAATTTCATATAATTTTGGAAAGAATATATCCCTTCGATAGAACCAGCATATTAATATTTCGATTAAGTTGAATTAGATGCATACCAATGTATAAATATGTTCTATTTTTAAAGTAAATCTTAAATTAAAAAGAAAAAAGTTTTTCAAAAATGTAGCACAAGACCGAATTAGCCAAAATGAATTAATAAACCGCAATGAAATAAGTATGACAACTATATCTCAACAATCTTATTTTGGTTATTTATGATTATTTTTGTACATTCTATATATTTTTTATATTTTCTCAAAATATTATTACATTTTTTAGCTTTTGTTTCAGACATTTAATGCACATTTTTGTTTTTTACTGGCATGTACTGTCATACACGGAAAGCAACTACAGGGAGTGCAGAATTATTAGGCAAGTTGTATTTTTGAGGATTAATTTTATTATTGAACAACAACCATCTTCTTAATGAACCCAAAAAACTCATTAATATCAAAGCTGAATATTTTTGGAAGTAGTTTTTAGTTTGTTTTTAGTTTTAGCTATTTTAGGGGGATATCTGTGTGTGCAGGTGACTATTACTGTGCATAATTATTAGGCAACTTAACAAAAAACAAATATATACCCATTTCAATTATTTATTTTTACCAGTGAAACCAATATAACATCTCAACATTCACAAATATACATTTCTGACATTCAAAAACAAAACAAAAACAAATCAGTGACCAATATAGCCACCTTTCTTTGCAAGAACACTCAAAAGCCTGCCATCCATGGATTCTGTCAGTGTTTTGATCTGTTCACCATCAACATTGCGTGCAGAAGCAACCACAGCCTCCCAGACACTGTTCAGAGAGGTGTACTGTTTTCCCTCCTTGTAAATCTCACATTTGATGAGGGACCACAGGTTCTCAATGGGGTTCAGATCAGGTGAACAAGGAGGCCATGTCATTAGATTTTCTTCTTTTATACCCTTTCTTGCCAGCCACGCTGTGGAGTACTTGGACGCGTGTGATGGAGCATTGTCCTGCATGAAAATCATGTTTTTCTTGAAGGATGCAGACTTCTTCCTGTACCACTGCTTGAAGAAGGTGTCTTCCAGAAACTGGCAGTAGGACTGGGAGTTGAGCTTGACTCCATTCTCAACCCGAAAAGGTCCCACAAGCTCATCTTTGATGATACCAGCCCAAACCAGTACTCCACCTCCACCTTGCTGGCGTCTGAGTCGGACTGGAGCTCTCTGCGCTTTACCAATCCAGCCACGGGCCCATCCATCTGGCCCATCAAGACTCACTCTCATTTCATCAGTCCATAAAACCTTAGAAAAATCAGTCTTGAGATATTTCTTGGCCCAGTCTTGACGTTTCAGCTTGTGTGTCTTGTTCAGTGGTGGTCGTCTTTCAGCCTTTCTTACCTTGGCCATGTCTCTGAGTATTGCACACCTTGTGCTTTTGGGCACTTCAGTGATGTTGCAGCTCTGAAATATGGCCAAACTGGTGGCAAGTGGCATCTTGGCAGCTGCACGCTTGACTTTTCTCAGTTCATGGGCAGTTATTTTGCGCCTTGGTTTTTCCACACGCTTCTTGCGACCCTGTTGACTATTTTGAATGAAACGCTTGATTGTTCGATGATCACGCTTCAGAAGCTTTGCAATTTTAAGAGTGCTGCATCCCTCTGCAAGATATCTCACTATTTTTGACTTTTCTGAGCCTGTCAAGTCCTTCTTTTGACCCATTTTGCCAAAGGAAAGGAAGTTGCCTAATAATTATGCACACCTGATATAGGGTGTTGATGTCATTAGACCACACCCCTTCTCATTACAGAGATGCACATCACCTAATATGCTTAATTGGTAGTAGGCTTTTGAGCCTATACAGCTTGGAGTAAGACAACATGCATAAAGAGGATGATGTGGTCAAAATACTCATTTGCCTAATAATTCTGCACTCCCTGTAATGGGGGCTTTTGTAGTAGATTTGTTAATCATTAATAGAAGCTGACTTCCAAAATTAATAAATAAACTAAGCACATTTTTTAGTCAAGTCTTTGGAAAGTGGGTCACTCTTAATCTGTCTTTGTTTCCTGCGCAAATGGGACATTTTTTATTAAAAAATTTAGAATGCTGACGCAATTTTAATATTTATTTATTCCTGTAGACAAAATGGCTGTTTTTTTCCCTATGTGTACGTGCAAACTGTGCATCCTAATAATTCAAAAGATACTACTACAATTGTTTTTTTAAATTATATAGGTTTGATAGTTAAAGCGTTAAACACTCATTAATGGTGATTAGGATTGACTTGCACCATTTAGGCTAAAATAGCAAAGTAACAAAATAAATGAAACCTCCTACTCTGCTATTTTAGGCGAAATGTTGCTAGTTATTTACTGGCTCATCTTCCCATAATGCATTGTTTACTGAATAGGTTTATTGGCTTTCTGTTCTGTTTATTTATTTATTTTAAATTTTGTATTATGTTCTAGTAAATCAGTTCTTAGTATTTGTAGTCCAGACACAGATAGCACATGATCTACATTGCAGTGGGAATTGTGGGCTTCAGTGGAAGAGACTGAATAATGTGATATAAAAAAGACAGGACATGTTATAGCTGCTGTGCTTATCTGAAATACACTGTTTGTGTGCTCTCATCGAAGAATTGCATTGTATCCTATTTTAGCTCCTTTTACTGTCATGCACCGTATAAAATATCTCTCAATATTCCCTTGTGTTGAAACTTGTTCTCCGCTATACATTACATATACAACTATTTATTCCTTTAGAAAGATAACATCCGTGATATATACTCTATATTAATTGCCTCTGGTATTTTCACACTTATTTATGTTTGTACCCCAAGAGTGTGCTTGGGTGATTCATTTTAATTATAAAACCAATGTCCTTATCGACAGAGCAAACAGAGCACTGCAACTAAGAACAAAAGATGGATCGTAGAAAAGACGAAGAATAGCCCTAAAAATAAAAAATAAACTTAATGGGTGATGCTTATTGATCTTCTGTCAATAGGTAACTCCACAGCTGTATGCTGTTTTTCTTTTATGAACTACAGGGAGTGATTCTAACACTATTTTTTTGTATCTATACATATATGCTAGTAGCATGTATTTATATGTAAAAAAAATAAAAGTAAAAAAAATAAAATAACAAAAACTGCAGTGTTGCATAGAGGAACAAGGTTACAAACAGGATAACAACCCGCAAAGGGCAAATTAAATATAACATAAACTGAAAAGAGACAGTGCTCTTGCAAACTTACAGTCTAGGGAAAGTAACATATATTTATTTATTTACCAAGGGATAGTGGTGCAAAGTACAGTCACTCATAGAAACCAATATATTTTTCCACATTTACGATGATAACATTTCCTTATAGTGTGCCATCAATGTACATATATAAAATGTGGCCATATAAATATACATCTCTTAAAAAGTGCATATTATGTTAGCGCGATTTTAAATGAAATCTTGTATTAAAAAGAAAAAAGTTTTTCAAAAATGTAGCACAGGACCGAATTAGCCAAAATTAATGAATAAATCGCAATGTAATAAGCATGACAACTATGATTCAACAATCTTTTTTTGGTTGTTTCTGACTATTTTTGTACATTTTATATACTTTTTATATTTTCTCAAAAGATTATTACATTTTTTTAGCTTTTGTTTCAGACTTTTAATGCACATTTTTGTTTTTTACTGGCATGTACTGTCATACACGGAAAGCAACTTATGGGCTTTGGTAGTAGATTTGTTAATCATTAATAGAAGCTGCCTTCTAAAATGAATAAATAAATTAAGTACATTTTTTTTTCTAGTCTTCGGAAAGTGGGTCACCCTTAATCTGTCTTTGTTTTCTGAGCAAAGGTGACATTTTTTATGAAAATGGTTAAACTGGGTCACCAAAGCAAAGAATAATGTTCACTGGTAAAATAATATGGCTCCATCTTTCTTAGATAAAACTTACAGAACCTTGAAGAAGTTTATCCTGGGGTTATTTACTAACCTGAGAATTGTAGAAAACAATCTAGCAGGAAATATTGCTGCTTTGGTGAAATCTTTCAATCCAATTATTTTGACCTAAGATTTACAATTCCATTGCCGGTTAATCCCAGTTCTTTGTTTTTCGGTATCATTCAATGCAAATTTTTATAATCATCTACACTTTTAGCATCTGAGTTTTTGAATAATGCTTATTGCCTAGATATTCATTTGAAATATTGTATCTATTATTTTACTTGTTCATTATAACTAAACATAGACATCTGTCTTCCAGGTGTCTCGATTTAATCACTGCTCTTTCTATCTTTAATCAACTTAAAACAGATGGCTTCTTTAACAGTACAAATACTTTCTGATGAAATATAGATTATGCATTTGGCTATACATTAAATATTTTCTAAAATTATTTCTAACTCGGATACCAGTTACTAAGAACATTACTATTACGATGAAATGTATAAGAGAGAACCAAACCTTTAAAGATCTGCCCTCAATATGTTTGTCCTTTCAGAGACAGGAAATGTTGTGTCATTAAGTCAAACATTTTAACCTCCAGTGAATAGCATCTTCTATGCCTTTTCAACTTTCACGAAGATATTGTTATCAATAAATCAGAGTACCCTCTGGAAACAATATGACAAGAAGATGAAAATATAAAATGAATGATGAATTTTTCTTCTAGGATATAAACTGAGGTCAGAAACTAAATTAATTAAGCAGCAGATGGGGAAAAATTGCATTTTTGTTTCATAATATTTTGAAGACACATTCATAAAATGACATTCATAATAGAATATTGTACAAAACCAAGTACTTCTTTTACACATGGAAACATCATAAATAAGATGGTAATATGAGGAAATAATGCGTGTTCCCAAGTTGGCCACAGTTATTGATTATCAACTATTTTAAAAAATGTTAAGAGAGAGACAAAATATAATGCAAACGATTCTACTCCAGAATGGGTTTGAATTGCATCAATGTCCAATCTTATGGTAAATCATATCATTCAATATTGTGAGATAATTTGAGCAGGGCCTTTTTCCACTTCTTACTTTGTATTGACCATCATTATATTTAAGTGTCATTTACCTGTTTATAAATATTAATGATAATAATTAGACTAATGTAAATTCATGAACTGAAGTATAGTTAGGCAGACAGATTTTGGAGATGTTATGTATAAAGAACAGGGTGAATTACTATTTTGATTAATTAATGAATTCATACCATCGATAACCTCAACACATTGCCATATACAAAGCAATAAGCACAATACAATGAGGTTTACATGCTTCTCTGTAGATTCCATTGTAATATATAATATTCCTATTTCAACCTCTATGCATTACCCTTGGCTTCTTGAATTTAACTGGCCTTTAGTTTTTATCTGACCTTGACTTGTACTTGAATTATTGATTATACGCCTCTACTGCATGCTCTACTTCTTTCCTTGATATCTCGTCCTGCTTGCAGCTTATACATTATAAGTAAGAATAATTCTTATTTCATGTACATCCACTGAGTAACATGCACATTAATATAGATACACTGCAGGTCAATGTGTCAGTTAAATGCTTGTAAAATCATTTAGTTCTTGAAGAGCAACAAAAATAGGTTTTGGAAATGTGAGGATAAATAAAACATAAAAAAAATTGATTAACCCTTTTAAGTACCAATAATATTTCTTGCAATCATCACACTCTGGTCCCTGAAGATCCTATGCCAGTGTTTGGTGAATGTCTCTAGATGTATACAGATCTGTCACCTTTAAATAATTAGGGCATTCTATAGTTCTTTAAAGGTTGATATGGTTTTATAGATTTATTCCACCATTGGTCCTTAAGGAGTTGATGAATAACTGGATGTATGGTGTAAAAAGGTTGGTTTTCTTTTTGTATCATTGAATGAATCTTACGTGAGATATCCAAAATAAAGTCTCCATAGAGAAAATTATCACCATAATAAATTAGTAATAGTAATGAGGACAAAAAAACAACGATATTTTATATATATTATAGCCTTTTGATTATTTGTTTTGTATTGCAGTTTTCATGTTTTTAGCTTTTTTTCTGGTCCATAAAAAACTGTTTTGTTGAGCTGTAATTATATTTTTTGTTTCTTTTACTTAGCCTTGTTTTTGCTGAAGTAAGAGTACAACTGTGAGATGTAAGGTTTGGATATCTTTTGATCTTTTGGTGTGGGGGGCTATTGGCAGATTCATTCCATGGACCCTGGAATATAGGCATATCATGGGCCTTTTAATAGGGACTATTAATTTTAAGTGGTTAATCTGTTTAGTCAATAGCAAATGGAGTCACTCTTGCTCTATTAAGATTCCTTTCCTAACTGATGTCTCAGCACAGCTAGTAAATGACAATATCGGCATATATTTCATCAACACCAAAAAAAAGATGTGGAGCCCAAGTAATTTGACCTATTTGAGCACTGGAGTTGTTGAAAACATTTTTAAGATAGTAAATTTCAGAGATAATGGAAAGTTTGTAAAATATTGTAAGCAGGATAGAAGGCTTTGATAAGTGATGTAATGAAAATACATAAGAACAGATATGTCAAAGAAAGCAGCATTGTAGGTAATATTGTAAGTCTGAAGACAGTGAAGAAAGTGCTATGTGGAGTTTAGAAGCATTTTCTATTGTATAGAGTTGGCTCTATTGAGTGTCATGACAGGTGATAAGAAGGTTGCTGTATTTTAAAGTGAGTTAGAATGTTTAGTTTGTGGTATTTGACTCTGGCATTCTTTTTTATTTCAGAGAGTAAGGTAGTGAGAAATAGTGAGTAAAAACTAGGTAACCAGAAAAAAAAAATATGTGACACAGTTGTTTCATGCTTGGAAAGTTGGGATTAAAGTAAAAGAATTAATTTAAAAAAATGAAGAACACATTGAATACTGAACTGATATGCCAAGAAGGCCACTACTGCCACAGCAATTTAAAAAGGTAACTCAGATATGGACCCCATACTCCACGTGCATGGAGGAATATCAATTCAGTTGCACTGATGATGCCAATGGAACAATCCTTGGAGTGTGGATATACCTGCTTTGGTTCTGCATGCCCCCATGTGGATATGACTGTGGATATGACCTGGTATGCTAATGATATGGTTACCTTCTTATTGGCACTAGTGACTTCCTAGGTGGATGACTACTCAAAAGACATGCAGAATAACTGTAAAACATTCTTCCTGTATATCTTCCACAGTGTGTTTTTATAGGTCATTTATGTTTTGTAAACCCTCCTCATAAACACAATGTATAGAAAGAAGTCAAGTGGAACAATATTAGGTATTAAAAAATAATAAGGTATGTAGAAGTTAGTAGGTACATTTTGAAACATAAACGGCAAAGAAAGGGCTGGAGTACAAGGCTGTGAATGAGTGTCGATACATTTTGCACTTCCTGAGCATAGATGAAAATTTTATATTCTTTAAACCTAGATGATTAGGGATGACAAATATGTGAATTTGTAATGTTCACGAATACCACAGGTGGTCATGATTATATTCACAGGCAAGATTATTAGAATACTATTCAAGCATTAAGACAAGAGATGACGGATTATGTATGATACAGTCAAGAATATCCAAGGTTAAGCATAAGTCTGATAAAAGGGTTGAATGTGCTCATGTAGCTGTAGAAACACATAAATGGTGTATTTAAAATATTACCGTTTTGTATAAATTGAGATTAAATGGACAGAGCCAACCATTTTGCAAAGTAGATATTTAGTAAATACTGATCAAAAATAGGGTTTTATGAGTTTGCAACATTAACAGATATAACTGCCAGCAATCTCTTCTTGAGATTGAATTAACATGTTTGAAAGATAGTTATTGTACTAACTGAGTAAGCCACCGATTATCTTCAAACTAACCAACCTAATCCAGTCTAAAATGAGTTTTGTAGCTGCAGAGAGATATTAAAAACAATGTAAAACCTTTAAAAACAAAACATTAAAAAGTTGTACAACATACATATCTAATAAAAATCATCAAATAAATATTTTAGCATTACTTCAGTAAAGTATAACCTCCAATTATTTTAGTAGGAAGTGTACATTTAGCTTTTGTATTTCAAATGTGTTTAAACATTGCTTTTACCCAATGAAATGGTACATATTTGATTGATATATGAAGGATTAAAGGATAGGATTTCCCTGTATACTCTCGTGCTAGCAAAAAAGTAATATAATTAAATCAATTTAAAAAGTGAATGATCGCATTCTTTTGAATATTCATATTGCAATTTACACAAATTATTATTTATATTCAAACGGTGTATTTTTAGCCTTTTAATTATTTTGCCAGTTATTTTCCCAAATAGCTTACCAGTGCCATCTTTGTGTCCAAATAACTTATTAGTGCCATACTTGTGCCCAAATAGCTGATCAGTGCCATCTTTGCCCCAAAATTGCTAATCAGTGCCATTTTTCTTTCTAAACTGTTTACTAGTGTCCTGCTATCCTCAAATAGCTTGTCAGCACCATTCTTATTCCAGGAGGTGTCATCATCTTTGCCTCCCAGCAATGCTGCATGGTGCCAAATGCGAGGGGACAGAGCCTTACACGAGGGGTGGAGCCTACACAAGGTGGCATAACCTAGTGCTGCATTTACCACTGATGTTCCTCTAACTACAGAGCACCTGGGCGCTGTGCACTCTGTGAACCGAGATAATACATACAGTAGTAAGTGGAGCATTCAATAAGTCTGTAAAATTATTTTTTTTTTAAATGCAATAAATAGATTTAAAATCCAGTCAGATAAGCGTAATCAAACTCACAAGCCTGGAGCCAAATAAAATCATATGGCTTGCATGGGAAGTGCAGAGGGACTCTTGATAGGATGTCCCCGTCCTTTTTTCAGGTCTCTCTTTAGGAACCTTTAAGTGGTGTTTGAAGAAAAAGGTCCAGGAAAGCTCTTTGTCCAAGTGGATACACTTTACTTCATTCAATAAAACAAATAAAAGAGAATAAGTATGAGTGTACAATAAAATGGATAAAAAGTATGGATTTTCGGTCGCAACTTTCTTGCGTCATGGAGCGTGCTGTGTATATCGGTGGAAGGCACCATGTGTGCCACAAAGCTTGTTGTTTAACGGGCAAACTTCCCGGAGTTTCTTCACGGCTGTCGATGTACCCGTGGTGTTTATATTAATGCCAAGGGGTGATCGGCACTCCCCGGAGCACTCCCCAGGAGTTCTTCCCGTATTAGTGCAAATAGAAGCATTTCTTCCTTTAAAGGTGACATATAAAAAACTGGCAATTTCTTTATAAGGAACATATGGTCAGTAGAGATAATACTGTACAAAATAGTAATAAATACATATACACCAATGATAGTAGAGTAGTCGGAGTTATCCTATTGATAAAAGTTTATGGTGAATAATGTAAAAAGAGGGTGTTAAAAAGGGGTTTATTTTTTCTTATGGCACACATCGTAAAAAATATGGTGATAATATATATATATATATATATATATATATATATATATCCTACATAACTCTTAGGTTAATATAAAGGCTATATTATTGGGTAGAAATTATGCAAGCATGATGTTCACTCTGTGAACCTGCTCAAGATTGGCTCTGGTTTTGTAGAAATGGCAATGTTTTCAATGGAGGTTTAAACACACCGCTAGTGATTCTATAGCCATGAGAGGTTCCTTAAGTACAATAACCAAGTGAGACTCAGTTATTTATTCAAATGCTTCTCACAGACAGCACATTGGCACAGGGTGGTAAATTACTGTTTATGGGCACTAGCCTCACATGCTCTCGCATTGGGAAGCATTGGATTGGCTGATATGATCAAGATTGATGGTCTCAGCCAGGGAGGCATGTCATCAGGACAGAGACTGGCACTCTGAGTCCTAAGAAGTGATTGAACATGTTTTATTTATGACACAAGGGGGTGAGGTGGGGGGGCTGTAAACTAAACAGTTAGTAGGACACTCTAATTTTATCAGTACATGTTGGTATTCTTAATGCAATAGTGTTCCTTTAAAAATGGATCTACTGTGAAGAAAGGAGCTAAACCTTTTCAGCTTCAAAGGCAAAAAATCCTCGAGAAATGTTTCCCTGAAGTCACTTGGACAAGCATTTCAAGCTAACATGTCATTATGGTGTATTTAGCACGTTAATGCTTGATAGATGTATTTTCATATTTTAAGTCTGACTGTAAATGGTAGCCAGCTGTTTTAGCATAAAAAAAAAAAAGAAACACAAAATGTCTACAATATTGTTAAACAATTAAGACATTAAATAACACTTGTTTAAAAATGACAATGTGCTTTGATGTTTCGGAAATATAATATTGGTTTGAGATTGTAAAAAATCCCTCCCTCTGACTGTAAATGGTAGCCAGCTGTTTTAGCATAAAAAAAAAGAAACACAAAATGTCTATAATATTGTTAAACAATTAAGACATTAAATAACACTTGTTTAAAAATGACAATGTGCTTTGATGTTTCGGAAATATAATATTGGTTTGAGATTGTAAAAAATCCCTCCTATGTCCACTAAATCGTCTAGTTTGTATAACAAGGAGTAAATGTTTCATATAATGGAATGTTGCCTATTTTAGGTGAAGTGATAATATTTACTATGAGATACCAAACTCCCTCTGAGATGATGCTATAAATTGTCAGTTTTACTTTTGTCATTATGACACTATAAATTCCATTTTTTTCTATTGTATTTCATTTGAATCAATCGTAGCCATGTAATGCATGATTTATATAATTTTTATATAATTACTGTTTGCCTTAGTAATTTTCCCAACGTATTTGCAGGGAGGAATTTAGGTATGGTTATCATTGTGACGTGGTTTTCTTTGGCCACTTTGGTTTCCAAGGAAACCCTTTTTTTGTTGTTGTTTTTTTCCCGTACGCATGAGCTCCGTGTGACACATGAGCCCTTCTGCTGTTTTTTTTTTTTTTGCGTGGATTGGCACATGCATGCTTGTTTTTGGATGTTGCGCTTGTGCGTTCTTGCCAGCCTGTTGAATGGCATCACACATATGCAATGTGTTTGGGACATGCATCTCTTGAATTCCATCTATGGTAGGCACGCTGTTTTTTGCCTTCCACCGACAGCTGTGTCGCTTATTTATTTGGCAATGTACTCTATGGCTCCTATCCTCTGCCACTATTTGAAAGATAAGGCAAGTGATTATTGCTACTAATACTATACTAATTGTTTTATTGTACACTGTATATATGTAACGAAAATATACCCCAACACGCAGAATTAAACTCAACAGAAGACAACACAGAGGGGAGATACGTCTACCGGACCTTAGAATGGCCGGACTCGACGTATATGAGAGGAGTACAGAGTCAGGAGCGATCCAAGGTCAAGGGCACAAAGAGACAGCGTAAACTAGGACTAGCCGGGGTCTGGTACACAGTAAACAGCAAGCCGGCAAACAGAACCGATAAGGATAAAGAGATAACGTAGTCAGAAACAAAGCCAAGGTCAAGTACGAAGGAACACAACTGAACACAACAAGCGCTAAAGGGAACTGTAACAGAAACCAGAGAAACAAGAGAAAAATCTGTCCTATAGCGCATATGCAATTATACAGGATATGCAAATTAAACCAGTTAAAATATTAGACTTTATTAAATAGATGAATTAATGAATAAAATAATGATTTATTCATTAATTCATCTATTTAATAAAGTCTAATATTTTAACTGGTTTAATTTGCATATCCCGTATAATTGCATATGCGCTATAGGACAGATTTTTCTCTTGTTTCTCTCATTCATACTATTAGGGTTACCCCCTGTTCTGTCCTCAAATAATCTATTTTGGCCCCTTTTCTCCTTACTAATTTGTAACAGAAACCACGATAGGGCAAGGAACTAAGGGAAAAAGGTGAGTATATATGCCTTAACATCTATTTTGATTGGCCCCTGTCACATCCACGCCCCAAAAGGTAAGTGTATGGGGAGTGTGGCATGACAGGGACCAATGGGAGGCCTTTGCCAATTTAGGCTCCCACTGTCCCTTTAGGAGCGCGCCTGAGACCCGCGGCACGCTCTTAGAGTCAGGCGGGAGACGTGACCGCTTCTCGTGGTCACTGCCCGCCTTCCTGTTGCAGCCGTCGGATGAGCCGCGCGCGGCTTGAACAGAGGACCCCGGCCGGCTCCTGGAAAGGGTAAGTACCACTACAATATATAGGTATATTATTCTATGTGGAGTTAGCTTGACAAAGATCTTTGTTAAAGTCAAAACTTTGTTTTGCACGTGATGGTCACTAATACTATACTAATTGTTTTATTGTACACTGTATATATAGGTATATTATTCTATGTGGAGTTAGTTTGACAAAGATCTTTGTTAAAGTCAAAACTTTTTTTTGCACGTGTCCAATAACACTTACATTTGAACCCAGTGAGTGCTTGAAGCTTCTTCTTGGATGTTCAACAGTGCTTAATTGTCTTCTTTCTAACTCTCCGTGCCTTGACTGTTGCATTGTAAAGTGCTTTACACCCCCATCTTGATTCATATATTGGAGTTCATTGGGACTGAAGAAAATCAAATATACTAGCAAGTACAAAAGATATTTAGTAACATGAAAAAAATGAATAGATATGATTAAAAAAAAATCAAACATGGTAAGGCTCATTGTAAGGAGTTTTATGTTTGTTTAGTATTCATAGGACAAATTATACATGCTAGAATGTTCAACAGCCAAGATTTTCCGATATGTAATCTGTACTCATAAGAAAGAAAATATGCAAGTCTTTTAAAAATACTTCTTCTAGAATCATAAATGCCACATAATGAGTGATAAAATCCCTGCTCAGCATGGAGGATAATATTAAGTAGTCTGCAAATGTAAGCTATCATTCAGTTCACCGCTATTGTTTTATCAGTGTGATGAGATCTGTTAAGTCTATTTGTAATTAAGTGAGTCAAATGGTGAGGATATGTATGCAGATCTCCATAGCTGACAAACCAGAGACTGAAAATGTACAGATGTCAGATAAGATTGTAAAACAAAATAGCAATAAATGATTATAGGACTCAATGGAAATTAACCTCTAAAATTGGATATCTTACTATTGTACCACTGCACACTATACAATCTCACAAAACACCCCAATTTCTATTTGAGGCATGCCATGGGGTTACAGTAATTTAAAAACATTGTGGTATACCATATAACTATTAATTCCAGTTACAATATTTTTGTTTTTTTTAAGTGATTTTTTAATTGTACGGTCATATGTCAACAGTTCTTTATACTTAATAAACAATACTGGTAAATCTAATAATATGTATATGTCTTATATAAAAACATAATAAAAAAAATGCACATAATAACAATGTATATTTACTGACATGTTCCTCTGTAGAACATCTGTATCTTAGAAGATCGGTCCTAGGTACTGTGTCATCTTTCAGGATATGCCAATTAGACATTTTTAGAGTTCTCATGCCCAGTCATATTAGCAATTCCAGAGCCATGTAACAAAGCAAAATATAAAATTTTAACAAGTCAAAACTAAAGGCCCACAAATGATGATAATGAAATTGGTATAATCTCACTACTCTGGATAGCACAATATATGTAATGCATCGTAATACAGTTTCTTAAAAAAGAAAAAAAAAGTTCTTGATGCTGTTTGAGAAATACACTTTGTCTTTTTGGTGAATTCTACACAACTGTAGGATGAGTTGACCAAATTGAAATCTGTTTAGTGTATATTGCACTATTGACATGTGCAGGCAACACACACACCTTGAAAATCTACAACCCATTCAATCTAAATACACATTTTATAGTATTGCCTTAAGTAACTGAGCCTTTATCGCGGTTTACTATTTTATCTGTAATCTCTCCACTGCTTACCTCACCAACGTGATACAGTTATCAATACTGTCACCAAAAATCCAACTCCTAGGGACAGAAGCCTCAAAAGGCAAAACGAATACATCAACTGCTTGAAAAGTTCTATTTAAGGAAAGGTAGGGATTTTATTTTACTTCTTTTAATTTATTAATAGCATGATATAGATTTTACTCATGAATCAACTTTAATGGGAAAAGAAAATGTGTTAACTCCAGTTGAAGACAGGACTGAATGTTCCCTCAGAAAAATGACCTTCGCAGACACAGAGATGAGCCACGATTACTGACAGATACAAGCTTTGAAATTAATACAATTTGAGAGAAATGTCTGTCCTTATTCTCTAAAATGTGAATTGCAACATAGACATATAAGTGGCCAAAAAATTGCCATTTCCATTAACGTTCTAAGACAATTTAATAAGAACAGATGTCAAAATTTTAAACTTCCTCTGTTTACTGAGTTGTAGCAAAAGCCACTTTGCCACTGTGGTTTGGAGGGGGCTGCTTGCCCGCCTCTTACCCTGTGACTACGGTCCCTGGGCGATTTGGCCCTTTATGCACGGTATTTGGGCATACTGTGGGTTATTGGGCTGCCCCAGGATTATGGGCCCTCTCATCAGCCCATACGAAACTTAAACCCCATGGTGTTTGAACTGTGTTTGTGGCATCTAAACGCTGTTTGGATATGTTGAGCGCTCAGATCCAAGCCATCTGGGGATGGGTTGAATGTGGGGGTTCTGTTTAGTATAACAGGAGTTATGTATTTTTATGTCTTTTGGTGGTTGCTGGTAACATGTGGTTAATGGAGGCTGTGTTTGTCCCTGGATATAATTAAATCAGCTTCTCCATTGTCTCCAGGATAGAGGATTCTGGGGAACTAGTTTGAGCTTCTAAAAACCATGCTTCCAGAAGGTCAAATGCACATTTGTACTAACTTTTGAACCCCTGGTCCAATTCGTATGATTTTTGAGTATGTTGTTCCCCCGAATGGATTGATTGTGTATATGTATTTTTATGCGAATGTGATGTATATTTTGGGAGTTATGAATGTTGTGTAAAAACTGTATTTTCCCTACCTAGGATAATTGTATTTTCCTGTATGTACAGATAATTAGTTTACAGGTAGAGGGGAGGGCTATGTGTGGGATGTAACTATTGTGTGATTGGTTAATGTACGTTACTGTGTGTGTCCCTTCCCTTCATGGGAGCACCTAATAAAAAGGGCTGCAAGCTAGCAGCCAGAGAGTTCTATTTTTACCCTCAACTTGAGTCCTGTCTCTTATTGGGGGAATCTGCTACAAGGTATTGCTATGCTAGGCATATTCCCTTGCTATAATCACTGAGCTCTTGTAAGAGCTTGTTCCTGCTTCGTTCTGAAGGGAGATAGCTGCAGCCTGCGGTGCTTATGGTGTCTGGTGGAGTGCTTGGAGTCCTCTGGAAGCGCTAGGAGCATATTTCAACGGAGGTACCCAGTCGGGCTGCCAGTTGATCCGTTACATTGGTGGCAAGCGGTGGGATGGCGTCCTAGTGCAAGGAGAAGCAGCTCAGAGACACCGGTAACGTGTGGAGTTGTGCAGCGTCCCTATCTTCAGCAACATAATGGAACCAGCAGTGGCTACAGCAAGCATGGCGTATAGCTACTCCGTACTAGAGTTTGGCACGATGGTAGGGTTGTGCCTGAAGTTTTACGGACCCAATCCAGAGGAGAAATACGTGCGGTTCGTGTGGGACATGGTGACCCGGAACCTACAACACAGGGCGTTGAGGGAAGGCCAGTGGGCACGTTGGGAGAAACTCCAGCCACAGGTAGAGTGGGACGAGGAAGAAACCGAGGTGGCCGGTGGAGATGGGACCGAGGTCTCTCTACCGGCCCTACAGGGATGCTGGGCACCCGGCCCAGATCCCCAGCGGCAGTATGTTTTACAGGGAGGGGAGACAGTCGGTCTCACTCCCCAGCGGCAGAATGTGTTATTGGAGGAAGAGACAACCGGTCTCCCTCCCCAACAGCAACCAGAGGTACCCGAGGTAGAGGACCTCATAGACTGGTCCTGGGAGGACCCCCTGCAGGCAGGTGGAGATGGGACCGAGATCTCTCCACCGGCCCTACAGGGATGCTGGGCAACCGGCCCAGATCCCCAACTAGAGCTGGAGTTACAGAAAGTGGAGATAAAGGGCGTGCATAAAGGGCGATTTGGCCCTTTATGCACGGTCCCTGGGCGATTTGGCCCTTTATGCATCGACCTCCCCCCCCAGCAGCAGCCGGAGTACCAGGGGGAGGTAAGTGATATTTCTCCTCCCCAGTCAACTCCTTTGTTCCCTGACCCCCCAGCAGAAGAGCTGGCAACTGGGCAGAGCGCCGCTGGCCTCTGTCCTCCCTTGTTTCCTTCCCCTGAGCCTGACTTTCTACAGGCTGCCTCAGCGGAAGAGCTGGCAACTGGGCAGAGCGCCGCTGGCCTCTGTCCTTCCTTTTTTCCTTACCCTGAGACTACCCCAGCTCTGACCCCGGAGCAGAGCACATCGGGCATCTGGCCCCCAAGTACTCACAGCCATTTGCCCAGCAAGGCCGAGGGTGCCACAGTTTCACCCCACAACTTGGGACCTACAGGCCAGTATGACTTATTGTTGGGGGGCTATTCTGTGAATTCTTTATTGTGGGGGGGCTACACTGCTAAATTTGTTTTGTGGGTTAGACCCTCTGTGAACTATGTACCGTGGGTGGGCCATTCTGTGAATTCTTTATTGTGGGGGGGCTACACTGCTAAATTTGTTTTGTGGGTGGGCTACTCTGCTAATTTTGTTTTATGGGTGGGCTGCCCGACTAATCTAGGTACTGACCGGCAGAAGGTCAGGTACCTGGTTAGTCTACCCCCGAATGGGAAGATATGTAGCGAAAGCCACTTTGCCACTGTGGTTTGGAGGGGGCTGCTTGCCCGCCTCTTACCCTGTGACTACGGTCCCTGGGCGATTTGGCCCTTTATGCACGGTATTTGGGCATACTGTGGGTTATTGGGCTGCCCCAGGATTATGGGCCCTCTCATCAGCCCATACGAAACTTAAACCCCATGGCGTTTGAACTGTGTTTGTGGCATCTAAACGCTGTTTGGATATGTTGAGCGCTCAGATCCAAGCCATCTGGGGATGGGTTGAATGTGGGGGTTCTGTTTAGTATAACAGGAGTTATGTATTTTTATGTCTTTTGGTGGTTGCTGGTAACATGTGGTTAATGGAGGCTGTGTTTGTCCCTGGATATAATTAAATCAGCTTCTCCATTGTCTCCAGGATAGAGGATTCTGGGGAACTAGTTTGAGCTTCTAAAAACCATGCTTCCAGAAGGTCAAATGCACATTTGTACTAACTTTTGAACCCCTGGTCCAATTCGTATGAGTATGTTGTTCCCCCGAATGGATTGATTGTGTATATGTATTTTTATGCGAATGTGATGTATATTTTGGGAGTTATGAATGTTGTGTAAAAACTGTATTTTCCCTACCTAGGATAATTGTATTTTCCTGTGTGTACAGATAATTAGTTTACAGGTAGAGGGGAGGGCTATGTGTGGGATGTAACTATTGTGTGATTGGTTAATGTACGTTACTGTGTGTGTCCCTCCCCTTCATGGGAGCACCTAATAAAAAGGGCTGCAAGCTAGCAGCCAGAGAGTTCTATTTTTACCCTCAACTTGAGTCCTGTCTCTTATTGGGGGAATCTGCTACAAGGGATTGCTATGCTAGGCATATTCCCTTGCTATAATTACTGAGCTCTTGTAAGAGCTTGTTCCTGCTTCGTTCTGAAGGGAGATAGCTGCAGCCTGCGGTGCTTATGGTGTCTGGTGGAGTGCTTGGAGTCCTCTGGAAGCGCTAGGAGCATATTTCAACGGAGGTACCCAGTCGGGGTGCCAGTTGATCCGTTACATGAGTCCTAGTCAGTACTGGCACCAGTAGGAATAATAAAGATAATTATGGGTTATATTCCTTGTGAAAAGTGTGCAAAACAGTTTTCATACATTTTCTACGGAAGGCAAGTGAAAATCAGTTCTATGGTCAATTATATATAGAATCTTTTCTAACCATGGCCTCGATTTAATAGGCTTTCTAAATGACTCAATACTGTTAGAAACATTTCCAAATTATTTATCTACAAAAAATGCTATAAACTTTAATGGTAACTTCTGGAGGTAAATCACTTGGAAACCTTCCCAACAGTATTAAATCATTTGGAAATCTTATTAAATTGAGGTCCATGTTACAAACAATACTATTAGGTCTATTCACTAAAGTCTCTAATGCGATTTTTGGCATAGTTATCAAATTACGCCATAAATTCCATGTACTAAATTGCAAAATATTGCTTTGATACCTGCTAATAAAAGTTTTTGGAAAGAGTGCAAGTATTCCATCTTAAGCCACAAAAATCTACTCACTTAATGCCCCAGGAGATGCCTGGTGTCCTGGCCCATAAATGCCTCTAACAGGGGTAGATAAGAGTCTCCAAGCCACTCTTCCTAAACTATGTCCTTGGTAGCTACCTTACACTAGTAATATTGAGGGTACCCAAATAATCAAAAAATATTAAAATCATGTTAAAAAATTTAATTTGAGCTATTTCACATCTTCATTGAAGATCCTCTTCCCCCCGAATTGTTTTTCAGCTCAATCTAAATCAACACAATTGCTGAAAAGTATAACTTGAGGATTGTCCCTCTCCACCTCGGATTGCACTAGCAGATATTTTAAGTTCCACTGGTACTTTTGACAGGCCAAAGCATGTTTGGCTCTGGCAGTCTTGAGTGCCATGCAAAGGCACCTCAAGTGCCAAATATGGCACACATGCCATAGTTTGTTGACACCTGCTCTAGGTTGAACACGTGCCTTTATTCAGCCAAGACAACCCAAAGGTTTTTAAAGTAATTGGAGAGACTAAACATCCTTAATTAAGAGGAGAGTTAATTATGTTGTATACTGACACTATTAGTATTGAGTGGAAGATGTGATGGATCTCAAGCTGCTATTAATTTGCACTGTCCATAGATCTCAAAACTGTGAATTGCTACCCTTGTGTATGGTGAAGGTTTGAGGTATCTAGTGCACTTACTTTTCTCACCATTCTTTTTATCAACTATCATCTTTTAGAGGCACTGCCATCTTAATCATCCTGTAAATGTCAAACTTGTCATTAAAGTATCTAGCTCGATTTTGAAGTGTACACCTTTCCAGGAGACCTGACATCTTACTAAAAAATGTCAACGCTGACTTCTGCAACAAAACACCATTTCACTTGTCCACTATTTGTGTATAAATCACTGATACAAAAAAATGCTTTAAATTACATTTCTAAAGCAACATTTAAACACTAAAACAAACAAATTGAGAAAAAAAATAAATATATATATATATATACACACACACACACACCTGCAGAAATGTATTGAATGTAGCAATGCACATCAAAGTGAAATGCCTAGAGAGACAGAATGGCTTCTGGTCAGTTGCATTACATGTATAAGGAAAATGTACACAATAGCTTACCCAACATACTTGTAGTTCTATATCAACTTCTTTATTGTCCTCATTGAGGCCATTATTCTGGCCAATACAGAGAATTTGTACAGACACTGTTGACATGAAAGAATCCCTGACTCTGCTTTCTATTGAAACTACATATGTGGAAATACTCCATAGTGGGAACAGAATTGTCAGTCTGCGAGCTGCTTGCAGCGCAATAGGAAATGCTCCTGCTCTCCATGTACATGGAGTTGTTTCTTCCATTGGCTTTTCCATTTTGTGTGTTGTTAAATTTTAAATTGTTATATAGACATCTATATCAAGGGTCAATTATTTATTTCTCGTTTATTATATTTTATTCTATTTTCTTAGAACAACAGTTTTCAGAATTTTTATTTTACATTATACCCTCAATACAACTTTTTACAATACAAGTTTTTGTAACTAGCTTCACAACGCTCATGGTAGATGGGTGGGAACATAATGTATAATGAAAAAGAAAATTACGTCAGGTATGAAACAATTTTCTTTATTCCTGACGAAACATGACGGCATTTACTTATGGGTAATACCCAAGCAGTATATATAGTGGGAGGTACAAATTCAAATATAGCTAATGGTTATAGTAACCATTATGGAGCTCAACAAATCTAATAAGTCTTACAAAAAGCCAAACAAGTAATCAATACCATAGCACTATAATATCTGTTCATACAAGTGATTGTACCCCAGAGGTATCTGGTCAACAACTCCCCTGGTATTAAAATAAAGGCAATATTCTGGATAATTATAGTGCCAGGTAGTAATTATGGTCATGATAACTAGACCCATAAAATATGTCACATGATACAGACTAATACAAGACAAGCTCCTGTAAGAAATGAGACACCTGTCTTGCTTCTGTCTTACTATGGAGAATAATAAACTTGATTAGAGATGAACCTCCTTAAAAACCTAAAGACGTGGTCTGGAAATTATAACAAATATTTTTTGGCAATAACATAAGTTAATGTCCTTAACCCCTTAAGGACACATGACATGTGTGACATGTCATGATTCCCTTTTATTCCAGAAGTTTGGTCCTTAAGGGGTTAATGTCCTTATCTAATCTTTTCTAATCTAGAAAATACTCAATGGATGGCACTTTTTAATTCAAAATACATAACTTCCAGACATAACTTCCAGACACCGGTTTGGAGCAAGCCTTGGGATTTCAGACACTGCTGAATGAAAACAGGCATACCCTGCTGTCAAACAGGGAGGAGAAATTAAACTTAAAACCCCACTGTTCTTTGGAAGTATGTATTTGTTAAAGAAAGAATTCTAACTTTTTCATTTTGTGAGCTACTTACCTGTAGTTACAGGAACCATAGAACAATATCTGCCTGTAAGAAAATACAGAGCCTAGTAGAGGAATAGCAGAGTTAGTTACAAAAACACTGCAAGAATGACTACATATTGCATATATCAGATTCTCACCTGCACTTCATAATATAAACGGGTTGTTTGACACAGTAATGATAAAGTACAGGAGAGATAGAATCCAATAGCAAAATTAGTAGACATTAGTAGGCAAAGACGAGAAAGGAGCACATCATTCAGATAGTAGTGATAGAATATCAGGATTAACCATAGATAGCAACTACTAATTATAAGTAGGAAATTTAGAACAACAACATCGGGACATATGTTCAAAGATAAAAATACTGCAAATACTACAAATATCCCAAATAGGCTAAAAATCAGATCAGAAATGTTTGATCAATAAAAGTAGATACTATGTAATAGGCAAGACACCAATAAAAATGTGGTTACCAGTAGCACAGAATACATTGTGTCAACAGACACATGAATAAGCAGAGTTGGGGAAGATATTCAATTATCCTTATAAGAACAAACAAACACATACTTACTCTGACTTTATCTAAAGATAGTGATGAAGGACTTACAGCAGATTCTATGGTGATTTTAAGATCGTTGTGCAGCTTGTTTTATCTGCAAAGATATTTACACCAGTCCAAGTACATCATTCACAAATATTACATCAATTCAATGTCGGGAATGAATGTCCCTTATATGGATCTAGGTACAGAGACCAAATGCTTGTCACAAACAAGCTACAATTGTATATATTGCAAAATGACTTCACAGCTTAAAGCCACATATTGGCTGGAAAGTAGTAGGACACCTAGAAGAGTCCCCTTGAAAAGCAGAACATCAGAACTTGTTCAGGGATTTCCCTTATTGTTCTGCTATGAAATGAAATATTGCATGTAGGTTTAAACCTGGTAAAGTGGTCTGGGGACTGAAGAGACCTTCCATTGGCTACTAAGACACTTGCAATGCCCAGCAATTATATTACATTACTTTGAGACTAAGAGAGTAAACTTTATTGCATACATAAAATTATACCATTACCACCAAGATACCTAAAACAGGAGAATCCCTGGGAAATTCTCATCCTTAACTTCTTAAGTACCAAGATCGTGCCACCCCTGACATAGATTAAAGGGATTGCCAAACACTAATACATAGAGCCTATATAGGGGACATATATACTGAGGTTGTGTTTTACACCGGTTTATACATAGAGCATGCAATGGATACATATACTGAGGCTGTGTTCTCACGGTAACTCATTCACAGAGCACATACAGGACAAATATACTGATGCTGTGCTTCACACCAACTCATATGCTGAGATAATCAGACATATATACTGAGGCTGTGTCTTCACACCTGCATATACAGAGATGCTATCTTGGTCTCATATGCTGATTTAGATTAGCAAGAAGATCCAAACAGTATATTATCTTCCACTGTCTGGTAGAAGCTTGCTTATGTTCTAAAATGCACAGGTAACAGAATCCATTAATTTATTATTATTATTATTATTATTATGTTATTATTTACATAGCACTGACAAATTCCGTAGCGCTTTACAGTGGGCATTCTTTATAAGAAGTGACTGCCTGGATGTAGGCTTTTAAACACGTTATTTATAAGCATGTCGTTCGATCATTTCTGAACACAGTTCACATCATGATCTTCTACTTATGCCTGGGGTGCATAACACTCCAGAACATTATAGTGTGGGACTCATTGGGGACCCTTAATATAAAAGGCTGTTTTAACTCTTCCAGCGACACAGTAGGTCATGTGACTTCCTTAGCCTTTTCCCAAAACAAGCTGTGAATCCACTGAAAATGATATTCAGTAGTTTAAGAATATTAATGCTTGGTTAATAAAATTAGTTACAGGATCTAAAAATATTCAGCATGCTGTTGGATCAGAAAATATTATAAACTGCATAAAATTTATAAAAAATAAATATCAGCGTCTCGAGTAGCCATCATATTAACTGTCCTAATGAGCTATAAAGTTTATTTGATCACCATATTTTTTTGTGAGCAATGACCTATACGTTTGAAAATCAGGCCAATAACTGCAGTATTTTTTCAATTAAGCTGTGTATGCCTGTGTTTGCACCCCCTATTACACCAAATGTTTGGGAACTACATTTCCCATGATGCTTAGCCACCCTCCCAGTTGGTTGAGTATCAGGGGACATGTACTTTGTGTACATCCTGGGTGCCAAAGTTAGTCATCCCCGGTGTATCTCATTTACTCCAGGTCCCTGTCGCAGTGTGCCGTGATATACATCTGGACCCAGTTTAGCTAGCAGCAGCTTGAGATTCCGAATTAGCATACTGTTTCTCGGGGATGCCCTTGAATGTGCTTGAGTAGCTGTCTTGTACAAGACGTGAGCAGCATTGGTAAAGACTAGGGGAAGCTAATGTGTTTTCAGGCACTGTGCATAAATCCTCTGTGAATGTGCCTAGTTTTAAAGCTAAGAAAAGCTCTACATAAAATGTCAGGATCATTGTTCAGTGATTAACAAACATCAAGTACTGGACTGGCGTTTACACCTTAGGATCAGGGATAACTCAGTTACAACACATGTATACAGATCTCTAGCGGGTATCAGGTAAACACTTACTATTTAGTCCCAACAGACTAAAGAGATATTTAGCTTTCCGACAGTCTAAAGATACAGTTAGCTTTTATTTCTGTTACAATTTGAAGGAACAGGTATGGCCTAATTCTACAATACACTGTCTATAGAATGCAGGCTCTCTGTGTGGCAACAAGCAGCTGCTTGTTATGCAAAGGAATGTAAAGTGAGGTTAGAAGACATTGACATTGATTGTGGTTTGATCACTCCAGAAGTATAGTAAGCACATAATATACTCAATAATTGCAATATGGGACAATGTCATGCTTCAAGTAAAAAAAAAAAATTGTACCTACAATACATTAGCAAAAAAATGAAATATATATATATATATCTATCTATATTTGTGTTAGGGGCAAATAGCCGTATATGGAGTAAGGTTCCATGATCGTTGGATGGTATAAAAGAGCAAAGTTGGTTGTGGTGTGCTGAGACCGACGATTCAGTAGGCCTGTAAATAAAGAGGGCCCACCAAGGAGTAAGAAATGTAAAATGAAAAAGGGAAAAGAAAGTGTTGAAATTGAGGAGTGGTGGGAGGGTCATTCAGAAGCTGACCTCGAGCGGTATGGAGTCAGGTAAGGGGTGTACCTTATATAGGTGAATGAATATAGCAATATTAAATACAATATATCTCAGCAAGCTGAACATCAGGTGAGTTGATGGTGATTTTTATCATTATTAACTTTATCAGCCGTATTCATATTGAAATGCTTCAAATATAGATTGTGTGTGTAGATTCATGTGTAGGTCTGAATACGCGCAAGTCTCATCTTGCATTCCTCTGCGGACTCCTTTAATGTTCTTGCTTTGCTGCATCTATTTATGATAATCAACTCACCAAAGAATAGTTGGGAAAGTGACAGAATGCTAAGAATTCACTCAGCTTTTTAAATTTGACTACTGTGAGGTTTTGTTTTGTTTTTGTCTTCTACATAGCAAAGCATGTGGTCACAGGAGTGAGGCAGAATGGTAATCCTAGCTGGGCTTGAATTACAATTCCCAGAATTCTTAACCCCTTAAGGACACAACATCTGGAATAAAAGGGAATCATGATGGAATATTTCCGTCATGTGTCCTTAAGGAGTTAATTGACGCCTCTATAAATAAATAAATAAATAAATAAATGTCCTTGGTCAGAAAAGCATGAAAGACAAAGAGCTGGATGGTCAAAGTTGGACATTCCTGTTCTGTGATGTCCATGACTTACCTTAGGTCTTCAGGCATCCTGTGTGAATAAAGGAGAGATGCTTCCCATACAATCAGTGTATATGTCTGTCCATGTTTTTGTGTGTGAGTGCAGTATAATTATGTGTGCATGCTAATGTTCCAGTATCTGTGCAACGTTAGTATGAATGCATGTTGGTGCTCCTGTGTGCATGCAGTATCAGTAAGTGTGTATGTTCGTCTTTCTTTGTTTGCAATGTATGGGTAAAATTAAGAAATAAGCCCACATACATAATGAAAAGTGCATTTGTGATGCTTAGGAAAAAGTAATGCATAGACAATGGACATTTCTAGAAGTGTATTAGTGTGCAATGTTAATTATAACAATTGCTTTATTGTAATAATATAGAGAAAAAATGAAATAATAAAGTGAAGTTAAACACAATAAGAAAATAGCTCATCCCAAATAAACATGGCTTCTAATGGCTGACAAAAGCACTGCATTTTAAATGTTGTGTTTATCCAAGATGTTTTTAAGCTTTGAACATCATTTTGTGGATTTTATAGGTAATCTTTCAGATAGTTAAGACCAAAATATATACTAGCAATATATTAATTCTCAATTCTTAATACATAAAATGTATTGTAAATGTTTCAAAATTCTGCTATCTAACATCTAGGCCGCTCTTATTTTTATGAATTATGGCTAATTTGAACAGAATACACAATGTCCAAGAATATATAAAAAGACAAGTATTTTGGTAAAACAGCCAATGGCACAAAACAGGAAGAATAATGTTGTGACGAAACCAACCTCGCCACTGGGCCCTGGAGAAGCCTGTTTGCCAGCCTCCTTCCTCATGACTATGGCCCCTGGAAAATTGTGCCCCTGAAAATTTATTAACTTTTATTGGTGTGTATGGCCCTTTAAGAACCGTCTGGGGACATATTGTGACTTTGCTGAACAATGCCCCTTTAAGACTATGTCCCCAGACCTGTAAAATAACTTGTTCCGGGCTTTCCCCCACTTGGTTCAGTAAATAGGGCTTACTGAACCAAGTACCACACAGGCGGACCACCCAGAAGCTAAAGTGTGCAGGCAATTTACCTCCCAGGCTGTGAGGTTACTGCAGGTTAATTGCACGTGGCGGCGGACATCTTTGTTCAGTCGAACGCGGTCAGCGGTGTATGCTAAAGATTCTGTGGAACTAAAATCGGCTACACATTTTGCCGAACACCGCTGACCCTTACCTTCTCCCATACTGAACTTGCAGCTCCAGAGACGAAATGGGACTTAGTCGTTTTTTCGGCATGAAGTTGACCGACCGCACAGCCCAAATCTATGGAACTGTTTTGGGCAGGAAATTGTGCTTGCGGTCGGTCATAAAGGACTTCCAGCTAACTTTTGATCCACTGGAGGGATTTGGCTGATTTTTGGAAGGGTTTATGTTTGATGTATGCTGAGTCTGAATATGCAACTTTTATTGAAATTGAATGTATGGTTTTAAAGTTACAGTGTGTGTGTAAAAACTGTTCTTTTATTGTATGTGATAATTGGTTTAACTGGTTATCTGAGGGGAGGAAATGTGTGGGTTGTACCATGTATGTGATTGGTTATTTTATGCCTCCCCCTGGGTGTGGCCTGTAAGTGTACAAGTGTAATAAAAGCCAGGCTGGATGAGCCAGTCGAGAGTTCCTGTTTTACCCTCAAAGTGATGTGTTGTCTCGTTATTGGGGGGAAGGATTCGTTGTATGCTGTTCCAGTTTGACTGCTAGGAGTGTAAACCTATCGTATCGTTTTTCCTATTCGGCTGTATACAGCATTCATATGCTAGCGAGGATTTCTATGCTTCTCAGAGTCGGTGGTTGTGGTGTCTGCTGCAGTGCTTGAAGTCCTCAGGAGCGCTAGGAGCATCCTTCAACGGAGGTACCCAGTCGGGGTGCCAGACGATCCGTTACATTGGTGGCAAGCGGTGGGATGGCGTCCTAGTGCGAGGAGAAGCAGCTCGGAGACACTGGTAACGTTTGGAATTACAAATTGAGGGCAACGCTAGTATCCGTACAGCGCCCCTGGCTACAGCAGGATGGAATCAGCTAGTTTTCGGACAGCGTTCCATGATGAGGAGGAGGAGGCAGCCGCGGACTACAGGGAGGCAGACAGAATGGAACTCTGGTATGATGCCCTGGAAGACGCCCAGTGGCGGCGAGGTGAGAGTCTCCCCAGTGATGAGCAGCGGCTACAGAAGCGTGTGGCGATGCGGATGTATCTATTGGGAGAGCAGCCCCCGGAGGAGTTTGTGACAAGACTAGAGACCCTGGTATGGCGAGAGATCTGGCTAGGCAATGCATACCAGGCCCTCTGGTGGCATACCATTCAACGTTTCCCCTGGACGGCCGAGCACGACTTACCGGAGGGGAATGATTATGATGGCCCGGGTTTATTATGGGATGCCTTGGAGGACGATATTGATCTTGGCAGCACGGAGGGGTCTAGGTTTTGGGACATCTACGACTACCGGATGGACAGGTATGTCTGGGCTGACGAATACGAGGTGAGCAAAGACATGACCCACCTGGTAACAAGGGAGTGGGAACTGGAGCAGGCCTACCAACACCTGCTCTGCGCCATTCAGCCACAGTCTACACTGCAAGCAGAACCAGGTCTAGAGCCCTTCAGCTGGAAGGATATCGTAGAGGTTTACTGGGAAGATCCCCAACCCCAGAGTGAGTGTCAGGGGGCGGAAGGTGTCGACTTTCCCCCCCAGCAGCAGTGTGTCCTACAGAGAGCAGAGACAGTTGGTCCCTCGCTTCAGCAACAGGACAATGTTACGGGAGTGGAGACAGGCGGTCTCCCTCTCCAGCGGCAGTGTGCGTTACAGGGAGCTGAAGGTGCCGTTCTTGCTCCCCAGCGGCAGTCTACGGTGCAGGGAGAGGAGCCTGTTATCCCCTCTCCCCAGCGGCTGAAGGTGTGTAAGGGAGAGGAGTTTGTTATTTCCTCTCCCCAGCGGCAGCGCAGCTCACCAAGGGGAGACAGTAAGCCCCTCACCAGCGCAGATGGGACCGTGGTCTCTGCGCCCTGCCTACAGGGAGTACATAGGGTCAGCCCTGCTCCCCAGCGGCTGAAAGTGTGTAAGGGAGAGGAGTTGGTTACCCCCTCTCCCCAGCGGCAGCTTAGCATACCAAGGGGAGACAGTAAGCCCCACACCAGCACAGATGGGACCGTGGTCTCTGCGCCCAAGTTACAGGGAGCTGAAGGGGCCGTCCTCCCTCCCCAGCGGCAGTGTGATTTGTTGGGAATTGGGAGCCCAGTCTCCATTCCCCAGCAGCAGAGGGTCCAGCAGGGAAGAGAGAGCCCAGTCTCCTTCCCCCAGCAGCAGGTCACTGTATTGGGAATAGAGACAGTCGGTCTCCCTCCACAGAGTATGGAAGTATGTATGGGAGAGGAGCTTGCTACCACCTCTCCCCAGCGGCGGATCGGTAATGTGCAGGGAATAGAGAGCTCAGTCTCCATTCCCCAGCGGCCGATGGAGGTGCCGGGAATTGGGAGCCTAGTCTCCATTCCCCAGCAGCAGAGTGTCCAGCAGGGAAGAGAGAGCCCAGTCTCCTTTCCCCAGCAGCAGGACCATGTATTGGGAGTAGAGAAAGCCGGTCTCCCTCCCCAAAGACTGAAAGTAGGCATGGGAGAGGAGATTGTTACGTCCTCTCCCCAGCGGCAGAGTGTTCTAATGGGAGAGGAGCTGGTTACCACCTCTCCCCAGCGGCAGCGTAATGTGCCCGGGGGAGACTGTAAGCCCCACAACTGTGCAGATGGGACTACGGTCTCTGCACCTACAGCACAGGGTGTAAGGACAGTCAGTCCTGTCCCCCAGCAACAAGGCTGCTTAGCCAAATGGGAGACAGTCGGTCTCCCCCTCCAACAGCGGAACTATGTATCCAAAGGGGAGACAATCGGTCTCCAACAGCAGAGCTGCGCAGCTAAAGGGGAGACAGTCAGTCTCCAGCAACCAGGCTCCAACCAGACTACTCCCGTGGTAGTGCTGGCACCAGGGCAGAGTACCGCTGGCCTCTGCCCACTCAGCAACCCACCAAAACAGCCTACCAGTCCCCCACACAGCCGTGGTGAGGCACCTGGACCTGGACAAGTTTTTCCCTTACTCAGGTGTAATAACCATTTATTGTGGGTGGGCTGTACTACTGTTCCTGTTTTGTGGGTGGGCTGCTGGACTAACAAGGGCACTGACCGGCAAGAGGTCAGGTACCCTGTTAGTCTGTTTGGAAAAGGGGAGAAATGTGACGAAACCAACCTCGCCACTGGGCCCTGGAGAAGCCTGTTTGCCAGCCTCCTTCCTCATGACTATGGCCCCTGGAAGATTGTGCCCCTGAAAACTTATTAACTTTTATTGGTGTGTATGGCCCTTTAAGAACCGTCTGGGGACATATTGTGACTTTGCTGAACAATGCCCCTTTAAGACTATGTCCCCAGACCTGTAAAATAACTTGTTCCGGGCTTTCCCCCACTTGGTTCAGTAAATAGGGCTTACTGAACCAAGTACCACACAGGCGGACCACCCAGAAGCTAAAGTGTGCAGGCAATTTACCTCCCAGGCTGTGAGGTTACTGCAGGTTAATTGCACGTGGCGGCGGCCATCTTTGTTCAGTCGAACGCGGTCAGCGGTGTATGCTAAAGATTCTGTGGAACTAAAATCGGCTACACATTTTGCCGAACACCGCTGACCCTTACCTTCTCCCATACTGAACTTGCAGCTCCAGAGACTAAGTCCCGTTCGAAATGGGACTTAGTCGTTTTTTCGGCATGAAGTTGACCGACCGCACAGCCCAAATCTATGGAACTGTTTTGGGCAGGAAATTGTGCTTGCGGTCGGTCATAAAGGACTTCCAGCTAACTTTTGATCCACTGGAGGGATTTGGCTGATTTTTGGAAGGGTTTATGTTTGATGTATGCTGAGTCTGAATATGCAACTTTTATTGAAATTGAATGTATGGTTTTAAAGTTACAGTGTGTGTGTAAAAACTGTTCTTTTATTGTATGTAATAATTGGTTTAACTGGTTATCTGAGGGGAGGAAATGTGTGGGTTGTACCATGTATGTGATTGGTTATTTTATGCCTCCCCCTGGGTGTGGCCTGTAAGTGTACAAGTGTTATAAAAGCCAGGCTGGATGAGCCAGTCGAGAGTTCCTGTTTTACCCTCAAAGTTATGTGTCGTCTCGTTATTGGGGGGAAGGATTCGTTGTATGCTGTTCCAGTTTGACTGCTAGGAGTGTAAACCTATCGTATGGTTTTTCCTATTCGGCTGTATACAGCATTCATATGCTAGCGAGGATTTCTATGCTTCTCAGAGTCGGTGGTTGTGGTGTCTGCTGCAGTGCTTGAAGTCCTCAGGAGCGCTAGGAGCATCCTTCAACGGAGGTACCCAGTCGGGGTGCCAGGCGATCCGTTACAAATGTAATTTTACCAGACCCATATGGTCACTGCAAATGAATATAACTGAGGATTTTTCAGGATTGCCTAAGATAACCCAGCATTGAAATAAATAAGATAGAGTACAATCAAGTGACTGAGGCTGACTAAGCCAATTTTTGTAGTTTATAGAGCTATACACTGATAGCTACCACACATCAGGTTTGCGAGAGGACAGGTCTGTTATTTATGTGACAGAATGAATTATCTCTGCAGTATTGGTGGTGAATCATTAATTTGTTATCAGACGTTTCATGTACTACATAGATATCTAGTTGATGCAATATAGGTGTCTTGCTTATGCCGAGGTTAGGATGTACATCTCAAAATAGTCTTCCTCTTGTCCCTTTGGAATATAATATGGACTACATTCCAACACTTACTTAAAATGAACCTGTCGTATACTTGTCCTGATGTCCTGAACATTGACAATGCTTATGGCAGGTAATGAAAATTATTTTGATTTATTGAACAGAAGTTCACTGTGTGCACTTCATCTATCATATATACTTTATCTGAAAGTTCACACTTTAGTCTAGAAAATACAGTTTGATACATTGACTTTATCATCATGTTTTATGTGTGTGTGTCTGTGTGACTGATCACAATGATCGCTAACCTTGCCATTGTTCTGTCTTCATGGGTATAACACTAATATACTACATAACCCCTGGCTCTGCCTCTTCTCTGCTTCCTCTAATATGATTAGACCTGCATCAAGATACCTCTTCACAACTATTCTATGATTTTAATATATGCTGGCTTCAGAAAGCCAAGAAGAGTTGCCTATATATACTATACCACTAAAGGACACTCAAGCTGATAAATCAGAAAACACTGGGGACAGTTGGATAGAGCACCAAAATCAGGACTGTCGCACTAAATTTAGGACATTCAATTTCACTCACCACAAACAATACCAAAAAATATTAACAAAATGATTTATGATGTCACTCTGCTGCAACCCTTTATTACCAAACAAACTTTGATTGAAAAAAAATACTGTAACATTTATTTGAAACATAGGGTGCATAACTAATTTCTGTATGCGAGTACAGATTGCACAATTTTACACAATTTTGATATTTAATTTATTTATATAATATATAGTTGAATCATATCATACTGGTGGCACTATTGTGCAAGGTCTATATGTATTATTAGGCTGTTAATTTTTGTTTATTAATGACGGAGGGATTATATATTTTTGGTAATAGCTGTATTATGGCATTAGATAAGGTCTGCTAAAGTTTACATTGAAAGTAATTTTTATTTTATAGTATATTTTATTACTTGATTTGTTTTTAACACCTCAATGCTTCCCCACCCACAATCTGTCTTATCTAACCCAAGATTCTCTCCTATAGCCTGGGCCCCATACAGCATTTCATCAGCTACTCCCAGAACTTACAGTACCAAACCCTGCAGGAACAGCCTTAAGCAGAGGTAGCATTTCTGGATGATCACTCAAATTCCAAAACAAATTCCAAACATTTAAATCTTACTCCCACCTTCTATTCCTTTCCATCCTACTGCTCCTGGCAGCTGGTGATGTCTCTCCAAACCCGGATCCCTCCTTTACTAAGCCACCTGGTGCTAACACCAGAAACCACAACAATCTCATATCCATTCCATTTACTCTCACTACAATTCCTCCTTTAAAGCTGCCCTCTGGAATGCACTTTCTGTGTGCAGCACCGTTAAATAAACTTCCATCCATGACCTATTTATCTCACACTCCTTAAACTTATTTGCACTAGCGGAAACATGGCTTCACTTGGTGGTCTTCACTTTTCCTACAACCCAAGACAGGCTGAGAGTAAAAGTGGTGATGTAGGATTTCTGCCTTCACCCCATTGCTCCTTTAAAACTCTGCCCCCCTCCCCCCCCCTTCCCTATCTTTCTCCAGCTTTCAAATGTACAAAATTTGTCTGTTCAAATCCATCTCTGCTAACATAGATGTCATCTAGCCCCCTTGGCTACCCTAGTCTATTCCTTGACCATTTTTCTGCTTGGCTTCCCTACGTCCTTTCAGGTAAAATCCCTTCCCTAATTCTCAGACATTTCAACATTCCCACTAACCCACCCCCAACCTCAGTAGTTTCCAAACTCCTTCTATTACCTCCTCCTTTGGCCTATCACAGTGGGTAAATATTCCCACACATGTAGCTGACAATACCCTCAGACTTATCTTTTCTAATGCATGCTCTCTAAGCTCCACAACACTCCATTTCCTCTCTCAGATCACAGCCTCTTATCATTTGTTCTTGAAAAAAACGTCACCCAACAGCCTCACCTTAACTGCCCTCAACTCAGCAGGGACCTGAATTCTCTTGAACTCCAGCAACTCTCTCTCCAAAGATGGAAGATGTGCCTCCAACCTTGGCACACTAAATCGACCCGCTACCTGCAGAGATGCTCCAGTTCAGCTTAAGGCTGGAGGAAGGCCCGCACCTTGTCAGACTTCCTCCATTATAAATTAATTTTGTGTTCATATAGCACATCCCTCACCCTTGCTAAACAATCCTACTTTTCCTCTCTTGTTAGTTCATGCTCACGCAATCCCAGACATCTCTTTAATACCTTCCACTGTCTTCTTTGCCCACCTCAAGCCACCCTTCAAACTGACATTTCATCAGATAGCCTTGCATGCTACTTTACTGACAAGATTGAACAGTTGAGGAAATAATTCTCCCCCCTTTGCTCCTCGCATACATGGACTGTACCTTCCCTACCCTACAGGCCTTCTCCCCGGCTACAGAAGAGGAAGTGGCTTTGCTTCTCCTCTCCTCTTGTCCCACCACCTGTCCTCTTGAGCTACTACCTTCCCACCTTATCAGATCTTTCTCCCCTTGTCTTGTACCATCCTTAACACACATCCTAAACTGCTCTCTGGTGTTGTCCCTGCTCAGCTTAAGCATGCTACTGTCGTACCCATCCTAAAAAGCCATCCCTAGACCCGCCTTCCCCTTCCAACTATCATTCCATATCCCTGCTTCCTTTTTCCTCAAAACTTCTAGAGTTCTAGAATTGTCTCTACTCGTATGACTCACTTCCTAAATTCCAACTCCCTCCTCGATCCTTTTCAATCTGGCTTTCACCCCCTCCACTGTACTGAGACTGCTCTTATTAAAATTAGAAATGACTTAATCACAGCTAAATCAAAATGCCACTACTCCATACTATTTTTTCTTGACCTCTCTGCTGCCTTTGACACTGTTGATAATGTCCTCCTCCTTCAAACTCTTCAATCTCTTGGCCTCTGTGACACTGTCCTCTCGTGGTTCTCCTCCTATCTCTCCCAACGTTCGTTCAGTGTCTCCTTTTGCAATGACACCTCCACCTCTCACCCTGTCTCGGTTGCAGTCCCCCAAGGATCTGTTCTTAGTCCCCTTCTGTGCTCTCTTTATACTGCCTCTCTTGGCAAATTCATTAACTCCTTTGGATTCCGCTACCATCTGTATGCCACTCAGATATATCTCTCCTCCCCTGATCTCTCCCCTGCGGGCCTGGAGCGTGTCACTGTTTGCCTTTCTTCTATTCCTGATTGGATGTCTTCCCGCTTTCTGAAACTCAATCTCTCTAAAACTGAGCTTCTTATTTTTCCCACTCATAATGCTGATCCTCCTTCTTCGCTCTTCCTGCAAGTTGATGCTGCTTGCATCAGTCCATCCTTGCAAGCTTATTGTCTTTGTTTTATCTTTGATCCTGACCTCACCTTTGCCCCACAAATCCAGTATGTTGCTAAAACCTGTCGAACCCATCTTAAAAATATCGCCCGCAACCGCCCCTTTCTCACACAAGATGCTGCCAAGGATCTTGTTCATGTTCTCTTAATCTCTCGCATGGATTACTGTAAAAGCTGAATTGCCCCGCTACAATCGATAATGATCTTTCTCACCCGTCGTTCCTCCGATACCTCGCCCCTATGTCGATCCTTACACTGGCTTCCTGTATCATATAGGTGTCAATTCTAAATACTAACCCTAACCTATAAAGCTCTAACCAACTCTAGCCCCTCCTACATTTCTTCCCTGATTCATAGATATGCCCTTTCTCGGTCTCTCAGCTCTGCCGGTGAACTTCTCCTGTCCGCTGCTCGCACCCTTACTGCTAACCCGATCTTGCAGGACTTCTCATGGGCATCTCCCTTCTTTTGGAACAGCCTGCCTACCCCCATCAGACTCTCCCCTAGTCTTCAATTGTTTAAGAAGTCACTCAAAACACATATTTTCAGAAATGCTTATGGACTCCTAGAGTAACTAATCTATACTTACCCAAGTCTGTCTCTTGCTTACCTAAAGAGCCATACTCCACTCTCACCTCCAGCTCTGCTACTTTTCCATTTTGTTTGGTGGCTGTCACCCTTGCTGCCCTCTTGTGTATTTGTACCCCACCTCATCAATAATGTAAGCTCTCTTGAGCATGGTTATCATCTACCTATTGTTCCTGGGTCACTCTGTAATTGTCTCATGTATTGTAAATCCCCCCCCCTTCATAATATTGTAAAGCACTGCAGAATTAGTTGGCGCTACATAAATACCAATAATAATAAAAATACAATAATAATAATAATAATAATTAATCACTACTGTATATCAGAGTTCAACTGATTGCCTCTACATGTACTCTGCACAGTGATAATAACATTGAATCTGAATCTGAAATCTATTCCTTATATATGGTTATACAAGTTTGTGTCTATTTTTACTTTTGCACATTGAAAATAAGGAAGAAAACCCGTTTATGTCCATAAAACAGCCAAGAGTAGGAATAGATGATTGGTGCTATGTACAGTGTACCCTCTGGGGATTTTATAACTATTCTAGTGTATTTGTGCATTCCCTGCAGAAGCATTTAGCATTTCTCCCAAATGACAAAATATGTCAAATGTTAGCATTTTTCAAAAAAGCAATGCTGAAAAAATATTCCAGATTTAGGTAAGCCATTCAAAACAAGGTGAAAGTGTGTTTGTTTGTGACCTGTCAATAAATTGATCTGTACAATGTGATATCTTGTGTAGAACTCATAATGGTGTCTTAATATTTGCCCCTGTCAAATATTTCTAGCCTGTTGTCATATGACAATAAATGCAGACATTTATAGTAAAAAATGTTTTATGGCTACAGCATCAGACAAATAAATTAGAAGTTATATTATGTGTTTAATGTTAATAAAGAATTAAAAACACTTGTGCATATGAGAAATAGATATGGAAATTTAGTTCGAACAAACCAAAAATCAAAACAAATTTGGTATGACGAATATCGGCCATATGTTGGTCTAGCTTGGCAAGATTTCGTTAAAGAGAAACTGATTCAGGAAATGAATCAGACAAACAGAAAGTATGTGAAAATCAGCAAATCAGGCTATTGCAAAAAAATATGCATGATATAAATATTATGTATATATTTTGCAGTACACTTATAGGAGAGTTGTCTTGCAATTTGGTTCACAGATAAAGTACTAACTAAAACAAACAACATTTACTTTTAATAACAACTTCACAATTGTACGAGAATCATGTTGAGAAATTGTCAGGTTATTAAAGGAACATTATAGTCATCCAGACCACTTCATTTCAATGGAGTGGTCTGGGTGAAGTATCCCTGTCCTCTTAACCCTGCAATGTAAAACATTGCATTTTTTTAGAACCTGCAGTGCTCACATCGCAGTGTTAAGTCCACCTCTAGTGGCTGTCAGTATGCACTAACAGAGTAAAACTTGGCCACGTGACACAGAAGCCCAATACGCCAGCATTAGTTGAATGCTTTCGTATGGGGAATTTTAAATGTGTATGCGGCGCATTGGATTGGACATCATTTGAGGGGGCGAGCGCGGGGGACTTAAAAAAAAGAACATTATAGCGTTAAGAATACAGATTCATATTCCTAACGGTATAGTGTTCCTTTATTATATAAAAATAAACCCACAGAACACTGACATGCACATTACTAGGATGCATTCACGAACATGGAAGAAAGTGTCAGATTTGCTGATATCAAAATATCCATTTGAGAGTACTATAACTGATTTATATTTTTCATTATCCATCGTATTTCTTATGTCTTGCTTTAGAGATAAGAAGAACTGGCAGATTGACCAAGTTTGCCATTTGTAAAATGCACAAAAGACACATCGTTCATCAAGCCTATTTTATTTTCACAATGTTGCAGTGCCAAAGAAATCATCTTTACATTCAACCATTGATTTTGATTGCTACTGAACTGTGAACTGCAGAGAAAATAGTTCCTCTAAAAGGGTCGTGAGCTGAGCAAAATTATTGGCAGTTTGCTCATATTTGTTGAGTAGTCAAGTCACAATACCCATTTTCTGTCAGAATTTACAGTGCATTTCAATGTTAAATTGGCCCAGTGGGAGCTTAACATGTATCTGCATTCTAATCAATCTGTGTTGCGGTTGTACTAGAATGCATTTATACTTATATTTATTTCTTGAAGAAATATGTTTAATGGAACCCAGACTGAATATTCAATTAGCAATAAACAGCGCCCAGGGCAAGGTAATTAGGGGACAAGCAGACAGTTAAATCATTGCCCAAAATCATTTTGAAGTGTCTCTTGGCCATTGTTGACCTCAACAAAGCAGCAGCTGTCAATCATGGACTAGACTGGAGAATTTGACATTGGTTAGCAGGAATTGAAAAGAAAAGAAGATTTTTTTTTTGTGGTGCCATATACAGTATCTCACAAAAGTGAGTACACCCTTCACATTTTTGTAAATATTTTATTATATTTTTTTCATGTGACAACACTGAAGAAATGACACTCTGCTACAATGTAAAGTAGTAAGTGTACAGCCTGTATAACAGTGTAAATGAGCTGTACCCTCAAAATAAGTCAACACACAGCCATTAATGTCTAAACCGTTGGCAACAAAAGTGAGTACACCCCTGTCAAATATACATATTTATATATACATATACATATTTAGTCAGCACTAAATAACAGAATAATAAGCAGCAACCCAAGAAAAGGGAATCCCTCAAGACCCTTTATAGAACAAACTAGAAGTAGTGAAGGGGATAAGGGCTGCGCTAAGAGCTATAACAATATTCTATCAATAATCTATTGTTATGGACTACTGCTTTTAGCTCTTAGCGCAGCCCTTACCCCCTTCGCTATATATATATATATATATATATGTTATATATTATGTTATATCTAATATAGGTACAATATATTTAATATATTTTGATATAATATATATTTTTTCTGATTCTAATGATACCTGATACTCAAATTAGAGCAAAAGTTCTTGTTTATTAATTTGGCATACAAATAATGTTCTATGAGGATCAAAATGTAACATCCACTGGTTGTCTAATTAAAGTGATGGAAGTAGCAAGTTACAGATATATAGGCCAGCTAGCAATGTATCTTTGATGTGAAAATCTAGTAAATGGGGCAGGTATGTAAAACTGAGTTGTACGTTGTAAGTTGTTTAGCGGGAGAAGAATGCGTCGTGTAGTAGAAGAACTCAGCACTATGAGAAGTGAGAGAAGAAATATATATGATACTGAGAACTCATGATAAGTTAGCTGGTGATACTGTAATATAATAACAGCATGTAATCAGGAAGAAGGGCTAGTTGGGGGAGGGAGTGGAAGTAAGGAACATTTTAGATAATTGTCTTGGGTACTGTGTTTTAAGAAATAAAACTGCAATCAATTCATAAAATACCATGGCATTGCTTTATAAAGTAGGCATTGTTATAGTTATTTGGTTGTTAACTACTCTAACTACAAAAACTGTTATTATTTCCCCAAAAATAAGACCTGGTCTTATATAAATTTTGCCCTGAAAAATGCACTAGGGCCTATTTTCAGAGGATGTCTTATTTTGGGGAAAAAACGGTAGAAAGCATGTGCTGGAAAGCACGTCTACATTTCAGGAAATTTCACTGAACATAAATTAGCTTACTAGCGCATGGAATCCCTTAAAATGTATGATCGGGGAAACTTCACTGAACATAGATTAGTGAACTTGCGACTAGCAACTACTGCTTATATATGGGGTATGGCTTATATTACAAGCATCCCCCGAAAATAAGCTAGGGATGTACCGTTTGGCTACCCCTGTAATGGAATGGATGAGAAAATGAATAATTAGAGAAATCAGAATACGGAACAATTTCATAGGTGTGAAATAAGACAGGGATGATGTGAGCCAGGGAACAGCTGGACAACAAATACCAACAGAATATAGAGAATCAGGAAAGAGCTGATGATTAGCATTGACAAAGATAGCAGTGCAGTAGGAGAAGATTGATTGAGAAAATTGCCACTTTGGACTTTGAAGAGATTGGGACATTGGAAACTTTCATCAAATATCTGAATGTCTTCCTTTGAATTTTTTTTGCTCATATTAAATAACACATGATTTGCTACATACTGCCCTGCTTCTAATATCCGTGTCCTCTTTACCAGCCCACATGACAAGTCTCCATGGAGTGTAATTGATGAATAAAACATTATTCATATGAAAGAACAGTGATATGTCAAGTCAAATTATTTAAGATTGACAATCCTAACACGTAAAAACAACAGTCATTCTCAGATTATCCTTACTTTGCAAAACTTGACCTTGTGACTTTAATTTTAACAGTGGAAGGTTGGCTAACACTTTTTGTACACATCACAAATACAGCAATAAATATAATCAAGCAGTAAATTGTATTGTGATTGTTGTTTCTGTCTTTGTTATGACAACTGGGAATTGTCTCACAAACAACTTCTAACACCCAGCATGTGAAGTCTAAATCAATTTCCAATAAATTCTCTTTGCTGTAAATATTTGTATAGGTTGTGAGTGTGAAAAAACAATATGTGTATAACTTAAATGCTTGACCTAAGACTAAAACATGTAACCTAATAAATTATATTGTACATCACTGAGTCTATAGCATCAATTTCTGACTACTGAAATAGGTTTTTATATTTTAAAGAGTGGTGCAAGAGTGGTACATATTAATCAGTAAAACAAAAACTATATTAATTAATAACTGTTACTTGTAGTATTTTGATGTCATACACAAGTGATTCTATTTATTCAGTTGCATACTCAGTACATTTCAGCATCTGCCTAAAATGTGTACTTAATGTAAAAGCGAGTCAATAGTGGGCCTCATATAAGATGGAGATTGAATGCAGGGACAGAGCACTTATCTTGACATTTTAGGACCTCTCTAGTCATCTTGTTTGCTACGGTCTAAGCAATCTGAGCAGCCAATTTAAAGAGAAAATTCAGTATAATCAGAGAGTGTTCACTACTGCAGAACATGTGTGACTTGTAGTATAGGAGAATATTAGGTACTGTGGAAGGTTAGGAGGACACATTTTTCACATCTTACAGTAAATAGCAAAAAAGAGAAATAGCTACCTTAGTTTAAAATCTGGATAGGTGCTGTGCAGACATATTTATTTATAATGTTAGAATATTTCTGAACATGTTTAGATTATGGAGACAGAAATACAAGGAAGTGTGCAGCGCTCGTGGTGAATACACACCGTAATATATTAATGGTATATCCCAAGGTGTGTGTATAAGATGAAGGTAAATACCTTATTATAACATGCTGACATTACCCAATTTGAAATGTAAGATTTTATACGTTTTTTAATAAATAATACTTTGGATATATTTCTAAAATTGGTGTTTTTGCCTGCTCTATTTCCCTCATATTTTGAGGTTCAAGCTCCAGCCTTGTGGACTTCAAAGAAAACTCCTCCTTAAGCGCTTTTACCTGAGCCAGTTTATTCATTGACAGGCTCCAACCCATGTGAGTGGGACCATTAAGACTGCTGTATTTGATTTATTTTACACTGCAGTATTATACTATGACCTTTTTCTATTATGTATAGGAGCTATATTTATAGAGACCTATTATAATAAGGTATTTACCTTCATCTTATACACACACCTTGGGATATACCATTAATATATTACTGTGTGTATTCACCACGAGCGCTGCACACTTCCTTGTATTTCTGTGTTATGCTTACTGTGGGATTGTGGTGATTAAATCCCACTAGTGTGTTCCAGCAGCTGTCTCTTAGCGCCACAAACTACACCTTTTTTTTTTTTGTTTGTTAGATTATGGAGAGCCCACTTTTAAAATAAAATAAAAGTGAATAAATGAATTCACCTTTTTAATCCCGTGCTTCTCTGATCTCAGTACTGCAGCTGTTCCACTGATCAATCGATCAATACAATTGATGACCTTGAACCAATTCAATCCTTCTCACATAGGGTTATCTGCTAAAGTGAGGATTGTCGGAAATGCAAAGATTCCAGATTTAAGACCAAAATAATGGAACTAGAACATATTGGTTTTTTTTTCAAATCAGCTGCGCTTCTAGTTTTGGCCTTAAATTGTAAATTCACTTTCACGTCACATTAAATTCTCGACAATTCTCACTTGAGTGAATACCCATGATAGAGAAGCATTGGGACTCTAGAGTGCATGCATGGCGAACATTTTCTCGATACATATCACAAGAAAAGTGCTTTCCTACAATATGTAGAATTGAAATATTGCCAGGGGGATATCAAGTCATTAATCTGTAAATAATTGTGAGTTATACACACATCTGTACTGCACACAGTGCAACATGAATAACAAGTAGGTACCCAGAAAAATATGGTGATAATGTTAGTCCACATTTTACTTTAACTTCACAGGGACCAGGGGAACTTTATTGCAATTATATTTCAGATAATACATTCATAAAATAAATGACCTATGTGTGTTCTGTATCTTCTACATAATATTTTAAAACTATATTAAAGCCATAATGTGTACGTTGTCTGTCTATAGAGAGAAAAACATATATATACATAATGTAGTGATTAATGTGCATATGCTTAATAATTATTACTACAGAGTGTCCCAAATGAATGTTTACACTTTTTGAACGTTAATAACTCAAACATAAATAACAGGGAGCGAGATTTTTTTTTAAATGTCATATACCTTAAAATTAAAGGTTCAAAATGGCCGCCATTGGCAGCAATACATAATCTGCAACTCCATAGAACAGATCAACAAACATGAGATGTTTCTTCCTTGGGAATGGAGTCACAGGCAGTCACAATCTCGTCCCTCATGGCACCAAATGTCTCTGGCTTTGTCACGTGCACAATGTTCTACAGATTTCCACACAGGTAGACATATAATGGTGTTAAATTGCGGGATTTGGCTACATATTTGACACTTCCTCATCTGCCTATCCACCTCTCAACAAATGTTTCATCCAGGAGTGCCAGCACATCTTGATGGTAATTTGCTGAAAAATATTTCAAAAAAAACTTTCAAATAGTGTAAACATTATTTTGGGACACTCTATATGATATGTTACATTGTTTATTTCCTAAATTTTATTAATTAGGATGAGGGTTGGGCTATAAAAAAGCATCCATGAAGCAAAATGTATCAGTGTGCAAAGTTCACATTGTCTGGCACAATGGACTGTAAAACTCTATATATGTTTTCTATGTCTCTGATTAATCACAAGTGTCTAGTAGTCTTTATGGGGGTTGCTAAAACCACATTTTTCGTTTTCATCGTCTTTGATTGCAGCACAGTAAACTGCAAAAAGTACACCATAAACAGAGATTCTTGCTTCACAAAGTTTTATAGTTCATTTTATGAGAATAGTAAGGAAAATCTGCTCAAGAAAAATGTGTTTTCTATTACGTATTTTATTCACTGTGAAAATAAATTACTTAAACAGCTGTTTATAAGGCAATTGCAGTGGATGGATATCTGTCTATGTTTCTTCCTGTTTGTCTGTCTGCTCTGCCTAACTGCCTACCTACTGGCTATCTATCTGTCTGTCTGTCCGTCTGTCTGTCTGTCCATCCATCTAGCACTATATCTCAATTGCAAGATGATGTATTGAAACTGCACAGTGAGTGACATCATCAGTTTTACTGTGTGGATCCCAAGCTCAAGGCAAAGCTATGACATATATATCCTCGTCTACACCAGATAAGTTGGGGTTATACTCTTTGGATTCTCCTATTTGCTTCTGTTCCTTTTTTAATTCAACCCTATCTCCATAGTAAAACACAGATACAAAGTGAAGATTGGGAGACATTATCATTCTATATTCCCAGTTTTTGACATTTCTTTTTCAAAGTTACCGAATAATGGTGGTATCTAAAAATATCAGCTACTACCCAGGAGTGTAACTTCCTCTCTTGCAACTTTCATTAATCTAATACTATCCTTACCTTTTTGTGTCATTTTACCCCACTCCCTCTAGCATGTAAGCTCATTGAGCAGGACTCTCAACCCCTCTGTCCCTGTGTGTCCAACTTGTCTGGTTATAACTACATGTTTGCTCATCCACCCACTGTAAAGCGCTGCAGAATTTGTTGGCCCTATATAAATAATAATATAATAACATAATAACAAAGCTCAGACATATACTTCCCAGTCTAGCCCTAAGATTAAAGGAACCCTACATAATTGGGATTAAGGGGAAAAATCATCTTGGTAATTTAATCTTCAGTCTTTTCTTTTATATCAATTTCTGCAGACCCTTGTATACATACATATATATACTGTATACTTATTTATTTTGAAATACATGTTGAATGAATGATCATTGACATGATAGACATGATTTTGAAGAACATGTTCTTACTATATTGGGAAAGTTCTGGCTCTTCTGAAGAATGGGTCACATTTGTGCCCCTCTGAAACATATTGAGTTTGTAACAGTCAAGCTAAACACCTCTTAATCCTCATTTTGAATAAACAAATGGAATGTTCAGTCACAGAAATACAGTTATAGTCTTTGCTTTTAAAAAGAAACCAAACCTTCAGATGTTTTTTAAGGATGTTCTTAAAGGACACGTGAAGAATAAATAATCATCACGTGCAAGCATGGGGTAAATCTGGAGAAGGTCTATAGGAAATTGCTATTGAATATAATTCTTGGTTACCTTGATGCTCTAGCTGCATGTTTGACTGCAGCTCAATAAAAAACACAGACTAAAAAGCAGAAACATTTTATTATCGGACAAGGTTTTTTTTTCCCTTTTAAGTACATCATAAACAGAGATTCTTGCTCCACAACGTTTTATTGTTCATTTTCGGAGCATAGTAAGGAAAATCTTCTCAAAAACAATGTGTTTTCTATTATGTATTTTATTCACTTTGGAAAAAAAAATCTATAAAATGAATACAAAGATTTAAAAAATGTAGATTTTTAAATTGCAATTAATTTTTATTCATAAATATTAAAGAACATCTACTTTTTGCTAGCCTCTCGATACTGATAAAAAAAAAATCATTAATTGTAGTCCTTTAACACTTTTTTTAGTTTTCATTGCGAAGCAAACAATTCTTTTTATCGGCATATATCTACTAGAAGACTTTAAAAAAGAGTAAAGAAAACAAAAGATAATTGCACACTTCTGTGAATGCGTAATTGCTTTGAGATGGAATTTTTGATGCCTCATCTCAATGCAGACTAATGCAATCCACCACAGGTAGTAATTATAGAAAGTAATTGTAATGCAGAATGAGAGGTAAACATTAATGAAATAGATTTCTAAGGAAATAACAGCAGAGGTACTACAATAGGAAGCAGTTTGTGAAACGTGGCTTTTCGAAACCTGTGTGGGCAAAATTGGTTTGCAATCAAAAACCATTTGAATAGAGAAAACTAGAAGAGAATAGAAAATTGGAAGGGAACAACAGAGCTATTTCAGCCTTTCATAAAAAATTTTTAAATGACTTATTGACACAATGCAAAAAAATTCAATATTGATTTTCTAGATTCTTGTTCTTCTACTCATCCAGCCCATAAATTCAGAACCGCAATGCAGATATGCTGAATAGTTATTGTTTATCTGATTATTTATTTTTACATTTTTACCTTAATAACGTACTATTGATGATGTTGAAAGTGGTCAAGCCTTTAATCAATACAACAAGCATGTAAAAATAAATATATAGTGTATGAGTTCTAAAAGGTGAATTGCCATTGTTTTATTGATTTGAAGTGCAGGTGTCAGCTAGGGCTGCCACACGTCACACATTATGTGAATCAATCTCATATTTTCTGGAATGAACCCCCCTTCCGTACTATATAGGTATTGTCCTGCTCTATGAAGTATGAGAGTTATATAAGTGCGTGTGGTGGATGAGTTCACAGATAATTAAATCGATACAGAGTAAAGTTTGATATATGCAAAATGTTTCTATATCTAAAATGTAATTAATATCCATGAATCACCCACCAATTTATTTCCGGACCCATGGTGCATAATTACTGTCAGTATTTAATTTAATATAATAAGAAGAAGTGTTATCGGGCCATGGTAATCACTTGATCTTTAAAGTGTCAGATGCTACTGTATATTTTAGAAATGTTAATAAAATAGTGCCAAAGTCTAGTTCAGACATTGTGATTACCATTATCATTCAGAGTCAACTATTGGGAAGAATGCTTATAGTGGACTATTAAGATCGGGATAGTAATAATAAGCAAATTGCTTTGAGTATGCTATAACATTATTGAGTGTGCTCACTGGGTGCTGTTAAAAGGATACAATAGTCTCCAAAACCTCTACAGCTTAATGTAGCGGTGTTGGTGTCTATAGCCTGTCCCTGCAGGCTCAGCAATGCAAACACCGCCTTTTCATATGATTCATTTTCTAATCTTCTAGAAATTAAAAAAAGTTACATAGATATCTTGAGTTGATATATATGTATCCAAGTATCATAATCATATATTTTTGTTCTCTCTCTCCATTCCTGTATTACCCTATTTATTATGAAATGTGCCATTTTTACCATTGGATGTGTGTATTAAAATTGAATCACTGAGTGTGTGAAGTCCATCTGGTTTTTGACTGTCCATTACACAAATTTCATATTAAAGTTCAGGTTGAACTGTTAGCTCTCAACGAAGCTCATTAAACCATTATAGACACTTAGGGTCTTATTAACATTCGTTTACAGAAAATAACACATCATATAATGTGCACAAAATAACATTCCACAAAACCCTGCAGTATTGTATTTTAAATTATGTTGGGCTAATTGTTCTTAAGGTTCTACAGCAACAAAGTTTGTTACACATGTTTAATTAACATCTAAAAATGTTTTGATTCTCGTACATATATTTTGGTTTGGAATGTGTGCTGTAGAGGAATTGCGCAACTCGAAAAGATGAAATGCACAAGGGAAATTTGCCCCCGAATCTGTAATTTCTTAAAGGGACACTGCAGACCTCTAAAACACTTTGGCATGAAAAGTCATTTCATTTTTTTATTTTGCAAAACATTCAGATTTCACTACAAATTGGCGCAATAAATTAACCTTATTGTACCCTCCCTGTTTGCCAATCATGTAGCATTCTTGATTCTTCCTGGTTGTTTTTCAAGTGGAATTAAACACAAGAGAAAGAGCACCTGCTTTGCAAATACTTCTCATTGAGCTGTATTGGGAAGTCTGTGAGTTGACAGCCACAGAAAGTCTGGGCTATGGATGAAAGGGAGGGCTTGCAGACAAGAGATTTGCTGCTTTTGCAAGCTGTTTTTGGGAAAAAAAATCATAACTACATGTGTACATGTTTTCATTGGTATTTCTACCAAACAATGATTTTTATTTATTTATTTATGTATTTATTGTATTTGGAAAGTGGAGTATCCCTTTAAATAGGTGATAAGTTTCCATTATTGTAGCAGTGTTTTTTTTTTCAACTACCTTTCAATGTTACACTTTTGATGCAAGAAGGTTAAAAGACAATTATCATCAAATAATAACTTGCTTTCTAAATGTGTATTACATGTAATGAGAAGTCATTATATTTTTTAATTGATATTTATTGATTTTTTTTGATAAAGTTTCATTTTTTTTTGTTATCTGACTGAACAGAAATGTTGGGTCGGACCCTTCTGTTATACTTGTAGAGTCTGATCCAATATGGCTGCTGAACCTGACGAAACCAAAACAATATACACCATTAAAAAATGTATATACACCACCAATGTATATACACCATTAAAAAATGAATATCATTAAGTTTCTTTAAATATAATAAACTTTAAGTACTCTTAATTATTCTTGAAACTTGAATGTGTCTTTCCATAATATGTGGTTGAACTCATCACATCAATTGTAGGAGGTCAAACATGAAGGCTTCTATTTCTATATAAAGGAAATGTTTTTTTTAAAAGTTTTGCTTATCTTTGTGCACAATTACTAAAAAACAAGTATCATTGCTTTTAAAGAGGATACAAGTAATCGGGCAGGTGGCTGGAGAAGTGTTCAAGCAAAACAAAAAAAAAACAAAGCTCAAGTAAGCATTTGTTAGGATGTAGTGCGTTTATTGTATTATACAAACTGATTGAAATTATACTCAAAATATGAAAACACAGAAATTATGAATTGGTCTTCTTTACAACATCAGGATAACCAAGAATGGATATGAATGCACTCCCATTATTAGACCAGTTGTAGTTCTAATCTAAGTGGTTACACCTCTATTTAGATTTCCAATGGATGTTCATGGAATATGATGCAATACAAACCAAATTTGGTAGCAGGTTTATAATATTAGGAGAAGGTAAGGAATAATAGAATGAGGTGCGATCTCTTAAGGCTTTACCAATAAATGTTAGTAATTCAATTTATATTCAAACTGTTATGCTAAATTAAACTTGTCGGATGTATATAGCTTACCATGGTTTACTTTACATAGGGACCATTATTACATTGGTTATCTTATCTACATTTGTAAAAAAAAATTGCTTTACTCCTCAACTTTGCTCCGTTATATTTGATCTAGTATTAATTTAAAATAATTAGGTTGAAATATTTATTTATTTATTTATTGTTTTACTTTAGTTACCATTAAACTGTATGATTTGTTAAAGAATTACTTCTATATTATGATTATTCTCCGAGAGTGGTTCTGCATCACAGTGTTTCTACTAGATTCATTAAATTAGTGGGGGCAACAGTGTTGCACAAAACATGTGACAGTTTCTGTACCGTTGCTCCTGTATTCTATATTAAAGGACCACTATAGTGCCAGGAAAACATACTCGTTTTCCTGGCACTATAGTGCCTTGAGGGTGCCCCCACCCTCAGGGTCCCCCCCCTGCCGGGCTCTAGGGTATGGAAGGGGTTAAACTTACCTATTTCTCCAGCGCCAGGCAGGGAACTCTCCTCCTCCTCTCCTCCCTCTTCTTCCGTCACCGGCTGAATGGGCACGCGCGGCAAGAGCCGCGCACACATTCAGCCAGTCCATAGAAAAGCATTCTCAATGCTTTCCTATGAACGCTGGCGTCTTCTCACTGTGAAAATCACAGTGAGAAGCGCGGAAGCCCTCTAGCGACTGTCAATGAGACAGCCACAAGAGGCTGGATTAACCCTATTATAAACTATGTTTATAGAAGAAAGGGTTAATCCTAGCTGGACCTGGCACCCAGACCACTTCATTAAGCTGAAGTGGTCTGGGTGCCTATAGTGGTCCTTTAATGGACTCAAATAAAGGTCTACTGTGGGACTTCACACTATGCGAAAACCATTTCTTTTTGTCATCTTGAAGTTTTGTTTTCCCCACCAGAAACACTGTATTTACTCTGTATATCACCTAAATAGCAATTTTGTGGTCCAGATCTACTTTGTGCTGTTTTATCAATCTTGATTACCTGGTTTGAAATTTGGGTATAAGGATTAAAAGCAGCAATGTGATGCCTTCCACTTATAGTAGTTAATACACATTTTAGTGACTTAAATAAAATTAATTACACACCACGCAGGGATTAAAATGCAAGAGAAATAAAGCACACTTCATTATCTGTCTCTGGAATGCTATATAGATGATTATGCAGATATGTGATAAACAATTACAAACAAAGTGAACCTTTACTTATGATAAAATCAGTTGTTATTAATAAAGCTGTATGTTAATAGGAAAAATTAAACATCACGCACAGTTATAATTTAGGTATTAATAAAGTGGATGAGCTTTTCACAACTCAGTTAAAACCCTGTTGATGTGCATGAAAAAAAAAGTCACATGCATAATTGATGAAGAGAACATTCAATATCCTTACTGAACACAGTAATTGTAGATTATATTCATATATAAACTTGTCTGATTTTTTTTTAGCTTTAGTTAAAACATATAAGACAAAGTAGACTCTTCATGATGCAATGTCTTTGGAGGACCGCAGGATCCTTCTTAGACATCATTGTCAAACGTTTGTGTATGCATGAGAGTTCACCACTGACATTGACTCCTGATGAATGAAGGTCCAGTTGCTGAAACTTGAAGGTGGCAGAACATGCATGGGACAGCATCAGGAAAGTATAACTTAACCATGCTGTAACCCCATGCCCCCTCACCCAAAGCAACAATGCCACCATAGGAAGGCAACAGAACCTCTTTAAGGAGTTTATTATTTTCCATGCTTTCTATATGATTCAATTTCCAGATGACAATATTGACATGGCACACTGCAAATATAAGGTCAATGGCTTGTATGTGCCAAATCTAGTCCCCTGTTATTATGTCTGTATTACTTTTTAATTGATTGTACCGATGGGCTACTGCAATTCAATTTATAAAGTGCTAAGTAGACCCAAGTAGATTGTTTAATAAATAAGTTATACATGCATATAAAGGTACATTCAAAACGTTTTGTATGCTTGATCCCGATCACTTTGTGAAGGGTTAACATATTTTCAGAAACCTTGTTGAGTCTTTGATATACGGAAACCAGCTTTTCTATTTAAATAGCTTATTTTCTACAGTCAAAAAAATGAAGAGTGTATGCAGTGTTGCATTGACGCCAGATGCTACAAGATTAGTGACGGGAGAAAACTGATATTTCCGATAGAATGGTTCCATGGGAAAATAGTAGACCACATTCAACCTGTTTTAAATGCAGGCAGATGTATTCCGAAGAGGACATATGAATCTTGGTCTATGATTATTATGCAGCCGCACATATGAGTCGAAATAGATAGATAGATAGATAGATAAATAGTGATGTCGCGAACATAACATTTTCGGTTCGCGAACGGCGGACACGAACGTCCGCAAATGTTCGCGAACCGGCGAACCGTGCGAACCGCCATAGCCTTCAATAGGCAGGCGACTTTTAAAACCCACAATAGTTGTTGAAGGGGGGGGGGGAGACCTACTCTCCTCCCCCCCCCCGGCCCCCACCCCTGGGTTCGGGTGGGGGCCATAATGATAATGAGGGGGGGGACCTACTGTCCTCCGGACCCCGGACCCCACCCCTGTGCGGCGGGTGGGGGCCATAATGATAATGAGGGGGGGGCTACTGCCCCCCCCGGCCCCCACCCCTGGGCGGCGGGTGGGGGCCATAAAGATAATGAGGGGGGGACCTACTGTCCTCCCCCTCTCCGGCCCCCACCCCTGTGCGGCGGGTGGGGGCCCTAAAATTAACAATAGGGGGGGACCTATTGTCCCCCCCCGGCCCCCACCCCTGAGCGGTGGGTGGGGGCCCTAAAATTAACAATAAGGGGGGGACCTATTGTCCCCCCCGGCCCCCACCCCTGAGCGGTGGGTGGGGGCCCTAAAATTAACAATAGGGGGGACCTATTGTCCCCCCCGGCCCCCACCCCTGAGCGGTGGGTGGGGGCCCTAAAATTAACAATAGGGGGGACCTATTGTCCCCCCCCGGCCCCCACCCCTGAGCGGTGGGTGGGGGCCCTAAAATTAACAATAAGGGGGGGACCTATTGTCCCCCCCGCCCCCACCCCTGAGCGGTGGGTGGGGGCCCTAAAATTAACAATAAGGGGGGACCTATTGTCCCCCCCCGGCCCCCACCCCTGAGCGGTGGGTGGGGGCCCTAAAATTAACAATAAGGGGGACCTATTGTCCCCCCCCCGGCCCCCACCCCTGAGCGGTGGGTGGGGGCCCTAAAATTAACCTATTGTGGGGGCCCTAAATACAAAGGGAGGGGGGGTGCCCTTGTTAACCCTCCCCCCCGCAAAAAAAATGATCTACCTACCTACCCCCCTCACCCTAAAAATAATGAGGGGGGGACCTTTAACTAAAGCCCTGTAAAAAAATAGATAAAAACAACTTACCATTTGATGTTTTCTTTCTTCTACAATCTTCTTTTTTCAGCCCCAAAAAAGGCCAAAAAAAAAACCATAATAACTGACGCAATAAAAAAAAAACAAAAAAAAAAAACGACCGCACAAAAAATAATCCATCTTCACCCATGGAGGGCTCCGCGCAGACTGAGCTCTGCAGGGCGGGGGAAGGCTTATAAAGCCTTGCCACGCCCTGCAATTAGGCTAAGAACACTCTGATTGGCTGGTTTAAGCCAATCAGAGTGCTCTTTGTCATTTTACACAGTGTGGGGAAATTCCAAAGAACTTTCCCACGCGTGTAAAATGACACAGAGCACTGTTATTGGATGGCTTGAAATCCATCCAATCACAGTGTTCTGTGTCATTTTACACAGCGTGGGAAAATTGATCTTTCCCACGCTGTGTAAAATGACACAGAGCACTGTGATTGGATGGCTTGAAATCCATCCAATCACAGTGCTCTGTGTCATTTTACACAGCGTGTAAAATGGGTCCCCCCTTATTATTAATTTTAGGGCCCCCACCCACCGCTCAGGGGTGGGGGCGGGGGGGGACAATAGGTCTCCCCCTTATTATTAATTTTAGGGCCACCACCCACCGCTCAGGGGTGGGGGCTGGGGGGTGGACAATAGGTCCCCCCCTTATTGTTAATTTTAGGGCCCCCACCCACCGCTCAGGGGTGGGGGCCGGGGGGGGCAATAGGTCCCCCCCCTTATTGTTAATTTTAGGGCCCCCACCCACCGCTCATTTGTGGGGGCCGGGGGGGACAATAGGTCCCCCCCTTATTATTAATTTTAGGGCCCCCACCCACTGCTCAGGGGTGGGGGCGGGGGGGGACAATAGGTCCCCCCCTTTATTATTAATTTTAGGGCCCCCACCCACCGCTCAGGGGTGGGGGCTGGGGGGGACAATAGGTCCCCCCTAATTGTTATTTTTAGGGCCCCTACCCGCCGCTCAGGGGTGGGGGCCAGGGGGGGACAATAGGTCCCCCTCTTATTGTGATTTTTAGGACCCCCCCTTTTTTTTTTTTTAACAGTGAGCAGCCACAGGCTGCTCACTGTTTAATAGACATGCCCCTACTCGCGGTATTGCGAGTAGGGGCACAATTTACTAATACTAAGTAATTTTTACTTAGTATTAGTAAATTAATAGGGGGCGGACCGAACATCGCATATGTTCGCCCGCCGTGGCGAACGCGAACACGTTAAGTTCGCCGGGAACTATTCGCCAGCGAACAGTTCGGTACATCACTATAGATAAATCTATCCAGATAGATCCTGGATCTATCTGTAATATAAAGGGACAAGAAGACTGGTCATCTAATGGATTTATATTAAAACATAAGTGACTCCACCCTGAAGTTCATTGGTTGAAGCGAAAGAACAGGCTTTTTGGGGGACCCCACACTTTGTTTAAAATTACTTTTTTTAATTTAAATATTTAAGAGAACTAATCAGCTCTCAGTGTGAAAGTTGATCTTCTCTGTTATATGCCGAGCATATATAATACCTTCTCTGCATGTATAACTTTCAGTTCAACAGACTGTACTCAGCTGCAGCAATAAAAGGGTTAATTTTACTTTCAGTGTTCACATAGTGAGACCTTATGCCTAATCTCACTAGACATGGTATTTAGATCAGTGGTATGGCTTTTTTGAGCCCTTGAAATGGTAACAATACTATTTATTACCCAAGAGCAATAGGATTTCATATGGAGTGCTACAGTCCGGGAATTTTAAAAATTGTCGTTGCAACAGACTTACGTCACAACATTAAAAAAAAAAAATATCCAAATTGAAGTAACTTTGCTGCAGTGCCAATTTTTGACCTTACACTATATATACTATTACACCATATGCTATATATTTATGATCCTCATTATTACACGCTAGAGATGTCCCGAACAGTTCACCGGGAACTGTTCGCCGGCGAACATAGCTTGTTCTCGGTCGCCACGGCGGGCGAACATATGCGATGTTCGGTCCACCCCCTATTCGTCATGGAGGTGGGAGGGTCTGGAAGGGAGGGTCTGCTGCTGATTGGCTGGAATGTGTCTGCTGACTGTGAGGTACAGGGTCAAAGTCTACTCAATGATGACGAATAGGGGGCGGACCGAACATTGCATATGTTCGCCCGCCGCGGTGACCGCGAACAAGCTATGTTCGCTGGTGAATAGTTCCCGGCGAACTGTTCGGGACATCTCTATTACATGCTCTTTATATACACAATGCCTTTCTAAGCCTATATCTCATTTGGGGTAGTTTAGCAAATCACCACTTTAGACAAAAGTGGACATATTTTAACTTGCATGCACAACTTTGTATGATTTCTAGAGGATAATGTGACAGTACACTATGTATCTTTAAGGAACTTCTGTTCATGACCTTACCTGTTCATCATATGTCAGATGACATTTACTGCATGCCTGCTGGTAGCTTGATGCCAGAGAAACTTTTCTTTGTTGTTTTCATTTTCTATCACAGTGAGATCTATCTTCAAAAGTCAGTGGAAAAGTAAGATTTTTAGTAAATAGACTGTACTGTGTTTTTTTTTAGCTTTGGTATTCTTTAAAAATGGAATGGCATGTGGCTGGCAACGTTAAATCCTATATTCACACATATTCAGACGTTTAAATTAAAAATGTCAAGATGGAATAATAAGCAGTTATTATACACGTTGGGGCAATGTAAAATAATTCCATTATGTCATAATTGCTCTATGATTTTCTCAAATTTACATATCTTAGAGTTATAATTATACTGTCAGAGGCTATCTCAGGATTACAACAGGAAAAAAAAGAAATTAAAAAATAAGAACTCAAATAATGTACAACCTACCAGTTATTTTTATTATAAGTAATCTTTTGTGATTGTTCATTTGACTGCAATTATAATGAATTATGAGCTTGCATTTCCATGTTGAATACAGTTTATCCAAAGCATCTAATATTTCTTTAGTGCTTAGAAATCATCCAAATAATCAATATGACCATTTTAAAGATATAATATATGTTTAATAATTAACTGAGATGAATGTTTCATGAAATTTCACATTGTGAGGTAGAAATAAATCTTATACCATGAGATCTTATACTATGAGATCTTATACTATGAGGTCTTATGCTATGAGATCTTATACTTTGAGGTCTTATACTATGAGGTCTTATACTATGAGGTTGTATACTATGAGATCTTATACTATGAGGTCTTATACTATGAGGTTGTATACTATGAGATCTTATACTATGAGGTCTTATACTATGAGGTCTTATACTATGAGATCTTATACTATGAGATCTTATACTATGAGGTCTTATGCTATGAGATCTTATACTATGAGATCTTATACTATGAGGTCTTATACTATGAGGTTGTATACTATGAGATCTTATACTATGAGGTCTTATACTATGAGATCTTATACTATGAGGTCTTATACTATGAGATCTTATACTATGAGGTCTTATACTATGAGGTTGTATACTATGAGATCTTATACTATGAGGTCTTATACTATGAGATCTTATACTATGAGGTCTTATACTATGAGGTTGTATACTATGAGATCTTATACTATGAGGTCTTATACTATGAGATCTTATACTATGAGGTCTTATACTATGAGATCTTATACTATGAGGTCTTATGCTATGAGATCTTATACTATGAGATCTTATACTATGAGGTCTTATACTATGAGGTTGTATACTATGAGATCTTATACTATGAGGTCTTATACTATGAGATCTTATACTTTGAGGTCTTATACTATGAGATCTTATACTATGAGGTCTTATACTATGAGATCTTATACTATGAGGTCTTATGCTATGAGATCTTATACTATGAGGTCTTATACTATGAGATCTTATACTATGAGGTCTTATACTATGAGATCTTATACTATGAGGTCTTATACTATGAGATCTTATACTATGAGGTCTTATGCTACGAGATCTTATACTATGAGGTCTTATACTATGAGGTTGTATACTATTAGGTTATATACTATGATATCTTATGCTATAATATCTTATACTATGAGGTCTTATACTATGAGGTCTATACTATGAGGTCTTATACTATGATATCTTATACTATGAGGTCTTATACTATGATACCTTATACTATGAGGTTGTATACTATTAGGTTATATACTACGATATCTTATACTACGATATCTTATACTATAATATCTTATACTATGAGGTCTTATACTATGAGGTATTATACTATGAGGTCTTATACTATGAGGTCTTATACTAAGAGGTTTGTTCTGTAAATGGAAGTTTCCTATCTGCTAACTTGTTGCTGAAGTGATTACCATAACATTTATAAGTTTATTTATGTTTGTATGTGGCTGCTGATTACCGTTTCATGCTTTAAAAACACCAGCTATTGCGATGAAAACATTGCAGTGTTTTTACAACCAATGTACATTCAAATCAAATAAGCTCTTCTTTCAAAAAGCACTTCAACAAGCGAAAGTGCTTTAGGCGTCTGGAGTATCCCTTTAAGAAATTACATGTTTGGGGGCAAATTTTCATTGTCCATTTCATCTTTTGTAGTTGAGTAATTCCTCTATATCACACATTCCAAACCAAAAAATATGCATGAGATTCGAAAAAATGTTAGATGTTAAGTAAATATGTATAAACAACATTTTTTTCTTTAGAACCTTAGGAACAATTAACCTGACATAATTTCATACTCAATACTGCAGGGCTTTGCAGAATGTTGTTTCGCACGTACATTTTACGATGTGTTATTTTATGTAAAAGAATGTTAATAAGACCCTAAGTGTTCATAATGGTTTCATAAGCTTCGTTGAGAGCTTACAACCTGAACTTTATTCAACCTGAACTTTAATATGAGCTTTGTGTGATAGACAGTCTTAGGTAAATCATCAAAAACCAGACTGACTTCACACACTCAGTGATTTAATTTTGATACAAACATATGAAAGAACAGAGAGGATAGATAGATAGATAGATAGATAGACAGACAGACAGATAGATAGATAGATAGATAGATAGATAGATAGATAGATAGATAGATAGATAGATAGATAGGTAGGTAGATAGATAGATAGATAGATAGATAGATAGATAGATAGATAGATAGATAGATAGATAGATAGATAGATAGATAGATAGATAGATAGATAGATAGATAGATAGATAGACAGACAGATAGATAGATAGATATATAGGTAGATAGATAGATAGATAGGTAGATATATAGGTAGATAGATAGATAGATAGATAGATATATAGGTAGATAGATAGATAGATAGATAGATAGATAGATAGATAGATAGATAGATAGGTAGATAGATAGATAGATAGATAGATAGATAGATAGATAGATAGATAGATAGATAGATAGATAGATATATAGGTAGATATATAGGTAGATAGATAGATAGATAGATAGATAGATAGATAGATAGATAGATAGAAAGATAGATAGATAGATAGATAGATAGATAGATACATAGATAGATACATAGATAGACTGGCTAATTTCAGAGTCTTGTCCCTTAAACCCCAATTGTTTGTTTTGTGTCCCTGGGGACACCAGGGAATTGTCCTGAGCATGCTCAGTTTGAGCACATCATGAAGCACTGTTGTGCTGCACTAAGTTGTGTCAAGGGTCTAGGACCATGTACATAACATTTAGCAGTGCATGTTCATGGTCTGTTCCAAGTGAGCCCAGCCAGAGAGACTGTTTGTCAGCCTGCCAAGCATTCAACACTTGCTCAGATTTCATATCTCCCAGTGTCCCAATTTGGGGAGGTAGTTTTGGGTATATTGGAAGATATTGTCATAGTCTTTCTCTTACCAAGCAGAGCAGTCCTGAACATTCACATGTTAAATGCTTCTATTTAGTTTTGTTTTTTCTAGCTATATTGGATAGGCATCGTTTATGTAATTTTTCAAGCAATTCTAAGCTTAAACAAGCTTTACATTTTAATAGAATTCTGTGCACAAAATGTACAGAAAAAAAATGTCATGCTGGAATGAGCAGTTTTTTTTCCACTTAAAAATATGTGTCTTGAAAGACTACTGCATTAAAGACACATAGAAGTAATTTATAACCTAAAATTCAAACAAACTTTTATTGAACAAAATAAACATACGCAGTAATTTGTTAAGCAAGAACATATGTTTATTGATTTCAACCTTTTCATGAATGCTGTGGTTGGTGTATATATTTTGACCTTCAAAAAAGAAACAAAGTAGCCTAACGTGACACCTGCCAATGTCAATTCAATTTGTAAAAACTAATCATGTATTGCTGTTCATAAAAATTCTCAGTTAAACAGTGATCAACTGAAAATATATTTTGTAAATTCACATTATACTATCAGTTTAGAAGGTACAAAACAGATTTGCTATTTTTTTTCCAACTTTGGTACTATAGTGCAAATTTAGCTAGTCAGTTTTTTCTATTTATCACAAGTAAATGATTATAAATTATTCAATAGATATTGTTATTAAATAACATAAATAATTAATAGTATGCCCAACTTCTAAATTTTTTACATATACGTATATTTTCCTTGTCTGCAGAGAACTTGTACATAGCAGCTCTCTTGTTTTGCAAAATTGTTTTGTAGGTTAAACTTCAAGGCTGCATTCTGACAGCTAAAATAGTATGAGGATAGTATGAATGACTTTGAACATATTACAGAGCATATACAACCTGCAATGCCCGTAATAATGTTAGATGATTTGCATTGCCAACAACCTGTACGTACTGTATATGGCCACAATAATTAGTGTATAATACCATATTATACCAACATAAGTATTTCATTTTACAAATAGCCATGGGAAATGCCTCCCTGATATTTCTGTAAAGGGTCAATGAATACATTTTAAACTGTGTAAACTAGCAAATTTTAAATTGTATAAATTCCATAATTGTATTTTACTTTCTTTTGAATACCTGAAAACCAATCTGTAAAACATTGCAGTTTCATACTATATGTGTTTGGAGCTGTATATGTTTGGAGCTTTCACACTTTAAGTTCTTTTTTGATTCATTACCAAAAATGCCGGATTCATCTAAATGGCATTATTGGCAATTGCCAAAAATATCTGGGAGGCAACTTTACAATATTGTAGGAATTTTCCACTTTACTTTGCTCTTACTCAAATCATATACCAATAGGGTTATTCACTAATGTGAGAGCACACAGTGAATTGAAGCAGAATGTCAAATGTTTAGCCAAAGAAAGCCCAACTAAAAGCATAGCTTTTCAAATTCAGTTATTTTAGCCAACATTTTAGAATTCTCACGTTAATGAATAGCCCTGTACCCAGCAATTACACAGACCTATTTCTACATATATACATTGATATTTACTAACATAAGGCTGTGTATCTGTGTGCTGATTATAATTGATATAAAGTACGAAGTTATTTAGCTAGTTACTGATAATGATGGGCAGTGTGAAGCTGTTTTTCTACAACCTGTTATTAACCAGGGTGCAGTACATGAGACATTGGGGGGAGAGCGTCCAAAAGCCATATATTATAATTTACTAAAGTAAGAATTCAAAGTGAATTTTAAATTTAGTGCTATAGCAGCTGAACAGAAAGCATAACTGATAATGTTTCAAGTTTGGCTACTAGCTAGATAATTTTTCAAGTTTGGCTACTCTTCCTTAACTTTAAAATTCAGTTTGAATTCACCTTAAATTCTCATGGAGAGCAAAAAACGGGGCGCAAGAGTATACTGAGAACGGGCAGCAGCTGAAATAGCATGCCCTTTGGTGGGTCCCCGATCAGATCTCAAGCTGGTTTTAGCTCATCTTGTGCCATTACAGAGAGAACATCTCTGAAACATATCAGACTGGTCCCACCCATACGGGCAGTCCAGATCCGAAATGCCAGCAAGTTCCCTCTGCACGAGAGACACACCAACCCCAGATGATTGTTTCAGCCTTGTTAGGTATCATCAGTGAAATTTTCACTTTATTGAATAACACTGTCAGATTGCCTCGGGATGAAACAATACGGAGCCAACCATAGATTCCATTTTTGTTCCCCTTGTGAGTATTCCTCATATTGTAAGACCCAAAGTTGTTCTGGTTTTCCTAACTTTATATCATGGGAGATTAGCAAAAAAAGAAAAAATCTTCAATTTCCTGCTTCAGTGCTTGTTCTATGTTGTAAGCTCATAGCGAGTGATTATATTCATTTATTTACCGCATTCATTTTTATGCAGAAAATACATTACAGTTTTTAAAAATATATATTTTCAGCTGGTTCTGCTCATTGTCTAGGTTAAATATTCTAGCCAGGATGTGGACTTGGGTTGTATTTGGGAGTTTGTTTTCCTCTGATGGTTTAGAGATTAGTTTGACACTAAGTTCATTTCTTTTAAAATTACTATAATTAAGTTGAACTGCTTGTGGAAGATAATTTCACATTAATTAGTACAAGGATTGACAAGCATATTAAATCAGGCATATTATACATTTTTGCATATAAATTATACGATTATGTAAAGGAGTTGTGTCTTTAAAATTACTATCAAAACAACCCTTACCAGAATAATTTATTTTGAATTTCACTCTCTTCAATACAAACTATATTTTATATTTTGGGCTTTTAAAAACTTTGATGGAAAAGTTCATTGTGTGATATAGTAGGTAGTGTGGGGGTCAAGTCATCTAATTATTATAGAAGTACTCTGCTATTGTAGAGAAGAATTGTAAAAAAAATAAAAACATATATTTTCTTTTTTTTTTTTTGGCCTTGCACACTGCTCTCCAAAGATGAAAATAACAACAAGAAATTGTTAGCCATGTGTCAAAAAGGCAAAAGGATTCCAGCTAAACATGTGAATTAGAACATTCAAAAATAATTGTGCAGAAGACAATATAGAAAGTCATGCTCTTGTCCTCATCTTCAAAGATTTTAGAGTCTGTAGAACACATGGTATTATTTTACATTAATACACTGAGAGTGAGAGTGTGAGAGAGAGAGAGAGAGAGTGAGTGAGAGAGAGAGAGTGTGTGTGTGTGTGTGTGTGTGTGTGTGTGTGTATATATATATATACAGATTCCATTCTCCACTTTATTGATTGTTGCTGGATATGCAGCTGGTTTTGGATAGGGCAAGGCATCTTATATACTTAACCACTTCAACACCAACATCGAGTATAGACGTTTTTATTTTCATGTATTTTGCAGTATGAAATCTAGTCCACAATGCCACAGATACCCTCATTTATACTCTAGTTATGTTTACAAGCCAGAAGAGGAACATGTTTTTCTTCCAGGAGCCAGTTGTCACTGATATAATTACTGAAACAGTTTGCTCACCCACTGCTTTCAAACATTACAAGAAGTTTTAATGGGTGATATCATTCTGACAGTCGGAGGGAGGAGTGAATGGACTCTACTATTTTAATATCAGCATTACATTAGTAGTCCAGAGATTGATAAAGATTGCTATTGCAGTTTTAAATGCATTTTTTTAATATATGATTTAACTGTTTTTACTGTATGTGGGTATTGTGCTCAAATGCAGAAATTATTTTTTACATTCTGTAGCTATTTTTAGTTAGCTGTACTGATAGTAGTGCCTTTAGGAACCTTGAAAATACCTGTAAGCAAGGTATTTGACAATTTTTATCTATTTTTGTCAAATCTAATGTATGTTAGAAAACCAGCATTTTTGCTTTTATGTTAACATTTCAGACTCTGAATGAAATATTGCAAGATGAAGGACACTGTATACTGTCTAAAGCTTTTTATTTTCCAAATATTTAATTAAGGATGAACGAATAAGTAAAAAATAAAAATTTCTTTGTTATGTTATGTTTATTTGCCAGCTATGAATCCCTTGCTTCAAATAAATATTATACTAATATTTTTTCAATCAAAAAGTCTTTGGTAGTGAAAGACTTAAGCAGGCAGAGCCCAAAAAGGCGATAGGCAACACCCCACCAACTTTAAACATCACCAGCCACCACTATTAATAATGTTAAATAGCATGTAAAAATAAAACAAATTTGAAGAGTTTGGCCTTTAACCCTACACCATATATTTGTGCTGTGTTATCTTTATGCAATATTAAGACCAGAATAGAATTTTTAAAATCACCAATAATTTGTGTTACACTTTATTGTATGAGATCCTCAATTTTCTTTTTAATGCATATAAAATTATTAAGCAAATTACTTCATAATCGCGTTAAGATAAGGCAAAGTCGGGGGCAAACATTGCAAATGAGGAGAAACATTTTTTAATTTCTCCCCTTGTCTCTATGCTTTATCTATCCTGGATGCCAAGTGCAAAGACAGAGCTCAAAGTAGTATTGCACCCAAATGTAAGCCTCCTCTGATTCCTCTCTGAAGGCAAGTCTTGGTATAGAACATTTCTTGGTAGGTAGTATGGAAGTTTTTTTAGAGATTCAGAAATATAACAGAAGTCAGAAAAATTACATCATATTGTGCAAAAAGTAACTATTGCAGAAAAATGCTATGAGGATAAGTAGAAAAGTGCAGAAAATTATGCATTGTAGGAGATGAAAGAGTTTTGGTTGATGGATGTAGAATTGCCGTGAAAGTCATTTCTCAGTGAAAGAAATATCCAGATTCATTTTCTCTAGTTACCAACTAACAATGGAACTATCTATGTTGTTTTTTTTTTCAGATACTTAACAGAAGCTGCTTGAGGTCTTGAAGATCATTGCTTTTTTTGTCCTACTGCTTATGCTAAATATAGGTTACAGGTAAGTAAGTTGCTCACTGTTAAAATTGTAACAAACATAACAGCAATAATAAAAATACCTGTACACTGTACATACACCCACAGTGCAAAATCAATATAGCAGTTAAATAAAAAATACGGCATCCTATAATATTTTACTAATTTGTTATAACTAGTCGTGTATAATGTGATAAAAATATTTGCCACTAAAAGACCTTTCAGTTTTTTAAAGGTTTTGTTTGTTTGTTTGCTTTTTACAACTATAAACACATTTATTTGAAACATTAAATAGTTACTATTACACAAATATGGAACAAAATAGCAATGTTCTGTAAAGAATGATTATGTCTACGTATAAGGGAGTCTGCGGGTATGTTCATACCAAAACACCAGCATCTATACCAGACATAGACAACCTTCAGCACTACAGATGTTTTGGACTACACCTCCCGTGATGCTTTGTCAGCATTATGGGTGTAAGAGCATTATGGGAGATGTACTTCACAATATTTGGAGTGTGAAGGTTGCCTGTACCTGATATACTAATAGGTATGGCTACCTATATTGGATTACATTTGTATTATCAGGCTTGGAGAGACGTAAGGGGTTGTAGTCCCAAGCTACAATTCAACAGCTGTATTAAAAAGCATTTACTCTCCTTCCCCTCCAAGTACTGTTTTGTGGTGAAATAGTAAACTTAATAGTTCTCCTGCTGCACTGTTTCAGAGTCTTAAGTTCAATTCCTAGTCAACTTGGCCTTGCATTCTTTTAAGGTTAAAGAGACACTAACTCATTGAATAAATTATAGTGTCTGGAGCCCCCTGGTGGTATGCTCCCATTTAATGTTTAACGATTTTTAATCAAGTCGGATAATGGGTAAGTGGGATAATGAAAGTGCAGGATTGTGCAGGCAAGCCACTGATAATGGGAACACTCCCCAGGATCCCTCTAAATAATATACACAAAAAGAACTGTATAAAACCCAAAGTTAAAATACAGTGTCGGGCGCTACAATCACAAACGTGAAGCAGATAATAGTTACCGTCATGATGCTATCATAATGGTATCATAATGCACACATTTTTAATAGTTTAATGTTAGACAAGAGTCTCAACAGCCTGTCTTCTATTTGCTGTTTTGGCTAATAAGGAAACATTAGACTAGACAGCTATGGGCGGCTGCGATTGGCTTAGATTGTCAGCTGATCAGGTAATTGAGTATGGGTGCACATCTAAACTAATGTAATTAAAAAAATTACAATTGCTGATATTGTACTCTGGAGTATATTGTGCTCGGTGAGCGGTAGAATAACACAGTTAGACTTTTAAATATTTTGGGACAAAAAATGTTGCTTAAGATTAAAAAGATTAAATCAGTCCCACACATGCGATACAGCAATGAGCTGTAGGGGCTTGAAACCCCGCTTCCAAAATTTAGATTACAAGATTATTGACTCTTACTCTTTTTTTAATTTTTTTTTTTTTTTTTTGCAGTGCATATAGTGATTACAACTGGCTCTAGGTACCCCAATGGCATTCCTCGAGCTGCTTGGCATAGATAACAAGTAGGGTAGTTGCTAGACAGTGCACATTTTTTTGGTATAATAGGAACAGGATAAGGTTACATGCAGATAATACACTCTTTTTAACATTTGCTGGATACTTGCTTTAGATATGAGAGGCAATATATCACCCCTTAGACCCCCACAGCTTCGCATGAGTGAAGTGAGTAAGGCTGGTGCATTGTGACAGGTGAAATTTCGATATTGCCATGGTTACACCAAGACAAGATAAGATTAGGAGATTTTCAAAGAGTCCCCTTGTGTCTCTGTTTAGCTTGTGCCCTCTGTGGGCTCTGCACGTTCCCACTGCTGTCCGGCGGTCTGTCTGTGTTGCGACTCTCGCGGGGTTGGTTGGCAGGTGCTGTACGACAGTCCGGGAGTGGTATGCAGCATCCGGCTCGATGGACCCAGACTGGAGAGCGCCATGTCGCGGGGTAAGAGCTGGTGGTCTCTGTTGTTGGGCGAGCGCTGGCTTATTGTGCCTCTTTCTTCGCCGCCGATTGCTGGCCCATCTCCTTAACGGAGCCGAGAGCTGGTGATGAGGCTCCTGGGGTAAGTAACTCATTAGGGTGCCAGGGTGTGTGCGTGCCGCCGAACTCGTGGGTGTCAGATTTGCTGGTGTTTCTGATCCGCGTTGTTTGCGGCTGATGTGCGGGGACCACTTTCTTGCACTCTATTCTTGGTGCTGTTGAGCGCGGCTTCTGCCATGTTAGGTTTAGCTCCTGGGTTGCGGGTCGGTTTGGCAGTGTTGCTAGGCCTTAGTCATGTAGTAGTGGTTGGGGCCGGTGAGGACCGGGATCACCCCCCCAGTCCGGGGGGGGGGACAGAACCGGTTCCTCGGGGGTCTGAGCTATCGGCTGGTCACCGTTGGGCGGGATAGCAGGGCAGCGGCCGTCTGCTCCACTCATGGTCAGACTACCAAACCAGTCTCTGGGCAAAACACTGAATAGTACATATTATACAAAGCACTGCGGAATTAAAGGATCAAAACTCTATTATTTTTCTTAACATTTAATTATTTTTAAAGAAGTTTTTGAAATCTGGTAAATATCAATGCCTCCTTTTGCTTTTGCTTGTGGTTTTGTTTTTGTTTTATTTTAATTTTTTTCCATGGGTATTGCCACAGAATGTCTTAAATAAATGACACAGTACATTTTAGAAAAATATGTAACTTACCATCTGGAAATTAGAAGAGAATTGCTTTCTTAGCTGAAAAGCAGCTGATGGCAATTTAGAGCACAGGGTATTGAGCTGGTCTGAATGCTGTTGCAATTTAGACATATAACTGCTTTAAAAATGAGAAAACAAGCCATTTAATTTTGTAATCCCCAATAACTCGAGGTCATGTTGCACATGTTCAGCAAAAGTAATTTGATTGTATTTTCTTGAGGACCACAAATCTCCTTTGCAGCTACTAATGGAGGAATTAAAGCGAGCATATACGTGTTTCAGCCTCTTCAACCCAGACAATAATACATCTAGCGGAGGAATAAAAATAAATAGTAACATGCAGTTTTGCATTTTTACACTATTCCCAAGGCATTGTGTCTATAGGCATTTCTGTAAAAACTACTTTGGTTTGTAGGTGGCATGCACAGAATACAGCACCAAAATATGAATTAATTCGAAACTTTTTATATGTTTACAGGAATACTTACATTTGGGGTGTTCTGAAATCACTCCGTTTCAAGCTCAATATTAAAGGGGAACTAATACATTTCTGGATATTACACAATTGAAAAATTAAATATTGAAAAACAAGACATTGAAACACATTTATAACTTGTGTTAAACAATTTTTTTTTTTTTTTTTTTTTACTAACATAATCCTCAAGTTTTTTATTGAAAGTACATCGACGGAACATAATAGTGTAAGAATACAACATGCATTCCTAACACTATAGTGCCCTAGTCTGTATGTAGATTCAAGCCTTCCCACCCCCATTAACCGCTAAAAAATAAAGAAAAAATATTTTGCTAACCATTTTACAGCAAGGAGACTCAATCGGTGCCTCTGCCAGCTCCTCCTATTGTGGCGTCATGCTGGAGGCATCTCGATGACCGTTCAATGCAAAGCTCCTTGTGTATCCAATCAAATGTATTTCGTAGGGCAGCATTAAATCTGATGTTTCCCTATGAACTGCATTTGACAAAGATCAACATCTTCATGGCTAGTTATCATAGTTAACTTAATATTAAATCTAGTAATGGTTCCTCTTTAAGTAAACAAAATAATCAAAATATATAGGAGTGAAAATGTGTTATTAATTTGTGTTATATATTGATTTTATTAGGAACACATTTTGGAATTCATGAGAAAAAATAATTGAACATTAACTCAAAACAGAAAGCTGATTTTAATGCATTTTAACATGTCATTTTTTTATGTTTCAAACTTTCTCAGTTTGAAAAGTATTCACAGACAAAAAAAATTGCAGCGGATGATTCACACATTTTTACATTCCATATTCAACATTCTCAAACTCCAGATTGAATAAGCAGTTAAAGACATGTCAAGAAACACCTTCAGATTTAACTTTCATATTTATGAACATATTAGCATAACCCCAGTAGCGTTTTCAGTAACAATCAATGTCAGTTTGCATCCATTCTTTCACTCTTAATACAGAGCTTCTTCTCTTTATACAATTAGGATTTGTCTTTCAACATTTACCTCTGCAGTGATTAGCATTAAATTGTCTGCTTGTTATGTGCTAGCCATAGGAACATTCATACATTTAAGGGTAGGACACATTTACCCTTGCTACAGACACATTTCTAGAATAATTTACCTAACTTGGCAATCAACCTCCAAAAGCTCTACGTCCTAATTGTACTAATTTCATTCTGGCCTTATTTTAATTGCAGGAATGACCATCTTTAAGGAACATTCCATGTACTAACATAACTTTTATACATTTTATAGCTTTTGGCCCACATAATTATCTTTTCAATGCTTAATTTTATATTGTTTTTTTTTTTTTAATAATGTTTTATAACATTCTGCATATTAACCCTGTGTCCTCATCCACACCTCCCCATTCTACTATACTGTGTACATACATGTATAAATAGTAGACGTGTATTGTGTATTCGTATTCTGCCAAATTATGATTCTGATAAATTTGTGCCGATTGGCTGTACAGCCAACTTCCATAACTCCAAAGTGTTATATACATGTATAACCGAACGAACGACTGGTGCGCTGACCGAATGTGTTTGTTTGATTTGGTATTCGGATGATTGATGACTTAGCCACTTAATATTGATTTTATTTATAGATCAAGTGAGAAATTACCAATAGAAGGAAAAAAGAAGAGCAAAAAAGAAAATCTATATTTATATATTATACATATTTTTTTGCAGTGCCTCCTCTTTTTCTCTCTATTGGTTACTTTTTTTCTCACTTGATCTGCAAACCAAATGGTAGGAAGATTTGTTATATATATATATATATATATATATATATATATATATATATATATATATATATATATATATATATATATTTAACCATATTATATATATATAGTGCAGTATTTATGTTCTTTTGGATTGTCTGAATATTTTTTCATTCCCTCTGCACGCTAACAGTTACAGCTAAACAATTCAGACACCATAAACCAGAATGCAAGAATTCTGATTGGACCTACTTCTCCTGGTGTAGGTAAACTCAAGGCAGATGATATCATATATATAGGGTTTGACCAGAAATATGGAACTTTAAAAGAGAATCTTACTTTGGAATGGTTGTTTAACATTATTTTAATGCATTTTACATAGGATGCATTCAAACTGATTCCAGCAGGTTATACTTCCTACCCTGAAAATATTAATGAACAATATATTTTCTGAAGATCTGCACCTCTTGCTTCCTGTTGGATTTTCAAACAAAAGTCCTACATTCCACCAAGAGAAAAGTCTACAATTAAACCACTATAGAATATTACATATTATATGTTCCTAATTAGATTCATATTGGGTATGGATATCTAATGGGTTAAAAAGAACATATGGTAATTTGCTTTGCTGTACCATGAGAAGTTTGGAATGTTGGTGTATAATGAAAGGGTTGAGGTTCGAGGGTCTTCACACATGTCCTTAGATGGCAAGACTTTTTCATAAAATGCCCTAGTCATAGCTATACACAGTAGTGGACAAAGGGCCACAAAGCTTGGTGTCTATCTCTTCTTTGACCTTAAAGACTGTTTCTCCCTTCTTGAGTCCAGCAATTAACATATGCTGTTGAACATCTATCATCCTATAATATCCTTTGTTGTTTTATTAAATATTAGTAATTCTAAACTGAATAAACCTAAAGAAAATGTAAGTCTAAAGTATATTCATGTTTCTAACTGACACACTGAAGAAGAGGTATAATATAGAAACATAGAAACATAGAATGTGACGGCAGATAAGAACCATTCGGCCCATCTAGTCTGCCCAATTTTCTAAATACCTTATCTTATAGTTAGGATAGCCTTATGCCTATCCCACGCATGCTTAAACTCCTTCACTGTGTTAATCTCTACCACTTTAGCTGGAAGGCTATTCCATGCATCCACTACCCTCTCAGTAAAGTAATACTTCCTGATATTATTTTAATATATTTGAATATTAACATCAGACGAGCCACCCTCGAAGAAAAATAAAGAAGAGAAATATATATTATATTAAATAACTAACTTCCATAATAGTCAGTTGAAAGGAAAACTATATATTAGTTGGAAATGTAAAATAACAGATGAAATCACAGGACTAATACGGACACAATCTTTACTCTATTATTTGGAAGTGAAAGTTTTCACTCTAATTTTACTAATGTATATTATCAAAATAAAATTTTATATTTTCCTTTCGATCTCTATATAGTATGCTGGTTCAAGTTACACATTTATCTGAAACCAGGAAATAAATTAGACTCTATAATTAGTTATTCATTTTGTGAAAAGGATTTTTGTTACACACAATAATAATATATAATTATTCCACTTAAAGTTGCTGTTTGTTAGGTCATAAAGTAAATTCTGACAAATAAAATTCATGGTTAGCATTAGTGGAAAATGTGTGCATTTTTTTCATTTGACATTTAAGATCTACTTTTAGCTGCAGAAAAGCTAAATTTGACATTCAGCTAAAATGCCCGTCTGAGGCAACTTTGAACTAAAAATGGAAATTTGTGGAAGTTTTATCCATTATAAAAAAATAAATAAAAAAAAGTCCATAAAATGTGTAATTTGCCTCATAAAACAGCAATCGCTGTGGAAACACAATTTCCTAGAATATATTAACGGATTCTTCTCTGAGCTTAGAGCAAATACACAGCAGATAATAAAAATCATAGCAAATGCAAACCCGCCACTTTATATTATGTTATTTTAACCTAGACTGAAACATTACCCACAGCTTTAATAGCACCTTATCTATGACAAGACACAAAAATATACTAAGCTGTTAAGTAAAATAATGACTTCTGAAAACGCAATGGATGCCTATTTGTAGTTAGCTTGTTGGCATGCTGAAGAAAATGTAAGCAGATTTATCAAGTGGAAGGTGTTATGTATAATGAATAAAAAAGGAAACTAATCAATCTAATCCAGGATGCTTCAATTACATAAGCTACATTTTTTTCTATTTTACTGTTGCCTCAAAAATTGAGACATATTTTACATGTAATATATGTAAATTGTCAAATAAAATGCTATTTAACATATATACTATAATGATACGCAACATATATATATATATATAGATTTATTATATATGTTGCATAGCAATATATTTGACAATTTACATATATTACATTTAAAATATGTCTCAATTTCTGTGTGTGTGTACGGGATCTACTGACGAGGCATACAATAAGAATTGAGTTATACTAGTAGTAGCAAGTCGGTTGTGGTGTGCCGATATGGACGAACGGAGTAAGCCTACAAAAAAGGGCCCACCTATTGAAATAGTATAAAAAAGGAAGAGGTTGGTGGATTTCCAAAAATGTAGGTAGAATGTCAGGAGGAAGCTGGGACGAGGGAGTAGATATAAGCATACATCAAACCCCTCCTACAAAACTTGTGCTCATCGCCTCCAAAGATTAAGTACTTTGATGCTAAATTCCGGCCTTGAAAGGCAACAATTTGATAGGACATCTTAGTAGTTTTAGTACATTACACCATGCTTTATTAATTTAAGCAGTTAGGAACAAATAAGTATGACCAACATTTCAGTCCTCACACATGAATTTTTTCCAGTCCTTGAAAAAAAAGTATGTGTGCCGACTAAAATGCTGGTCACACTGTAATATTTATATAACTATATAATAATAGAATGAACCTGTGCATAAGAATGTGAGTAACCTATAGTGAAAGTAAACCAATTTGAAGAAGCCTACATTATCAAATATGCCTTTAATATTTAATATGGCCATCTCCTCCAGAATTCCATACGATAACGATAGTTGTCGGTATTATATTGAACTTGTTGCAGGCCTTCCCTTGAACTGGAAGATGTCCATCAAAATTTGTTGAAGAACATCTACCAGTAGACTTTTGAGAATACCCAACCTGTAATGGCATATTATTATAAGACTCCCCCCTCTATGTACAGATAGCTTATCTGAAGAGATAGAAAATGTTTACGTGTAAATTTGTTAGATAGTTATTATGTATGTATTAAGGCAGGGGTGCATCTACCATTTGGGCACCCCTTCCCTAATACATAATACATATATCATAATCTAGATCTGCGCTCTATAAATGTGATAAATATGTTTCTACATTCAAAATCTTTTTTAATAATATGTGATTATTACAATTGCTAGTGCAGTTATACATTGTATAGAAATGAGTATTTTGGATATATAGTATCAAACTGTGACTGCCGGTGCACAACGTTTTTCTTATCGTTGGTGGTTGAATTAACATGGTAGGTTTTTATTTGCTACATTATTGGAATCGAATCCCCTGTGCTATGTCTTCATTAAATATGTCTGTAATCACAGCTCAAACTCTGCTCATTTTCCAAGTAAATTTTAGCACCTTAGTGCACTACAACACAATCCTCCTCAACTCTTTGCAATGCCTTGATCTCCACTGCCAGTACACACACGTAGCCTGAAAAAACTATTAGAATATAAATTAAGCAAGGCAGAAAGAGGGCCTTCATGTTCTGATTTTTAATGAACTCGAAGGACCTTTTATCCTGGTGAAGCTATGTATGACTTTTTATTTCTGATGGAAAAGGTGAAATGGTTTAATCACGTCACCTTTTAGGTTGCATACATATCACCTTGCATGATCTATTTTTGGACTCCTTATCTAAATTGAAATACCAAGAAATACGCTTTTATTTTAACAAAGCTAAGGCAATAATAAATTAAAAGTTAAAAACAATCCATGCATTTATAATTTAAGATTATATATGACATTACACTCACAAGCAGGATCAGGCGCTGATTAAAAAAAAATAAAATAAATAACAAACCAAAAGTAAGAACAAGAATGAATGCAGTAACAGAATCTTGTAAAAGGTGTAGAGAGGATTTATTGAGTCTTCAAAATAGTTTGCCTTAACTCATTTGCACTGCACAGATTGGATCATTTTCATGTAATTTGAGTCACACATCAAGTGAGAAAAAGTAACCAATTGAGGGGGAAAAGGAGGAGCAGTTATAAATTCTAAATGTATATATTATATATTTAATAAATGTGCAAAATGTTAATATAGTTTTTTTGCGGTTTCTCATTTTTCCCTGTTTTGCTCACTTCTTACTTGATCTGTGAATCAAATCAACATTTAGACCCTGTCCCTTAGCCATCAATCATCCCCAAGATTTTCCCCATCTCTTTTTTTTTGCTGCCACTGGTGGAATTCGGAGTCACAAACTGAAACGGACATGCTCGGCCATTGCGCATTCGTGATTTAGGTAAATTTCAGCTCGAAGTTTGGAAATTCAATCGATCAGCTCAAATAAATAACGATGGACTGCAGTTCAGACCAAAACCATTCTCTAAGGCTAGAGTTCACAAATACAAGGAAAAAGAAGGACATGTGGAGCCTAATAAAAAACACAATAGCTCAATGAGAATCTGGAGAATTTGGCTTTTATAATGGTCAATTCAGGTGAGTTGCAGCCATTGACTGGCTGCACTGAAAAAACATGCATGCATTTGGCTGATATCATTGAGTGAGCTCAATTCTGCTAATTATTTCCTCTGATTTCTGCATCTAGGAAGGGCATAGGCCAAAAATCATAACTGATAAATATATTTTTCATTTTCGTGAATAGCCTGTGCAATGTGTCTGGGGTTACCTCATTGTGTGTGCTGTGATTGTGTATGCTGCCACCAGATACAAAAGTTGTAGAAAATTGATATGAAGAGAGTATTCCAGTTGGCTGATTGACAGCTCAGAAAAGTGGCCCTACACACAAAAAGGGTATTTATTGCCAGAATGATGTTTGAAATAACAATTTCAGTAACATGATGTGGTTATGGTATTTAGAGCACTCCTTTAATTATAATTTGTTTCGCCAGTCTCTGATAATATTCTGATTTATTTCCCCTCTACATATCCATTCTTTTTCATTTAATTTCCTCTTCTGATTTACTTCCAGCAAAGACCAAATTATAGATTTGTTATTGGTCTTTCTTTCGACCAACTTGGTTGTGCTTAGCTTATTAGCCTTACAATTTTCTTGGTGACATGGTGAGATGTTTACTACAAACTTAAATACTAAATCACACAAGTGTATTAAATAATAAACAAACAAAATAAACAAACAAAATAAACTCAGTAATTAAAAGATAATATTCAGAATGAATTTTAATATATAAAATGGCATATCTAAATATGATACATATTAAACAAAGCTTTGTATGCCATTCACATTCTCATGACTCAAAAAAGTTATGGTTAACCTTGGTATGTCAAGGGCTGTAAGAGTTTGATGGGAGTGCTGATTCAGGTATAACTGATGTGACAAACTCCCTTTTTAAGTGAGTTTGGCACGAGTTTTTGGAGGGGCTTGGTTGCCAGCCTCTTGCCCCAGGACTATGGCCCATGTATTAGACTGTGATACAGACTGGAGAAATAGCTTGTGTTCATGTCTTTTTCCCCAGTTCTGTCTATGGGACTATCAAATGGATTGTGCCTATGGTGTTCGTTGATACGAACAAACTACTGAACAGCCAGACCACACACAAGTGGAGTGTGTCCCTCATTTACTTCCCAGGAGCTGCGGTTAACGGCTGGGTGGTCGCCATTGGTATGGTCGAACACGTGGCAGCAGCCATCTTGTTTAGTCAAACACATTCAGCGGTGTTTGTTTGTCGAGTTCATGGAATTCAAATCGGACATGCAACAGCATGAACACCGCTGAACTTTACCTTCTCCAGAACTTTGACGCTTTGACAGGAGTCGAACGGTGTTCGACAATTCGAACGCCACTTTGACTTTGGATATTTGCACAAATGCCCCGTTCGTGCATTCGAACGGAACTTAACTATTGGAAATAGACCGGCCGCACAGCCAAGATCTGTGGAACTGTTTTGGGCATGAAAACCATGCTGGCGGTCGGTCAAAAGAGACTTCCATAAACACTTGAACCCCATGGCGATTCAATTATGTTCGTGGGATCTGAGCGCTGTTCGGATATATTGAGCACTCAGATCCAAGCTATCTGGGGATATGTATAATGTGGGGGTTCAGTTCTGTGAAACATAAGTTATGTATTTTAATGTGTTTTGTTGCAGTTTTAACTTAGAGATATTTTCTGTACCTAGAGATAATTACATTTCCTACGACCACTTCACCCAATTATCTCCAGGATAGAGGGGGGATTTTACTATGTATGTGGGAGTGTTACTGTGTTAATGAGTGTTCCCATTGGTTTGTGTCCCTTTTGTCCCTGTGTTCCATCAGGTCCAGGGGGTGTGCCTCTGGCCTGAAAATGTGTGTAAAAGAAATGCCTTTGTGCTCATCTTGTACCTTGACGAAGTTTCATCTCATGTTTGGGGGATTGGAGAACTACACTCTGGGGATTGTTATAATCACTGTACTTCCCAAGGTATAATCACTAAGCTCTGGTAAGAGCTTGTTCCTGTTCCTGCTCTCTGGATTTAAGAGAGGTCAACCTACTGCAAGCTGGACCCTGGTCTTGGGTCCAGAGTGGGTGGAAGACGGCGAGACACCAACCAAGCTGCGGCGGTTCGTGGGGTTCACGTGGTTATGGTGTCTAGTGGAGTACTTGGTGCCCTCGGGAAGCACTAGGAGCATACGTCAACGTAAGGTACCCAGTCGGGGTGCCAGCAGTTCCGTTACAACTGACTTAACAGAATTTTTTTTAAGTAATCTGTAAGAAAAATCTACTTATTATAGCTCCAGATAGTGGAAGAAACCATTCTGTTTCAAAAGCAGTTCCATAAAGAAGATTAATTGTACCACTAGCCAGATTTAATGATGTTACTAATTTAATGTAGGTTGTATCTAGCCATTGTACACATTTAGGATATTTGCACAAACATGCTAGTCTCGGATAGAGTTTATCATGCATGTTTTTACTATAATGCTTCCTTCATTGTGAGTGTGTATCCAAATGAATCTCTGTATACGTTATTATCATATAACTAGTTTGTTTAAACAAATGTTGCAATTGCACTATTGTTGACCGTCTCTGACTTTTTTATCTATCCAGCCTTAAAATGTTTATGATTGCATCTTACAGCTATGCAATATGGAAAATACAAAGGTGGAGATACATTCAAATGTTCCTGCTTATAATATATGGAACACAATTGAGGCTTTTTCCTACATACATACATTTCTACATACATTGTGTTGCAGGGGCAGTTGAGCAGTAATGTTAAGACTCCAAAGTAATTTTTCTACTCATATCTCTTAGCTTTGTTAATGAACTAGAGTCCATCCTTATCAAAACACACAATTCACTAAAAAGTTGCACTCAAAAAGTTTATGTGCATGTATGTCGGAAGTATAGGATAAGAAGGGGTTGGCGCACCCCTAGATGCTGTCTATGTTTGATTTAAATGGCATTTTGAAAGCCCTAGTTATATATAAATGGGGAATAATTTAAAGTCAAAGAGCACAAGAACATTAATTGCGTATGCTGCAGGGGATGCTAAACTCTCAAGCTCTCTAAAAGTCGGGTTGTGGACCCAATGGTGCCCTTATAATACCATACAAGTATGCCACTGGCTATATGGTATCCTTTTTTGTTAGTTTCACATATGTGTGTGAAAACAATATTCCATGTTGCAGAGTCCAGACTTTCAGCATCGTGCTCTTTTAAAGTGTGTTTATTTATTCAACTTCCTTCTGGATGAGTTATGAGAACTTTACAATATAATGGTGCACGGTGAAAATATGAATTTCGGTCAAACCACTTCACCTGAAAGTAATAAAAAAAATTCTAGGGATGGCTGAATTTTGACCATATTTTGTTAACGAAAAAAGATTTGGGAAATGTATTAAATGAACTTAAAGGGACACTCCAGTGCCAGGAAAACAATCCATTTTCCTGGCACTGCAGGTCCCCTCTACCTCCCACCCCCCATCCCCGGTTGCTGAAGGGGTGAAAACCCCTTCAGTCACTTGCCTGAGACCCCTGCCGATGTCACTCGGCGGTGGTTTCTGCTCGCCGCCGCTTCTCCTCTTCCTTACGTCAGCCGGGGGGCAAGACTGATCCCGCCCGCCGGCTGAAGAGTCCTAATGCACATGCGCATCAATGCCGCGCACGCGCATTAGAGCTCTCCATAGGAAAGCATTGAAAGTGCTTTCAATGCTTTCCTATGGGGAATTGAGCGACGCTGGAGGTCCTCCAGCGACGCTCTAGCACAGAAAACCTGTGCTATAGAGCAGGAAGTGCCCTCTAGTGGCTGTCTACTAGACAGCCACTAGGGGAGGACTTAACCCTGCAAGGTAATTATTGCAGTTTATAAAAAACTGCAATAATTACACTTGCAGGGTTAAGGGTAGTGGGAGTTGGCACCCAGACCACTCCAATGGGCATAAGTGGTCTGGGTGCCTACAGTCTCCCTTTAAACGGCGCAAACATGGGCCAATCAGTATGCCGCAATATATATATAGTTATTTATTTTTTTTGCACTGATAGGTGCATTTTCCTACCATCAGGTTCACAGATCAAGTGAGGAAAAAGTAAACAATAGGGAAAAAGAGAAAGAGCAGTAAAAAGATCTATATTTGTATATTTAAAAATCATAGGTCTATTAAATAAATATAGATTTTCTCACAGCTCATCCTTTTTACCCTCTATTGCTCTCTTCTCACTCGATATGTTAATAGAATCAACATTTAGTAACTATTCCCTAGCCATCAATCATAATTTTTGCCACCAATCATGTATTTTTTTTGTGCGAAATTAAGAATCACAAATCAAACGAACATGCTTGTCCATTGCATGTTTCGGTTGGTACTATTTGACTACATTTCAGCTCGGAGTTTGGGAATATGACCATTTGACCATTTGATCGGCCAAATTCAACATCTGGATGAATTGCAGTTCATAACAAAAATTATTTACTGTAGAAAACTTCCAGCATTATGTAAGTTTATGCTTCTGTAGCCACACAGGGAATTATTTATAAACAGCAATTATTGGGCAGCATTTTAATAATTTAAGATAGGTACAAGTGTGGTGCTTCCAATAAAGTACAAAGTGTATGGAGGGTGTAGAGAGGTACATCCCCAACACCTTAATAATAAAAATAGAAAACAACAACAACGTGCACAAACACAGAGTAGAAGTGCACCCTGCAAGAGAAACACAGGTATAAAATCAAATAATTTATACTTATGTATGTACACAACACAAATGGCAGGCGAATATCAGCAGTGCCTAAAAGACAGTAATATAATACATAGTGTGTATTGTAGGATAAAAGTGAGTAATATATAGTAAATGGTTACACTCACGAATTCCAGAGCCATATCATGCTCTGTATAGTAAGCCCAACGGTGCCTTTACAGGCTAGAGGTGAGTACCCATGGACCACTGGAGCAGATGGATCAAGGAAGTAAGGATAGCAGCAGCAAAAAAAAAAATGCAGAAATGTATTATAGCTAAATACATATTCTGTGAGTGGTTTAAACTGAATTGTTGTGTTTTGTGGTTTCTGTGTCACTCACATGCATCTTTTTTAATAAACACCTCAATTCTGTCTGATAAAACCACGTCTTATGGACTATTACTCATGTAGTCATAAACCACTCACATAGTGCTCTCATAAATTTCGTACCACAGTGTGAATTCCATGACCCTGCTTTACAGAGCTGAATTCATTACGATGCTCTATTACAGAGGGGCATCTGAGTCCATGATTTTACAAGCACATGAATCTAATCCTGACAGTCGACATTGGGTTTTTAAATATAAAACCTACTTTATAAGGACTAGCATGTGGGAAGAAATACAATAAGAGCTAAACCAAGCACCTCATTAAATGAAGGGAACTATTTTTTTGTTTGTTTTTAAATAGGAATGAGCACTATTTTGCAAATTGTTCACGATATTCAAAAATGTACAGCACCTTTTATTTTAAATTACTGACTTTGCAGAGGACCTCGTGGACTTAACTGCAAATGTGATTTTAAAAATGTATTCATGACCTAGACAAGAAATCCCTGTTTTTCTCTGATAATAACATAAAAATAAAGAAAACTAGAACAATATTCATTGTCCACTTTCCATTAAATCCTTTAACTTCAAATATATAGAGATGTCCCGAACAGTTCGCCGGGTGAACATATGTGATGTTCGGTCCGCCCCCTATTCGTCATCATTGAGTAAACTGTACCTCACAGTCAGCAGACACATTCCAGTCAATCAGCAGCAGACCCTCCCTCCCAGACCCTCCCACCTCCATGACGAATAGGGGGCGGACCGAACATCGCATATGTTCGCCCACCGCGGCGACCGCGAACAAGCTATGTTCGCCGGCGAACAGTTCCCGGCGAACTGTTCGGGACATCTCTACAAATATATGATAATATTACTGCATTGTTATACAGTGATGGTGCAGTCACACTTCATCCATAGCTCCTGTTTTAATTTGTAGATGCACCACTATAGTTTGTAGATGGGAGACTTCCGATCTCTCCATACCACAGTCAGTGCTCCATTAATACCCAGTCTTGGTCTTCTTATGTAAAGATTTCCCCCACCCTATGTAATCTGCAGCCTTTCTAGAGTAGACTCCAACTGAAAATAATAAGGCATACATAGCCAAGGCAGTACATTTGCGTTACACCTACATAGCAGACTTGTGTTTTTGGATTTCTTCGATGTGCGATTAGGCCAAATCATGCTAATTGGATGTTCAGTCAAATTTAATTTTTCCAAAGAGCCATACAGACATATAACAATTATTCAAACTTTCTTGCTGTGCACAAGTTTGGTACCTACAGTTTATGCACTTTTGATAAAGAATACAATTTCATGTACATACTGGTCTAGCAGATTTGGTAGCAAATATATAACGTGGAAGAAGAGCATTTTTAAAATAGATCTTTCTCCCACTGTCAGTCAATTATACAGCATATACTTTATGCCAAAGCAAACAATTGACTGACAAGGAAGAATAAACCTCCCCCATTTGGTTTTTCTGATCTCCACACATAGCAACCACAGCTCATCTGCTGTGGTTGCTATGGTAACTCCCTAACCAATCCTGCTAGTACTGGCAAGGGAGTATAGAGTGGCTGACATAACTTCACACATGCACTGGCATGCTAGGAATGAAGTCAAAATGTTTGCATCACAGAGGAAGTTTGTCCAGGTCTGTCAAATTGACGGTGAGACCAGGTTACAGGAGAGTAACACCCATAATTTATTTATTTATAAATATTTTACCAGGATGGATACATTGAGGTTTCTCTCATTTTCAGGTATGTCCTGGGTCTTTGTCTACAAATCATTGCATTATTACAATAAGATATTAAAAAAATACCATATACAAACTCTCTCTCTCTCACTCTCTCTCTCTCTCTCTCTCTCTCTCTCTCTCTCTCTCTATATATATATATCTACAAATATATAAATGTAATACATAACAGGTAATAAATATATTCAACCATGACAGGTGCATTCTGTGCTGAGGTATGTTGCCATAGATCTCTTAAAAGATTTTAGATTGAATGAATGTCCCTGAGGTTATTCCATAATTGAGGTGCTCTGTAGAAAAAGGAGGATCGAGCCACTTTATTTTTGTATTGCGGTATGCTAAATATCGTGCTAGTACTGAGGTTCTAGGAGGTTATAGGAGGTGGGAACACAGTGGCGTTGGAGCGTGGGCAAAGTAAGTGAATACCTCAGAACTTTACATTGAATATATCTCTGTGAAACAGATTGATGGGATACATTTCAGTCCATTTAATGTTCATGGCAGATCTTAGTAGGGTAGCCATTTGGGAAAAGGAATGAATGATATTGTGCTCCTACGTCTAAACACAAACACTTAAACTATGAGTTCAGCCATGTATAATATAATGTTGGCATAGTCTAGATTTGAAAATCATATGAATACTCTGTTATTTAGAGTTATTTTTGCATTGACTGCTCTTTGATTATGAACTATTACACTTTAGTTCTAACATTTCACTGTTCTGTTAAAAGATAATTATGCACCGCTAATTATGCATGTATTACAATTTAATCGTGTACTATAACTGAATAAATCTTGACAAAGGTCCCTGGGAGGACATAGATATTCATACCCCCTGTTCATATGTTTGTGTCTGTAGCAGCTTTCCTTTTTTTAAATACTGTTTTTTGGATGAGGATTCAGAGCATTTGCACTACTTCAATCAGAGTCTTTGCACTTCATGAATACCTAAATTTGTATTCGGCCTCATACCCCAAGCAAACCAGCAAACTAAGCTAAGTGTATCTTTTCAGTGCATTTTATTGAATTATTTGGTCAAATTAATGGCATGCCCTGATATTGACATGCCACAGTATCTGATGATGTGATGTAAATATGGAACTGCATCAAACTTTAACACAGTGTCATAGATATTCTAGTGTGTTCCTCATTAAAAGAAAAAAAAAATGACATAATAAAATAAAGTAAAATAAAATAAACAATCTTCCGTATTTATTTCCTAAATTGTTTCTTTTATCAGCATTTTTTATCAGCACTAAACATACCTGTAAATATGCCCTAAGTACTGAACTGATTAAAGAACTATAAATCTGAGTAACACTAATTATCATTCTTACCGTAATACTATACCTAAAGCTTACACTGATTCTAACACTTATCTAACTCTAATATTAACCCTAAACCTAATTATAAGCCTAATTCTAAACCTAATCCTAACCCCGTAGGCGAGATTTAATGCTCAATGATCGTTACCAGAGCCAATCACAGTGACAGCTTTACTGAATCTTGTGAGCTAAAAGTGTTGATTGCTTAATTGCTTTATTACACTGCAATACTGCATCCACATGTGTACTGGCTCTCCCTAAAGCTTGGACTGAGGCAACTGATCTCTGTGATAGTCTCTCACTGCAATCAGATGTTTGGAACAACCTTCAATCACACACCTCTTCCAATCTGGGAGGATTGGAGATCACATTTAAGCCATGTACCATTAGTGCAGCAGTCCAAAAGTAAGGGACAAAAAATGTATAGATGGCATTGGCAATAAATAAAAATTAGGGGTATGAGATGAGTGGTTGATGGGAGTATGAGGCACATTGAATGTAAGGGCAAGTCATATGAGTGGTTTGGGATGAGGGGAATGGGATTGGAGTCTAGGGCATGAGACTGATGTCTGTGGAATAAGAGCATGAAATGAATGGCATACAGAATAAGATGGGCAGGTGGCCTGGGTTTGGCAGTTAAGTTTGGCATGATATCGATTGAGATATAGGGAGTGTTGTCCTGATTCCAATGCAGCAATGTATAATTAACCACGATGTTAGCATATTGTATCTGAATATGTGATTTAAAAAAAAAAAATTGAGTGGTTTGGGAGGTTTTTATATACTCCAAAAAATTGTGCGTGACACTACTTATTTCTTATTATTCCTCCACAATATCCGACCGCTTGACAGTAAACTATTGGAACATTTTTGTAACTACAACCACCAATTCAATCTATGGTTTTTACAGCTCATTAAATAAGGATGGGAGGGTAGGTGTGAATAATCTGTGCCAGTGTATGCTCACGCAAAGAAAGAAGTATATGATGTCATTCATCATTATGCAAATGCTCTTCCACATGAGACATGAAAATTGATATTCATTTCACTTCTTCTGCTGCATGTTAGCTGGGAGCAGAAATTGCAAGCTCAGCCCTTTCTTGTGATCATGGAATAGGAAAGCTTGTTTGGCATATATTTTGGTGTACATCAGTAGAATTTGTTAATGCTCGTACAGTTTTTAGAATCTATCCATTCTAGTGATATCACCTTTTTTCTTATCCTAAAGTATATATGTGCTGTGTCTATTCACAAGTATTTCTGTAAGTGGAATAATATCATGACATTGAAATGATTTGTGATAACGACTAAAGGGAATTGGAGGGACACCAGGAACATGCATCTTGCAGGAATGGCACTACTGAGGTGACATAAAATTTACACGCACATAAAAATACATTTTTAAATTCTATAAGGCTACTTAAAATCATTTTTTGGAATTGCATTTATCACATTATTTTTGCATTATCTGTATATTCACACTGCTCTTACAACATATTATTTAAATACACTTTTGCTTATTTAGCACTAGCACTACTTATTTTGTCTCCTTTGTTGGAATTGGTGTAGGACCCACGGATATTGGGTACTGTGAAGTAGTGGTAGGCTTAACATAATATGGCCACATGGTGGAACTGAATCTCCATATTTTTTTTTACCAAGATAGTTGATTTTAAGTAGCCTTATAGAATTCAGAAATGTATATTTATGTCTGCACTGTTCCTTAACCTGTATTATGATTTCTGATAATGTCCCCATCAACAATATTTCATTTAGGGTTATAAATGATGGACAGACACATTTATGAGCATCAGTAGATAAACACATCCTTGACTCTATTATCTTTAAATCATTTTATCGGGAACAAGTCTAGATATTTTTATTAATCTGGTTTCCTTCCACAGTTCACTCTTCAGAAATACATTCTCAATGAAAATGTTGGATTGCAATGCTCTTTGCGATTATTCACTGTAGTACAAATTATAGCAAATTAAAAATGTAATGGCTAAAAGAGACAATATACCTACCTGAGATAGACATATTTATTTTTTTGTAAAAAGTAAATTTTGCTTATATATTGTCATTCAAATTTTGGTTTCTTACTATTTGGGGTCTAATTAATAAAACCCTTTGGATTTTAAAACCCACATGTTTCATATATTGTGTATTTACATATCGGGTTTTTGCTCTGATAAATTACCCTACACTAAATAAGGATATTTACTTCATCACAGTTTTTTTATACTCTTTACAATAATGTTCCCATGAGGCTCCACGTTATCTAAAATAGCCGCCATCATATAAATTCCCTTTGCATAGTTCACTGAATATTTTTTATTTTTATTTTAATTCATCTTTATTGTCCTCTCTCCATTATGAGAAAGTTACTAAGTCAATATCTTCTGTACCTTTCTCCATTTTGCAAATCCCTGGCATTGTATCTTAGTTTTGGCGCATTATCTTGTTGGGTTCTTGAAGAAGAACACACACGTGTGCTGCTACAACATATGTAACTTAACTAAGTTATGAATTGCTTTATTTTAAGTTTGTTTTTCTCTATTTTTCTTCATTGATTTCATTCAACATATTCCACAACGTATTATGTCATCCCATTTGCCCCTATTTACCCCCCTTTCCCGTTATTCATAAACAGCCATCTTCTTCTACCGTAAAGTTAAATTATATCATTATATCCACTTATGTCCACACTCTCAAGTATGGCTAATACTGCCTATTATAACACTTAGCCTTTTATGGTTGTAAGTATTTGAGTTACCTTATTACATGGATACACTCCCAATGTTATAAGGTAACAATACGAAATGTAGACTCCAGTTATGTCCACTTAACATATATATTGAAGATAATTTAGTCACATCCTAGAAAATTATTACCCAAGGGGGAAAATAATGTTCTTAAGAAATATTTGTGAATGTTACTTATGAATAAAGGAATAATCACATATTGGAAATGAGTAACTCCACATTATCCAATCTAGTAGTTCACGTGTATATTTGTACGAGGCATTGCACATTCAAATTGTAGCATGTTTTGTTTGGATACACGTAGCTCTTATCACATGGAGAATCTATATTTTGTTTTATAAATAGTATTGTTCCGTTTGCTAGCCACAGTGTAATTTCTTGGATATAGCAGAGCCTGCGTCTATTTTGATGCATTGAAGCTTAGGGAAATTATTTTCCTGTTTTCATTTGAATTTCTGTCAGAGTGAATTGACGATCTATAAAAATACATGCCTGGCCACTCTTGCAATATTTACAGTATATAAGAAAATGCCTAGTGGTGCGTTAATAGATTTGGTTAACCCTTTCCTACATAGCAATAGATGAATTAATTAATACTTGAGACTACATTCTCCCAAATACAAAAGTAGTGTTGCACTCAGGTAGCCAAATAGTGACTGCTGCCACAACTGGAGCACCGTGGAAGGGATCTGCATCCCTTTAAAATATTTTAAATTCAGAAATTCAAAAGCATCAGTGTAAATACTTATTAGTATCAGAAAAACAAAATCAAGTACATTTTGGCTGTACTTCTGAAATTATACTATGTATAGCATTCAATTGTAACAATAAAACTTGTTAATAACATAGGCATCACTACATGGATGCAATATCCACGGATTGTGCCATATGCCCCTCCCCATTGATTTTCATGGCCAATGAGGATATCAAAACTCTCCCTCACCGGGTGCCCTGATGCTGAGTGGGAGTAGTGAAAACTTGGTTTCCCTTCTTCTATTGTATTAGAATGCTGTCAAATATTACCGCAGCAACACCCCTGCACCAGCCTGAAGGACCTGTCTGCACCGCGTGCAGACAACCATACTCTCCCACCGGACCACCAGTGATAAGGATTCTTCCCTCCCTGGCCAATGGTATTACCCCCTCCACCCACAACAGCCCCTATACCCCTTGCACCCACTACAGCCTCTAACTCTCCCCTGCACCAACTACAGCTTCTACTCTTTCCCTGCACCTACTACAGCCCCAATTACCCCTGAACCCACTGCAATTCCTATCCCAATTGCACTCACTGCAGCCCCTATTACTCCTGAATACACTACAGCTCCTTGTCCACTGCAGCCATAACATCTCCTATCCCTCCTCTGCACCCACTAATGCCCCTATGCTTCTCCTGCACCTACTAAAGCATCTAACACCCTCTAAACCACTAAAGCCTATATAACCCCCTGCTCTTACTACAGTCTGTAACCCTCCTTTGTATCCACTACATCCACTATCCCTCCCCTGCACCCCTACTACAGTCCTTTTACCCTTTGCGGCGACTACAGACCCTCTTTTATGCCCCCCCCTACCCCTGTATACTGTTTCTAGAGTCACCACTGCTTATTAATATATGTCTGTGTTTTTAAGAGACTCAGAAGAGTCACTGACTATAACAAAACATAGCAACAAAGTATACATGCATGGCCTTGAATAATCTGAAAACAGGAAATAGAGCCCGGACTCAGCTCTAATATGCAGACCCAAAACAAAAGAAGTTCCCTTGTAAGAGTGTAGAAAAGTCAGAGGGCTTGAAATCACTTTTAAGCAATCCACCTCAGAGATACAATTTCAGTAGCAACCTCAATCCCCCGATCTAAACTGAAAAGTAGCAGGTACTCAAAGAGGTAACAATTAAAAAAACGTTGCTCCAATTTGTTAACACAGCCAAATGGCAAAGACAGATAGAAAGGATAAGATTTAGATTTATCCAAAGACACAAACTCCTTGTGGCTAATTTGCATAAGCCTTGACTTCTCCTTTGACTTCATGTTTTGCCCCTAGTGCTTACTTTAATCGATTGTGGCATGTGGCAAAAGACTGGATGTAAGGTGTAAAGGTGAGGACAGAATCAAAGATAACACCACAAGATATTACCAGAAGATGATCTGTTTTTATAGCAAAGAGCATCTGATAATTCATAATTTGCAGAAATGACATAACCCTATACATCCATCCTGCTTAATAGCTATGATACATGCTGGTGATGATAGTGGGGTTCATTGTTTATTGGTATGTATTAATGCACAGTTAATGCTAAATGGGCATAAAGTGGTAACCACAGAGTATCTAAGCATTGAGATCCAAATATAAATACAACCCTACGCGTTTTCAAATTATGCTTCCACAGAGCAATATCCGATATCATAAACCACCTCAAACTGGATGTACAAATATATGATTCCAGTTTATTCCAGTAGCTTGAATATTTACCATTTTCGATAGAACGTGAGAGGAGTTGAATTTGGAGGTTCCCAGGATAAATGTTTTGCGTAAAAACCTGCATAAATCACATGATATTATTGAGTCAGTATGGACCAAAATACCTTGAGAATATTCTCAGAACAAAATTCCATCCATACCACAAACAATTTAAGCTACAAATGAATATTTTATCAAATAAACTTGTCATAGATATAATGGATGGACGGGTAGACAGAGGGAATCTACGTGTACTAGATTTCATTTGCGTGATTGGCAGGTGAGTAATTATGTATCTTACAGATTATTTTGTTTTGAAAAGGTAAAAAAAAAAGCATAATTTACGTTAAAAGGAGATGATGATTTTATCACAGAGCCAATGCTTGAGCTAAAGAGGAAAAATAATTATCCTGTAAGTGCAAGTACCAATTCGTCTGATTATAGAACAACAACTTAAATTATCTGCTTATCAAGCAGAGCCTAGTAAGTATGAATATATATCAACCTGAGGACATATTAGCATTTCTAGAATGGATTAACTCACTTGAATAGCCTTGATGTCATGTAATCACAACTAATCGTCTTTTTCTCAAGAGACAGCAGCGAGGAGGGCTGGACAAAGACAACAATGCAATTCTTACAGGACCCCCATACAAATAAGACAAAATACTTACTTTTTCATGTAAACCCACTTATTGTTTTTTTATTTTCATTTTAATGAAACACATATTTATTATCAGCTTCGCAGCCCCTTCCTTTATTTCTCTTTTGGCTTGGGCATACAACAGAGGGGGGGGGTATGGAGGAGGTCATTGTTACCTTTTAATTATTGATCCAGTCAGTCGTCCAGTGATTAGGGGGGCCTTCCCTCCCCCTGCCCTCCTTCTTTTATTGATTTGTTTTTTCCCTCCGTTCTAACTTTGAGGGCTGTGCCTAACTGGGTTTTCTTATATATTGACTTCCCGATTAGACGATCATCTACTATCTACCATCCACCTCTCAATCCCTATTTTTATTGATGTCCTCACACTATATGGAGTTATTGTTTTCTCTTTCTTTTTGTGTCTAACAGCTATGTATTAATTGCCAATAAAGCTAAGGTTCTTCTTTTGCTACATATCTGTTAGACTGTGCTCTTTCCCAGTGCACCCCCAATTGGTGAGTGGGACTGGGATTCAGTTAGTTCTTTTTATGATTCCACATGTAGCTGCTACTTGTGTTTCTGTCATTGTTTGGTCTAATATGAAGCTTGGATGCATCCGTATTCCTATCAGCTAACGTTTAATCACACCTTGCATAAATAAAAAGCCTAATTTTAATTTTTTGCTTTAAAAAAAAAAATTAGAACCCAAAGTTTGAGTTGATTTTAGCCAGTAGTGTATATCATTATTTTTATAAAGTATATGTTCTTGAACAAAGTTTAATTTCTTCAGTGTGCCCAGGGGTTCCATTTGTTATTTAGAAAAAAATACATATATTCGAATCACAGGTTATGGTATGGTAGTTAATAATTTAGTTATATTGTGTATTATTATATGTAATGCTGGTTCTATTTATTATATTTGTCTCCTGAGAGAACATAGTCTGTTTTCTACTGGACAAAATAGGCTGCTGTCTTTTTGACATTCGGTTCTTCATTAGAGCAGTTTAAGGGGTAAGAAATATCACTTTAGACATATTTCTTAAATATTAGATGGAAAATTTCTCTGCTTAAATCCCAGTTGTCCAAATGATTAGTACAACTCTAAAATCACGAGAAGTGTATTTAAAATGCTAATCTCATGACATATTTCTGACAATTAAAAACACTGTGAGTTGAAACTAATCTGTACTTCTAAGATCCTGATTTGAAACATCAGTGCATGAACCATCCTGCATGTTCTAATTAATTTTACTAATCCCTTGGCTATGAGTGAGTAACTAACGATATATATATGAGGACTGCACGTTTTCAAAGAAATACATTAATTCCAAAGTATAACCCACAAATACTGAATAAATTAATTGACTTACTGATAAGATTTCTTTCATGTCCTCATCATTAGGTAGGTAACAATATGATTAAAAACATTATAAAATGACCATGGATAGAAAATAAAAGTCAATCTATATATTATGTTAGCAAAATTGCTAACAGTTGCATGAAATTAATTCATAGAAGTTATTTAATTATAAATTATAATTAGTTTTTTCTAGTTTGTTGTTTTTTATGACCTTAGTAAAGACTAGTAATCTTGTAATTAAAATTCAAATAAACTATACTGTTAAAAGAGCATGCATCTGAACAAGCTTAGGTTAAAATATGTAAGAACAAGGGATATAAGCACTCCATAGATTGCAGTTAATGGAATTATTAATATTATATTTGGACCATAGAACGTGGGGGGATTTAACGTATAAAAAGAAAAGTACAGGACAGGCTGGGGTCAGGAATACAGAGTGTACGTAAATGGTAGGCAAGCCAATGGTCAAGGAATAAAGAAGTCAGAATAGTCAAAGAACAAGTGAAAGTCAAAATACACAAACAATACCAGAAACGTGCTCACAATTGGCTGCAGGGTAACATGTGAAATTGGGACTTGCTTGTGTAACATCCCACTCACGTTCCTAATGGACAGAGAACAAGAGGTTAACTAGGAGCCTTAAAAGGCACTGACTTGCAGCAGCCAGCATCTTCAATTATTTCAGACCTGGCCGCTACGCGAAGGGAGGAGCATGTGGAGCGCTCGTCGGGACCGAGACCATGCTCGGAGTGAGACTGGCGGGTGCCGCAGGTAAGTTTGAACCATGTAAAAATGGGAATGGGATGTGCTCGCTGGGTCCAATACTGCTCTCTAACAGGAGCAGATCTGGCGGGCGTCGTGACAATATTATTTTCATAACATAAAATAAGAGCTATTAAATTATGCTTTACATGTATCCTTTTTATTATAATTTTTTTAAATACTACCTAGTAATTCCAAGGGAATGATAACACTGTCTCCATCTCCTCATGCACTGTTCCATTAAGTAATGGACCTAATTAATAGCAGCAACAGGAAATGTCAACTGGTGCCTGGGCATCTAAATCCTACAATTCTTGTGGAGGCATGTATGTCCTTCGCAAATTTCTTCACATCCAGGTAGTATTATGGAGTGTTCTCGTTTTAATGAATGGAGCTTTCCTGCTTGGACAAATCAGAAATGATGCGGAACTGACCTTTCTCGCACTGCCATGCTCTATATGTACTAGGCGGTTCCTTCACTATTTTTTTATTATTGGAACAGAGTGCAGTTCAGCTTCCAGCAAGTAGGGCCCAGGAGGAAACATTTGCCCATAGAGTTCTCAAACCAGGTCAGAGAAATAGTCGACAATGACAAGTGACCTGGACCTGCATGCAGTTGAATAGTTGTAGATGCTGTCTTTTTTCTGGAGAAGTATATGTTGAGATGAACCTTACCAACTCCTCCACCCAATCAATGACTGTTCTGTGTAAATAGCTGCCACATGTAAATAGCTGTCGTGGCTTAAATATCTTTGTTTGCTATGTTTCTCTTGCCCCTTTCTTTCATTTTCCTTCAAAATAAATCTTGCCTGTTCATGGTTAGCACCGTAGGTGGTATAAGCAAGGCCAATATATTCTTTCAGAATTGAAATATACAAAACACAATTGCATTATTAGTTTTCTGTACACAGAGTGTTTGGACACACTCGGAAAAATATACATCTTAAAAAGATTAAAGGGACACTAAAGGCACCCAGACCACTTAATTTCAGTGAAGTGGTCTGAGTGGGGTGATCCTGTCATTTTAACCATGCAATGTAAAATATTGCTGATTTATAGAAACTGTAATCTTTTCTTTGAAATATTAAACACATCTCTAATGAATGTCTTCCATTAGAGGCTCTTGCTCTTTGATAATAGCGATAGACTTAATTATTCAATCAGTGCTTATAGAGAGCGTTTGATTGGCACAATGCAAAATGTGCACTAGCCTCCCAATGTTTCCCCACTGGGAAACATTGGGTTGGTTGAAATCTTCAAGATTGATGATCTCAGCCACGGAGGCGATGCAGCCATTGTGATTAGGTGAGCATATCTTACCGTTTACCATTTAAACCTTCTTAAACCCTCATGGGGGAGATGTGAACACCTAAATAGTGAGGAGAACATGTTTGTATTTCTAATACTGTAGTGTTCCTTTAATTGAAACACTGTTGACAAATCTATGTTATTCTCCCTTTTGTCATTATTTAATTGTTGGGGGCACACTGGGGAAGTAAGTGAATTGTTATATACCAAATTACTGTCCTTATAACGTTCTATTAAACAAGCATTTTACACAACTGCTTTCTGTCTGTGGATATTGTTTCATACAATATAAAAACAAATACTTCCTCTAGTTTATAATTAACTGTTTGTGTCATGGGTGTTCTAAAGCATAAAAATTAAAATAGGTTATATTGCTTACTACCACTGTAGGAGTTTATTACATGATAATCACAGAGTTATGGTTATTTCATGAATAAACTATCAATAACTTTATAAATAAAAACAATAAAAGACCCATCAAATAACTGTAACTCTATATGTTTACAAATATTAGGTACACTAACAAAGAAACTGATGAATAGTTGCCAAAATAAGTAGAATATTTCATTAACATAAGTTGAATTTCTATCCCCAATTACCCCAATCTGGAGAAACAAGCTTTACACACCTGGCCTCACACCGATACACTTTGCCAACTTTGAAAATAGGGACATCTCACGGCTAAAAGAAACAGCTAAGAGTCAGCGCTAATAAATACAAAAAAGGGGGGAGACAGAAAACCCAAACACAGACTCCCTCAAGGCCCTTGAAGATAATCAAAGAGATACAACGAAAAAAACAGAGTTGGGCTGCACCACAATATAAGTATAAAAAGAAATGTCTTAGCTCGGGTAGGTCCCTATTAGGACAAAGTCTAGGTATGTGGAACTGGAGTCCAGTGGAAATCTCTGAAGCCAGGGAATGGTGGTTAGTGCACTTCTCAAATATTCAAATAGATAGAAACGGGTGATAAGAGGTGAGAGAAAATAATGATGCAGTACGTTCCTCAAAGTGCAGATATATTAGTAAAGTAGTAAAATAACACTCACATTTAACAGAGCCTAACCCAGCTCTGGTATGTATGGCATACAGCTGTATAATCCCCGCTTATGGGATATATGGTGAGTGTCCTCTTGCAGGTTGTAATAACAATTAACTGGTTTTCTCTAAGGTTTCTCATAAATATTACGTTCAGTTTTTGTGTTTTGGAAATTTAGTTGTATTTATTAAAGCCATGAGTTTTCCTTTTCAAGAAAATTCAGCTCAAACTCACTTTTGAGCTGAATAATATTATGTTTTCGTATAAACCCCTTTGCATATAATTATGTTTTTGTAATATTAAATTAATATCTAATCGATCGCATGAGTGAATATAGTATTGATCCTTATTCAGAGAGAATTGAACACCTTTTTGTGAAATTGATCTGTTGTGAGCTGTCTTTTTTTTTTATACCATTAATAGTATAATTTTTTTTTTAAATGACTAGTGTGAAATAATGATACTACAGTTAGGGACAGTCAGTATTGTTCATTTTTTAACACAACATGAGTTATAGAATAAAACAACTACTAGAGCTAAGGTCTGGAGCAGTACTCTAGAACTTGGCAAACAATGGACATGTGGTGAGGATATTACAATGAGACAAAGGTTCATTCATTTTTTTACACCTGTATTATCAGATGAAAAGGGTAGCTTGTCAATGGCTCAGATATCACTTGCAAAATAAAAACCTTTTTCAGTTGTAGGCTAATGAATATTATATGAAGCAAGACAAATGAACAGTGATGAAGTAATATTTATATAGCAAGCAGGTGCACCTACAGAGGAAAAAGACAATGATTCCTGTCGCCAGTACACAATTGTGCAGCTTTAGATGTTTGGAAATAAATTGTATTTTGCTGTTTTTCTTTACTAGTAATATCTGGGGATCAAAATGAATTCAACCGAGAGTCGACGGGAAGCTTTAAAAGCCCCCCAAACGAACATGGAAGTTCCCACATCATCAACGAATTCTACAGAAGCCATGACTCCTGGCGTGGGAACAGATAATCATTTTTCTAAGTTGAAAGAAAGGTTAATGAACGAGCTGAATAAAATTCCACGTAAGTAAAGCCGAATATGACCCTTTTTATGATTTCACTAATGATAATATGCAGTTATCACATTATTTTTTTTTTTAGATATCAAATGATAACATATTCAAAAAGAGCTTTCAGCACAGTCACAAATTACTGTGAATTGCAATACCCTACTTTTTGACATGTTTAAGAGCTTTCTGCACAAATGACTTGCTTAACAAAAGGTACATTATGATAATCTAGATGATGAGTTTGATGGCTGCTTTTATATCATGAAAATAGTCCAAATCGAACACAGAGACTGTAGTTTTAAAATTCCCCTTCAATAAAGTGATTAAGATAAATATATTACATATAGTATTGTCAGCATCATAATGTAATGAACCCTGCTGGAAGTTGCACAAATTCAATAATAAAAAGCATGAGCGGACGCAAGAAACAAAATGTAATCCCCCATTTATATTTATAACACAATGGCAAGCTATAATGGGAATCAAGACAAAACACACAGAGAGGATAGAGAGTGAGAAAACCCTCTCCACTCCGTGAGATAGTAGTGCAGCGCTATATAAAGATAAAATAAACTCACCCTATTGGTATTGATTGGGTAGTTCAGCTAGGTTAAATATGTATGCAAAGAAAAACACAAATAGAGACTATATAGTGCAGAGTTGTTTTGACCAGTAAATAGAATTATCTGTAAAATAACAAACTCACATGGTAATAAGCCTTTTCAGGGATAGGCTCTAAACTCTTCAGCAGGTATGTTTTAGGGTAACATACACCCCCCTTTTTTTGGATCTCCTCAAAGGTCGTGCTTCCAATATATATTGTAGAAAATGGAAACACAAAAGGGTACACACTCTAAGTGAGATCTGTAGATGTAAAACAAAATATTTGGAAATACAGAATTTGCTCACCTGGCTCAGAGCCTTCCAAACTGGCTCTGAGTATAATGGTTTGCGTCAAATATAGGGTGACAGCTCCCTTTGGAACCTGGGCAACACTGAAGACTGGATCCACTTTTGGTAAAAGTGCACAAAAAAGTGCTTTTTAATGAAGATAAAAATAAATACAAATAAAATGCAAATAAAAAATATGTGTAGATCCTCCGAAACGCGTTTCACCTATCCTGTAGGCTTTTTCAATCGGCATGGTGTTACTTCCTGGTTCCGGTATTTACGTCATCATTCTTGTACATCCCCTTCAGTTCCGGTCCTATTGGAATGCGTCCGTCCGTCTAGCTCCTCCCCTTCACAGCTATTTCACCTTCACTTAATACTCTCGCTTCATCTAATCGATAGTGTGTATTCAATGGGTGGGCGGGACTACATTATCCGGAATGCATTGCGGCCGCAGGACTCTGTCGTTTCCGGCACGGCAGCAACATCACTCCCATCATACTTGGCAGTACAGTGTCCGGATAATGTAGTCCCGCCCACCCATTGAATACACACCAACGATTAGATGAAGCTAGAGTATTAAGTGAAGGTGAAATAGCTGTGAAGCGGAGGAGCTAGACGGACGGACGCATTCCAATAGGACCGGAACTGAAGGGGAGGTACAAGAATGATGACGTAAATACCGGAACCAGGAAGTAACACCATGCCGATTGAAAAAGCCTACAGGATAGGTGAAACGCGTTTCGGAGGATCTACACATATTTTTTATTTGTATTTTATTTGTATTTATTTTTATCTTCATTAAAAATCACTTTTTTGTGCACTTTTACCAAAAGTGGATCCAGTCTTCAGTGTTGCCCAGGTTCCAAAGGGAGCTGTCACCCTATATTTGACGCAAACCATTATACTCAGAGTCAGTTTGGAAGGCTCTGAGCCAGGTGAGCAAATTCTGTATTTCCAAATATTTTGTTTTACATCTACAGATCTCACTTAGAGTGTGTACCCCTTTGTGTTTCCCTTTTCTACAATATATTTTGGAAGCACGACCTTTGAGGAGATCCCAAAAAAGGGGGGTGTATGTTACCCTAAAACATACCTGCTGAAGAGTTTAGAGCCTATCCCTGAAAAGGCTCATTACCATGTGAGTTTGTTATTTTACAGATAATTCTATTTACTGGTCAAAACAACTCTGCACTATATAGTCTCTATTTGTGTTTTTCTTTGCATACATATTTAACCTAGCTGAACTACCCAATCAATACCAATAGGGTGAGTTTATTTTATCTTTATATAGCGCTGCACTACTATCTCACGGAGTGGAGAGGGTTTTCTCACTCTCTATCCTCTCTGTGTGTTTTGTCTTGTTTTCTAAAATAGTGGGTGATTTTTGGAGCATCCACAAAGTGTTCAAGCTGCTACTTTTGAAAAATCACTAAACAAATAAGCGCCTATAACTCACACATTTGTTTTTCTTGTATAATGGGAATCTGCAAGTAATATTTTGGCAATACAAGTATATTAAAAAAAAAACTCTCAATGCACAAACTTCATTGTAGTGTACTGTAGTGGTTATGGTGCAAGGAGATCCCTCCCCCCTGTTATACTAACTAGCAAACTGTTTTAGAATGGTTTGGTTTCTTACCTGGAATTGCCAGGAAACTCTGATTCCAATGGGAAATTATCTGCTAATCAGTCACCCCACACCAGACTTAGCTCAGACAGAGAAACGTGTCCCCAAAAGAGTTTCCTGCTGAACTAGCACCCAGCTTAATTAGCGGAGGTGGTGATTGGTACCCATCTGCAGTAGTGGAGGTGGTAAGCTGCACTCAGCTGCAGTAATGGACGCAACAAGTGCTGGCAACTGGACTCCATGTAAGATTTCAGAGCATTCAAAAATGGTTTGACTACTTGCAATAGTGGATGCCAAAGCACTTATAACTATTACAGCATGCTTTAGGTTATGGTGATTGGAGTGTTCTTTTAATAAAACGATTTATTCAATAGCAGTGAGTGCTTCTTCTATGAATAGTTTTATCATTATTTCTAACAGATAAAAAATACTACTCCTTGAGACAAATGTACTACAGTGAGTTGCAGTGAGTTGACAACTTAAACCACTACATCTATGATTTGGCTCAAATATTAATATTTAGTTGTATACTCACTCCTTGGTAAATAATCCTTAAAAAACTGCAACTCTTTACTTTATTATTACAAAGGTTACAATCACCTTCTGGATTTGGTCATTCTGGCAGGGCCGGACTGGCCCACCGGGATACCGGGAAATTTCCCGGTGGGCCGTCGGCACCTGGGGCCGGGGTGACCTGCGGCCGCAGGGAGAAGTTTAATGGCGGCCGCAGGGGAAGCTCTTCTGGCGGCCGCTGGGGGAGCAGGCTGTTCTGTCTCTGCTCCCCCTCCCTCGCACGCAGCTTAATGAGACCGGTGCCGGAATATGACGTCATATTCCGGCTCCGGTCTCTTTCTAGTGCGCGAGGGAGGGGGAGCAGAGACAGAACAGCCTGCTCCCCCAGCGGCCGCCAGAAGAGCTTCCCCTGCGGCCGCCATTATTACGAGGAGGAGACAGGGAGTGACATCCCCTCCTCCTTCTTCAGCATGCTGTGTGCTCCCAGCACTAGGAGGAGCTGCTCGCAGGAGGAAACCCTGTGGGCAGGATTACTGCAGAGGCATGCTGCTCAGGGGCTGGTGGAGAGAAGAGACTCAAGTAATAGGTAAGTTAAAACAAATAAAAGTGGGGGCTTGAAAAGGAAGAGATTAATAAATGATTAATGGAGGCAGAGGTACCGCTTGGGGGGGGGGGTGAGGGTGTAGTGTAGTTGTAGTGAGAAAGTAAGTGGTGACAAAGACAGGTGTGGGGGATAAATAATCACAGATAGTACCACAGCAGCTCTCAGTTTCGCATAGCCCAGTTCACTGTTTAGTGAACCAGGCTATGTTCAGTAGGCAGAGCCACAGTCCAGGGCTCTCTCACCTGCTCCTAAGCCCACACTATTGCCACTTAGCACCCACTACAGCCCCTTACCCATCACTATTGCCACTAAGCACCCACTACAGCCCCTAACCCATCACTATTGCCACTAAGCACCCACTACAGCCCCTAACCCATCACTATTGCCACTACGCACCCACTACAGCCCCTAATCCCCTTTTATTGCCTATGATCCCCCACTACAAGTCCTGACCCCTGCACTACAGGTCCTGACCCTCATCACAGGTCCTGACCCCCTTACTACCCTCACCTTTCACCACAGGTCCTGATTCCCCCCCTTCCCCTCACCCTTCCTATTGATCCCCCTGCCCCCAATTTCAGCCTTTAAACCCACACTACAGGTCATGAGCCCCCCACTACAGACCCAGACCCACCACACTACTGGCCCTAACCCCCCCCCACTACAGTGAGCTTGTCTGTAAGTAAGCTTGTGTGTGTCTGTGAGTTTTTCTGTAGTGAGCATGTATGTGTGTCAGTGAGTTTGTCTGTAGTGAACATGTGTGTCAGTGAGCGTTTCTGTAGTGAGCATGTATGTGTGTGTCAGTGAGCATTTCTGTAGTGAGCATATATATATGTGTGTTAGTGAGCTTTTCTGTAGTGAGCATGTGTGTCAGTGAGCTTGTCTATAATAAGCATGTGTATGTATGTCAGTGAGCTTGTCTGTAGTGAGCATGTGTGTGTCAGAGAGCATTTCTGTAGTGAGCATGTGTGACAGCGAGCTTTTCTGTAGTGAGCATGTCTGTAGTGAGCATTTGTGTGTGTGTGACAGTAGGCTTGTCTGTAGTAAGTTTGTGTTTGTATACCAATGAGTTTGTCTGTAGTAACCGTGTGAGTGTCAGAGTTTGTACTAAGTGTGTGTGTGTGTACCAGCAACCTTGTCTGTGTGTGTCAGTGAGATTGTCTGTCAGTGAGCCTATAAATGTGTATCAGTGAGCTTGTGTTTTTATGTCAATGAGCTTATATGTATTAATGAGATTGTCGGTCTGTGAAGCTGTGAGTCTGTGTGCTTGTGTCAGTGAGATTGTCTGTCTGCATGTGAGTATGCTTACTGTATAATTAAATTTTTTACACTGACAGAACCAATGTTTTGAATTAGAAAAATAAACATACCAATAATATCTATCTATCAATCTATATATATATATATATATATGTATTAAGGCCGTTTGGCCTGTATTTGTGGGAGGGGCTTAAATTAATTCACTCCCCTATATAAGGGACACCCCTTACCTGACTCATATCACTTGAGGTCAGCATCAGAATGATTTCCACTTCCGGGTCATCCAGACGCCATTTTACCTGATTACTCCATGAGGTTTTCTAAGCAGAGCTGTGTCAGGAATACAGCCACAGGCTTTTCCGGCCTACCACCTTCTTTCTTCAATCCATCACCGTGGATGGTGTCCAAGTGACTCACAAACCGTAAGTCGACCTACCCGTTACGCCAGGCATCAGTCCCACGGCACCATGCACGGGTCAGGTCCTCACTTTACGGCTGCATTTTGTCTAAGTCTGTTCTAAAACCATTGCAAGTTCATGCATATCATTTGTTTAAACCCCCTACCGGCCATTCAGTGTACTACAGGCTTTTCAGACATTATTGCATTTCATGTACAAACCATCGAACCACTGCATTTTCGCCTACACACTGACCCCTACTGGTCTTTTGGTGTACTACAGGCTTCTTAGATATTATCGCATTTCATGTACAAATCAACTAACCACTGCATTTGCGCCTACACACTGACCCCTACCGGTTATTCGGTGTACTACAGGCTTCTCAGACATTATTGCATTTCATGTAAAAAACAACCAACCACCGCATTTTTCACCTACACACTGACCCCTATCGGTCATTTGGTGTACTACAGGCATCTTAGATGTTTTTTGCATTTTCATGTACAAACCAATAAACCACTGCATTTTCACCTACACACTGACCCCTACCGTTTTTTGGTATACTACAGGCTTCTTAGACATTATCGCATTTCATGTACAAATCAACGAACCACTGCATTTGCGCCTACATACTGACCCCTACTGATCATTTGGTGTACTACATGCTTCTCAGACATTATTGCATTTCATGTACAAATCAACGAACAACTGCATTTTCGCCTACACACTGACCCCTACTGGTCTTTTGGTGTACTACAGGCTTCTTGGATATTATCGCATTTCATGTACAAATCGACTAACCACTGCATTTGCGCCTACACACTGACCCCTACCGGTTATTCGGTGTACTACAGGCTTCTCAGACATTATTGCATTTCATGTAAAAACCAACCAACCACCGCATTTTTCACCTACACACTGACCCCTATCGGTCATTTGGTGTACTACAGGCATCTTAGAGGCTTTTTGCATTTTCATGTACAAACCAATAAACCACTGCATTTTCACCTACACACTGACCCCTACCGTTTTTTGGTATACTACAGGCTTCTTAGACATTATCGCATTTCATGTACAAATCAACGAACCACTGCATTTGCGCCTACATACTGACCCCTACTGATCATTTGGTGTACTACATGCTTCTCAGACATTATTGCATTTCATGTACAAATCAACGAACAACTGCATTTTCGCCTACACACTGACCCCTACTGGTCTTTTGGTGTACTACAGGCTTCTTAGATATTATCGCATTTCATGTACAAATCAACTAACCACTGCATTTGCGCCTACACACTGACCCCTACCGGTTATTCGGTGTACTACAGGCTTCTCAGACATTATTGCATTTCATGTACAAACTAACAAACCACTGCATTTTTCACCTACACACTGACCCCTATCAGTCATTCGGTGTACTACAGGCTTCTAGGACGTTTTTGCTTTTCATGTACAAAACAATAAACCACTGCATTTTCACCTACACACTGACCCCTACCAGTCATTCAGTGTACTACAGGCTTCTCAGACATTATTGCATTTCATGTACAAACCAACTAAACACGGCATTTTCGCCTACATGCTGACCCCTACCGGTCAATCGGTATACTACAGGCTTCTCAGACTTTATTTCACTTCAAAAGCAAACAAACTAACTACAGCATTTTCGCCTTTATACTGACTCCTATCTGTCAAACGGTAGGATTAACCCCTTAAGGACATATGACATGTGTGACATGTAATGATACCCTTTTATTCCAGAAGTTTGGTCCTTAAGGGGTTAAAGGGTATTTTAACTTACAATCAGCATTTCTGACCCCTACTGGTCAACAGCAAAACTGTCTTAACACGTCATATACAATTTACCAGCCAATATAAATTACACATAAGATTGTTTTAAACATAACCATAAACCATAAATTAAACTCCAGCACGGGCTCAACTTCAGGTTTAATTCACAATAATTTACATTTCACATAAAGACAAACAGTGGTTCTATCAACACTGCCACCTACAGGTCTGTCAAGTACGTTGACAATTTTCATGGGGTTTTACAAACACCAAAACACTGACACCAACAGACAAACAACATTTCACATACCAATCAGTATCCAACTACACTGCACCTATAGGGCACTCGGCAGATCTCCAGTGCACTTGCATTTTGCAACACCATGTTCACTGACCCCTACCATTCAATAAGACATACAACAATTCACATAGCAAGCACTATATCAACATCTGGTATAAATACATATATTATTACACAGTAGCAGACGCATCTGTATATACGTCACTGGTAATATAGTTCACATACATTTTCACAGCATGCTGCTCACACAACAGACTTTCCCCTAGCAAGGGGACATACAACTTACAAGGTGGGGACAGACCACATTTTCACTTGTACATACGGCACTTAATGGGTTAAGATTTAACCAGTATGGCTATGATGTTTAATATTTACACATCACGGCACTTTACTTTTTCACATATACTGTACGTATTAAGATAAGCTTGGTCTATGCCACATTTCCTTATGCCATACGGTTTTATCCATTCAGGTTACAGTTACTACTAAAAACTTATATGGATTGTCAGGTTCAATACCATACTACAGGGTGCATACACCTGCTCACGTAGTTATTCATCTCTTACCTTCCCTGGAATAGTAATAGTGTACTGGCAATTAGGGTTCTAGGGCCCAATAGGTATTACCCCCTTTTTTCTCTGCATTATGCTTCGGTTAGTGGTCCCGCGAGGCCAACATCCCGCCTCACACTCGGAGGCATACACCCCTCGGGCCACTCATGAGCTAGCCGCCTCGCATTGTATCATAGAGAGGGCCTCACCTGTCACTCCCCTTCCTATTTTCTGGTTACTGTCACCGAGAGGCCAACATCCTGCCACAACATTCAGTGGCCACAAAAAATCCCCTCGCGCCAAGCATAGATAGAGCCTCTCAAGCCACTTGGCAACTAGCAGGGTCTCACCAGTCACCAAAAAACACCAAGCCTAATCATTTCGCCTTACGGCTTAGCTAGAAAGCCAGTACAAGAACCCTGGGTACAAATAATAATTGCAATCTTTATTGTTATTTAAGTATTTCTCCAAAAGATGGTGAAGAATCACCTCTTCCTAGCACCCCGGCTAGAATTGATACACCTTCAAGCAGAGGAGATGTTGCTAGTCCAGCAGCAATCAGATCCTGGACGATCCCACACATTACCACCGACCTAAGGAGGTGACAAATCCCCTACCCTGCTACAGCAAGGAAAGCAGAGTTATTCAAACTCCTCCATACATCAACGGACAACACGGAGGCAGGGGAAGGCCCAGCTACATCAACTCAGGTGACATCCAGGCTATGCTAGCCTCACTCATAAACTCATGAGCCAAAAAAAATAAAACATTTATGATAGACTGGCAATCTCGAGTTGGTCACCACAGCCCTCACAAGGCTGGGCCTCACGCTACTCTACAACCAGCACCAACCGAAACTCGGTTACCTGGTACAATCAATTCTTATGACACACAAGTCGTTAACCCTGCACGTATGATCCCAGCACATTGGGGAAGCAAGGCATATATATGTATCGGTGATGGTCAGATCCAGGGATTCCAGGTAAATCGGGAACTGACCATCCCTTGGTTGGGTTGGCATTTGGAATATGTAGAGTTGTTTATTTGTGCAGGTACCCATACAGAAGGGAGTTTGTCCCAAACAAATGGACGAGCACTCTCAGGCTCCAGGTACCAGCACCTCTGAACTACCAGAGACCATTGATATGAGTAGTTGCATTGCATATAGACTGTTGCATATATGTTCAAATGGTTCAGGGCACATGACAAACCATGTGTCCCAATACAACTTACAAATAACGTACTCCCCATCTGTACACACTAATGCATTTTCAACACTACTGACTCATCACCCTTCCAGACTTGTAGTAGATTTACTAAAGCTCTGGAGCTTCAAAGGGCTCCCATACAGGTATCATAAACACACCTTCAAGGAATATAGCATGCCCTCACTTACAGTCAGCACAACAAAACCATTGGCTGTAAACACACTCATAGCCAAGATTTGCAGAGGGGTCTTCCAATCTCCACCATTTACAGCATGGCACCAAACACATTGGTATTGTCACAAGGAATCTTCCCTTAAACAAAGACTAACCATAGACTTATTGGCACCACACACCTCCGCTACCCCAAGTCTCAACTCGCTCATACCCTCCGAGGAGTTTTCTTACTATACAACACCATTGATCTACCTTTACAGCTATCACTCAAGCATGGGTTGAAGCTTGGTTAAGTAAGACCAATATCATCAACGCAGTAAACGGCTACCATCTACCCTACACACTGGCACTTACATGGCATAAATTGGGCAATCCTTTCCCTGCTCATCTTTCGAGCTAGTAGATTAGCCTACTATCAATATTCGCAGATACTCTGTGCTGGTTATGATAACATATCCAGATGCCTTAGTCATACACTATCTAGAAGATATTTTTCACTAGAAGCCTCACGGCAGCTTAGTCTGGTTGACCACTTGGGCGTCCCAGTACCCCATAAGAAACAGAAGGCTCAGACACTATCATCACATTACTGGGCATATGACTTGAGTCGGCATCCATACACGCAAGTTACCACAAGACAAATAGGGAACATTCTCAACTACATCATTCACTACCTCCTGCTTAGTACTTACAAATGCAAGGAACTACAATCCCTACCCGGTTCCTTAATTTTGCCATGCCAATCATACCACAAGACCACGCTTTCACATCCAGAGTACTTTCCCCTTTTTTCCACACTTCCAACATGACGATCAGAGGATGTCCCTAGACACCTCAGCAACAGCAGACCTGCACATGGGGGGAATTTCTTAACCACTTGGCATGGTAAAAGCATGTTCCTTCCAGGATTGTCTGACACTTCTCCAACCAGATGGTCAGATGCGGCATCTACCACGGGTTTGGCAGCGATCTACCGGGAACAATTGCTTTGGAGCTGTTGGCCATGGCATCCAGGTTTGGAATTTTTTCCACCACCTCAGCCCCTTTGGGAGATCTACCCCATTGTAGCAGCTGCTGTGGCATGGGGTAAATCATGGTCAGGGTCATCAATCCGTTGTTACTCAGACAACTAGGCACATATCATATCATCAACAAACACCACTACTCATCCATAAGGTCATGATATTTCTGGGGAACTCACTTGGTTGGCCACTTATCACATTTCACTTTCATGTACCAGACGGGGGTATACATCCCTGCCGACAATTGTCTCATTTATATTCCAGGCATGTTCATCATACGCTTCCTACAGCCGCCCATACAGTCACGGCCACTCTTTTGTTCCAGAGACAAAATCATGGATTAGACATACTCATGCAGCATAGCATGCACTATCCCATCTAGCACTTTCATCCCATACTTGTAGAACACATAACACAACGTTTTACCTGGCTTAAAGAATCTAATTGGAACACAACATAGTTCAACCTGTGTCATAACATTTCTCCTAGGTTTTGCTTCTTTTTGCCACCTTAAACTATCTCACACACCGTTAATTATATATTTTACAGGCATTCAACAACACAGGATAACCTATGGCCAAAACTACCATAACTTCATGCTATCATACCAGACAAGAATATACTCAGAGGTTTTCAGGAATCCATTCCCCCACGATACTCTCAGAGATTACCAATAGCCATTCAACTTTTCATCCTTATCGGACCTATTAGATCTACAACCATTCAATTATACTACCAAGTTGGGCATTACCAGCCATGCACATTGCCTTTTATGCCTTTCTTGGGCCAGAGAATCCACTACCATCACCACCACTCAGACAGATCATTGTCTTCAACGATCTCATGTACGTAAACACATATATCATTACCTATTGGCTCTACCACATTCCGAAACGAGTCAACACGGACCAACAGTAGAGATAACATACTATCCTACCGACAACAAATGGTGTCCACTTTCGGTCCTAGATTCCTACCTTCAAAATTCTTCCAGGAATTAAATACTGTAATGCATTTAAGGAAATGTCTGGTTAATTTGTATATATTTGTTGACTGTATTAAATCTTTGATTATTCATTTTGCCCTCTTTATTTACAGGCCTACCGTATCGTCGGTCTCGGCACACCACAACCGACTTGCTCCCTTTATATTATCCTACGCTTATGCTGGATCCTTACTCCATATACGGCTATTTGCCCCTTACACAAGTATTAAGGCCGTTTGGCCTGTATTTGTGGGAGGGGCTTAAATTAATTCACTCCCCTATATAAGGGACACCCCTTACCTGACTCATATCACTTGAGGTCAGCATCAGAATGACCCTCCCACCCACTCCTCATTTCAACACTTTCTCTTTTCTTTCCATTTACTTTTACTTTCTTACTCCTTGGTGGGCCCTCTTTATTTACAGGCCTACCGTATCGTCGGTCTCGGCACACCACAACCGACTTGCTCCCTTTATATTATCCTACGCTTATGCTGGATCCTTACTCCATATACGGCTATTTGCCCCTTACACAAATATATATATATATATGTATATATATATATATTAATATTATTTACATATATATACACACACATATATTTATTTAAATAAATATATATATATATATATATATATATATGTATATCCATACACATACACATACACACACACAATACACTCACACTACATGTCACAATGACTTATGGGGCTGGCACACATTTTTTTCCAAGGCTGCTTTGTAACCCCAGTCCGGCCCTGCATTCTGGGCTAGTGGGACTGAAACGGATGTAGGGATGAGATGAACTGGCAGGGGCAGAGGGGATTTGGGACTGAACTGACCATGGAGATAATAGCACTAGGAGAAGGATGGAAATGAATTGGATCATGGGAATAATTGTACTAGGGATAGTTGAAATGGGGATGGGGATTGTTGTACTGGATGAAAGGTTGAACAGGCCCTGAATTATAATTTATTTACTCTTTGTGCTTCTGGGCATAGGCAAGCAGAAGGGAGCATTTGCAATATGGGACACTTTATTTTATTTTTTCATCTGGGTCAACTGTGACCATTGCTCACCTATTAGAGGCACTATACCATTCTTACTGCATTGTAATACAGTCATTAAAATGTGGTATTTGTGTGCATTTATACATTTGTGCATTCAATAACAAAAAAGTATTTTGTAGACAATGTAGTCAAGTCAAAGGTTTTATGAAACAGTGCGACTTTGTACACTGGCTTATGTTTTAATATTTCTTATTGTTAAAAACAGATTTATGCATAATTAAATTTTCCAATGTAAATATATATATATATATATATATATATATATAAAAAATGTAGTAACAAAACAAACATATATAAATAAGGAAAGTGTAGATGTCAATGAGCTTTTAGCAAATTACACAGGTTCAAACCACGGTCAGACCACCTTACCAGTAAGTGTCCCGGTGCAGTAAGTTTCCCGGTGCAGTAAGTGTCCTGGTGCAGTGAGTGTCCTGGTGCAGTAAGTGTCCTGGTGCAGTAAGTGTCCTGGTGCAGTGAGTGTCCTGGTGCAGTAAGTGTCCTGGGTCAATATATATTTAAGTATTCTCTGTGGTTTTTTAAACCATTGTGTACGATATTTTTATAAATAGAACAAACAAAATGCGTTTATAAGTATACCACTGGCAGTACTATAGCTAAAAGTGTTTTTTGATTCCTACAAATAATTAATCATTGATATATTGGAGTAACTAAATACCTCATTACTATTCAGGTTGTTTGAAAGTATAAATAATAATTATTAGACTTGTGCAAAATGAGGAAATTTAGTTCAGCCGAACCATTTTTCCTGAAAATATATATATTTTTTCTGGTGATCTGTAACATAGAAACATAGAAACATAGAAACATAGAATGTGACGGCAGATAAGAACCATTCGGCCCATCTAGTCTGCCCAATTTTCTAAATACTTTCATTAGTCCCTGGCCTTATCTTATAGTTAGGATAGCCTTATGCCTATCCTACGCATGCTTAAACTCCTTTACTGTGTTAACCTCTACCACTTCAGCTGGAAGGCTATTCCATGCATCCACTACCCTCTCAGTAAAGTAATACTTCCTGATATTATTTTTAAACCTTTGTCCCTCTAATTTTAGACTATGTCCTCTTGTTGTGGTAGTTTTTCTTCTTTTAAATATAGTCTCCTCCTTTACTGTGTTGATTCCCTTTATGTATTTAAATGTTTCTATCATATCCCCCCTGTCTTGTCTTTCCACCAAGCTATACATGGTAAGATCCTTTAACCTTTCCTGGTAAGTTTTATCCTGCAATCCATGAACCAGTTTAGTAGACCTTCTTTGAACTCTCTCTAAGGTATCAATATCCTTCTGAAGATATGGTCTCCAGTACCAGGGGCGGACTGACAACTTATAGGGCCCTCGGTCAATAGGAGATCAAGGGCCCCCCTCCCGGTGCAAGGTCTTTGTGCAGCTATCATACAGATATGTGCGCGCTACCCAGCATGGCTGTGTGAGTCATGGCGCCCCCCAAACAGGGCCAGATATACTTTAAAGGGTTAATCCAACCAAAAACAGTGTTTTAATAAAACATTGTTTTTGAGTGGAGTACCCCTTAATAGCTTGCCTTACGCTCCCCCCATTAAAATAAAGACATAAAGCAAATTTAATTAAACACTTCCTCTGTGTTTGTTGGTGACATCACAAGCAGCATCCCCCACATGTTCAACCATACAAGCAGCCTCCAAACACGTGTTTGGAGGCTACTTGTGTGGTTGCATGTGTGGGATGCTGCTTGTGTTCCTGTATGTCAACATGTTGAATTAGAATTAATTGTTTGACTTGTTTTACCTATTGTACTGCGCTGCAGAATATGTTGGTGCTATATAAGTAATTGTAATAATTGAGTTTGTATGTATAAGGAGGCTGTATGCAGTATTGCCATGCTGGGGATGCCTCTTGTGATGTGTGTGTGTGTGTGTGTGTATAAGGAGGCTGTATGCAGTATTGCCATGCTGAGGATGCCTGTTGTGATGTTTGTGTAGGGAGGCTGCATGTGGTATTGAATTGTGGGAATGCTGTTTGTGGGAATACGTGCATACAGTGAGGTTCCTTGTGGGTTTGTGTGTGTCTATGGAGCTGTTTGCAGTGTCGTATGTTAGTGGAGAGGGCTGGTTGTGTTGCAGAGAGTGTGTGGATAGGGGCTGTTGTGTGTGTGTGGGATATGGGGTTTAGTAGGCAGCTGGCGGATACTGGGACTGTAGTGTATGTTTGTATGATACTAGAGGCTCTACTGTGTGGGGGAGATACAGAGGCTGCAGTATGTGTGTGGATAGTGACTGCAGTGCATGAAGGGGGATATGGGCTATAGTAGGTGCAGGGGACATACGGACGGTGGGGGATAGCGGCTGCAGTGGGAGCAGTGAGGGATAGGGGCTGTAGTGAGTGCAGGGAGGGATAGGGATGAGAGTGATGAGGACTGTAGTGGGTGCATGAAGGCATAGGGGTGAGGTGGGTACAGGGAGAGAGAGAGGCTGAGGAGTGTACAAGAAGGCAAAGAGGCTGTGGCGGGTACAGGGAAGGATAGGAATGAGAGTGATAGGGCTGTAGTGGGTGAAGGGGGAGTGGGATCTGGGATGGTAAAGGGGCATAGGGGCTGTGGTGGGTAAAGGGGCATAGGGGCTCAGATGGATAAAGAGGGCAGAGGGGCTGTGAAAGGGGGCTCAGATGGATAAAGGGGCATAGTGACTGGGATAGGTGAAGGGGGCACAGGTGGTGTTATGGGTGAAGGGGGCACAGTGACTGGGATGAGTGAAGGGGGCACAGGTGGTGTTATGGGTGAAGGGGGCACAGGGCCTGGGATGGGTAAAGGGGGCACAGGGGCTGGGATAGGAAAAGGCGGGTACAGGGGCTGGGATGGATAAAGGAGTACAGGGGCTGGGATGGATAAAGGAGTACAGGGGCTGGGATGGATAAAGGGGGCACAGGGGCTGGGATGGGAGAAATGGTATAGGGGCTGGGATAGGAAAAGGGGGGCACAGGGCCTGGGATGGGTGAAGGGGTACAGGGCTGGGATATGTAAAGGGAGCACAGGTACTGGGCTGGGTGAAGGGGCACAGGTACTGGGCTGGGTGAAGGGGCACAGGTACTGGGCTGGGTGAAGGGGCACATGTACTGGGCTGGGTGAAGGGGCACATGTAATGGGATGGGTGAAGCGGCACAGGTACTGGGATGCATGAAGGGGGGCACTGGAGCTGAGATGGGTGAAGGGGGCACTGAGATGGGTGAAGGGGCACTGGGGCTGGGATGGGTGAAAGGGGCACAGGGGCTGGGTGAAAGGGGCACAGGGATTGGGATGGGTAAAGGGAGCACAAGGGCTGGTATGGATGAAGGGGGGCACAGGTGCTGGGCTGGATGGGGGTGGCACTGGGGCTGGAATGGCTAAAGGGGCACATGGACTGGGAAGGGTAAAGGGGGCACATGGGCTGGGATGGTGAAATGGGGCACAGGGGCTGGGATGGGTGAAAGGGGGCACTGGAGCTGAGATGGGTGAAAGGGGGCACAGGGTCTGGGATGGGTGAAAGGGGGCACAGGGTCTGGGATGGGTGAAGGGGGCGCTGGGGTGGGTTAAGGGGGTACAGGTGCTGGGATGGGTGAAGGGGGCACAGGGCTGGGATAGGTGAAAGGGGCACAGGGGCAGAGATGGGTAAAAGAGGGCACTGGGGCTGAGATGGTTGAAGGGGGCACTGGGGCTGAGATGGGTGAAGGGGGCACTGGGGCTGGGATGGGTGAAGGGGGGCACTGGGGCTGGGATGGGTGAAGGGGGGCACAGGGCCTGGGATGGGTGAAGGGGGGCACTGGGGCTTGGATGGGTGGGGGTGGCACTGGGGCTGGGATGGCTAAAGGGGCACATGGACTCGGAAGGGTAAAGGGGACACATGGGCTGGGATGGGTGAAAGGGGGCACAGGGGCTGGGATGGGTGAAAGGGGGCACTGGAGCTGAGATGGGTGAAAGGGGGCACAGGGTCTGGGATGGGTGAAAGGGGGCACAGGGTCTGGGATGGGTGAAGTGGGCGCTGGGGTGGGTTAAGGGGGTACAGGTGCTGGGATGGGTGAAGGGGGCACAGGGCTGGGATAGGTGAAAGGGGGCACTGGGACTGAGATCGGTGAAGGGTGCACTGGGGCTGAGATGGGTGAAGGGGGCACTGGGGTGGGTGAAGGGGGCACAGGGGCTGGGATGGGTGAAGGGGGCACAGGGGCTGGGATGGGTGAAGGGGGCACTGGGGCTGAGATGGGTGAAGGGGGCACTGGGTGGGTGAAGGGGGATATTAGCTTTAAAAAAAGTAATATTTACTTACCTGCTGTCTGCCAGGGTTCAGCAGATTCTGCAGGACAGGAAGTGATGTAACTTCCCCTCTTTCGGCCCCGCCTCTTCCCCTCACACGGAGCTCCGCAGTCATTGCGTGGAGGAGACCTGGCAGGAGCAGCAGGATCACTAGGATCACTGCCAGGTCTCAGAAGGTGGGAGTGGAGGGGGTGGGAAACAGAGAGGGATAGGTTGCAGGAGCAACCTATCCCTAGAATATGTACAATTCTGTTTGTTTCTGGCAGGGGAGATCTGTGATCTGATCTCCCCAGCCAGAGCATGTTAGTGCAGCCTGCCGGGCCCCTGACTGCCTCGGGCCCTCGGTCCATGACCGATCTGCCCGAGTGGTCAGTCCGCCCCTGTCCAGTACTGTGTACAGTACTCCAAGTGAGGTCTCACCAGTGTTCTGTACAATAGCATGAGCACTTCCCTCTTTCTTCTGCTAATACCTCTCCCTATACAACCAAGCATTCTGCTAGCATTTCCTGCTGCTCTATTACATTGTCTGCCTACCTTTAAGTCCTCAGAAATAATCACCCCTAAATCCCTTTCCTCAGATGTTGAGGTTAGGACTCTATCAAATATTCTGTACTCTGCCCTTGGGTTTCTACGTCCAAGATGCATTATGTTGCACTTATCCACATTAAATGTCAGTTGCCACAACTCTGACCATTTTTCTAGTTTACCTAAATCATTTGCCATTTGGCTTATCCCTCCTGGAACATCAACCCTGTTACATATCTTAGTATCATCCGCAAAAAGACACACCTTACCATCAAGACCTTCTGCAATAAGAAATAAAAAATTAACAATGAAAAAAAGACCTTCTGCAATATCACTAATAAAAATTTATTTCTGCCATTTGTCGGTTTGGCTTGGCAGATGTTTAATGCAAAAAGACTCATTCAGAAACCAAGTCAGACTGATGAAAAGGGCACAAAATAGGCCAATCAGTGTACTGCAAAATATATACATAATATAGAATTGTGTACATGTAGCACTATGTAAATATTTTGCAATATTCTGATAGGAGCATTCTCCAGCCATTTAGGTTACAGATTAAGTGAGAAAAATTAACCAATAGAAGATAAAAGAGAGGAGCAATAAAGCAAAACCTATATTAATATATTAAATATGTATTAGAGATATAAGATATAAATATAGATTTTGTCTGCTCCGTATTTGTTTCCCTTTATTGCTTGATTCTCACTTGATCTATAAATAAAATTTACATTTAGTGACTGTCCCCTTGCCATCACTCATTGTTTTTTTTCCCATCAATCCTTTCTTTTTTCCACTCCATGAGTGCCCAGAATTACAAAGAAAACCAAACATGCAAGGCCATTGCACATTTTGTTGGTTTGTGAATTGGGAACATTTAATCTCGGAGTTCCGGACTTTGTCCGATCAGCTGTTTGGCACAAACTGGGACAAATTGCATTTTGGACCGAAACGAATCATGAAGACTAATAATTATGATGATATAGGAGAAATTAGGAATACACAAACAAACTATTAGACGTTAACTCAAGGCATAAGCTTTAAATAAGTGAAAAAGATACACATACTCATATAACTCTTTTGGGGACACGATTCTCATAGTCATGTAAATACATTTTTTTATTAGGATTTTTAAAAGGAAAAATGTATGATGAAATGTACACCTGATTTATAGCCTGAATTAATGATGCACTAAATTTAGATGGGAGGCATTAGAGAAATATTACAATATCATTGGATGAAGAGAAAAAACTTAATAGTGCTGGATAAAACAAATTAATGTGATAACAAATATTTACAATGTCTGGTGTTCTGGGCCTCACGTTAAACATCTTCTTTCAATAAATGCATGTAACATTTATAATGTTGTAGAATCCAAAAGTCACAAGGAAATTGGATGTGCCTTTCAACAGTGATCTAGTTATAGTTTGTAGTATCATTGCAGAACTGGAAACATAAGTGATAATTGCTTAAACAAATTTGCAGTTTCTTTTGCAAGGGATCTGAAGGAACACGCATTCATATATTTACATTCTGAGTCGAACTAAAAAAAATCAGATCAATCTGGTAGAAATTGAATGACAAATTGCTACGTTGCTTAACATTATTACACCCTAGGATTCCTAGACTGTACGCTTGGATATTAGGAAAGTTTACATTTTCACTATCCATATCTTTTGAAGATATTCATCCATCATCCTTCTTTTCCTTGAACGTGCTAAGTCTTTGAAAAATAATAGTGTTACTGTTTTAAAGTCATAAATATTAAACGACATGCAACGCTCCGGAAAACAAATTGAGAGCATTTAACCAAACTAAACTGCTTCTTTTTTGTCACCCAAGAAATAGATGTTTGAAAAATGCAAAAAAACTTCACTTTCACTGACAATATCATCACTGTGATATGTTTTACTGTTTTGAAACACTAATATTTGTGTTCAGCAATGTCTCCCAAGTAAAACAGTATCCCTCGTGTCCAGGTTTTAGGGTGCCATGGAAAGTTACAGGGTTAAATACAGTGCTAGCATATAAAATTATCTGGACTTTCGGCCTGGGTTGTCAGGCAGGTCCCTCAAATTGCATTCAATAAATTTACTTAATTATGTAAAAATATTACATAATTATGCACGTATCATTTAAATATATATATATACATATTTATATATTTGAAGTCTACATGTATTTTATGAAATTATTTGTGTAATTAGTGTATATGGATATATATATATTTCATATTATTTTTTTATTTATATATACATATATATATATATATATATATGTGTATAATTTCATTCTAAGTGTAAAAATAAATAAAACATTTATTAAAATTGCGGTGATCGCGTGATATGAGCTGCCAATCAGAATCTGTGGTAAATTTATTGAGCACTACATAGAAGCTCCATAGTCTAGTAGCGTGGATAATGATGTGTGCCTTCTGATCCCAAGAGAAGGAAAAGTTATCTAAAAAATATTTTCTAGTTAAGAACAAATAAGTAAGTAAACAACTGCTGAACAGATTAAAAAACCATCAACAAAAGGTATAACGAGAAGTTGTTTATACTATGACAGTGTCCCTTTAAGAATGATTCATAAAAAGTGTTTTAAGACTTAATTGTCACAATTTTAGAGTCGTAAGTGATCCTCATGATGAAAACCTGTTCTGCTTTGAAAGTGCAGTTTAACAAAGATATAATATCCCACACTTTATCCTTTGTAGTTTAAGCATTATTTTATATTTCAGATGGCAATTCATGACTTCATTCAGAACAAAGATTGAAGGAAACAATTTACAGCATATGTCTTTCAAGAATTATCATGTCCAACTCCTATAAATTGGAATGAATAATGCACTGTGACCAATAATGACAGATAAATTAAAATATTAATTGATTTTCATCCTTGAGATGGATCTTGGCAATCTGGCAGATGTCGTGCTTGCAGAACTGATAGCAAGCAGATTGTGTCTGTCACATAAAATTCCCACTTGGTAGGAGAGAAAAGGTTGTAATAGCAATTGTCTGCATGTCATTAACTGCGACACGTACATTGACCAACAAGGATAACGCACAATCTTTTTTTTTTATAACCACAATATAAATACATAATACCCTAATGAAACTTAAATGATAATACACAGTACAGCTTCGTGTTTATCATTCTTGTTTAATTTACCGAGTGTGTTTTTTTACCATCTAGTGATAGAACATTACATTTAACAAGGTGTTTGTGACTTCCATTTTATTAGCTCTCATTACAATTAATTAGACAAAGATAAATGGTGTTACATTAAAACAAAACAATGTGATTTGCACAAGCTGGGCATTAACGTTCATTTCATAAAATCATGAGTCCACCAGGGTAAAACTCTGATTTCCTAGTTTGTGAGTATGGCACAGGACCTAAATGAATTCTACTATATACATTTAAAGAGAAACTCCAAGCACCATAACCACTACAGCCTGCTGTAGTGTTTGTGGTCTGAGGAGTGCCCTGTCACTTTTGTTAGTTTCACAATGAGCCTCCATTAGCACCAATGAACTAAGCTTTTCAGGGCTGGGCTGGCTCATTGACTGAGAACATCATCACTATACCACTGGGCTTAGCTTAACGCACATGTTTTTGGTGGCAGAGGAGAAGGCAGCCATGGTTAGATACCCAAGGTAAATTGTCAAAATGTTTGCAAATGGTATGACTACTTACCCTGGCATCACACCCACCACAGTGGGCGGTAGTGTTTTCAGTGCTGCTTAGAGTATTATTTTAACCACTACTCATTATAGCAGTGGTTTCCAAACCAGTCCCATACACCATTGATGGTAGTGTTTATAGTTCTGCTTAGAGTATTATTTTAACCACTACTCATTATATCAGATGTTTCCAAACCAGTCCCATACACCATTGATGATAGTGTTTATAGTTCTGCTTAGAGTATTATTTTAATCACTACTCATTATATCAGATGTTTCCTGTAACTATAGAAGTGACATTTTATTTCTGTGCATGTTATTCTTAATATCCAAAAGGATTTGCACAGGTTCAAGCTTAGAAACTGAAAATAATCGCTGAAGTGAATAATTCAATCAAACTGCTTATAATCAAAGACGCTCTTTCAAACTGCATTATTTATAACATATGTGCTTCTTATTTAAATAGCAATGGAGAACATGGCTTCATTTTATTGTGATAATCCTTTCTTGCTATGTACTACCTTTGAGTCATCAAGAAAACATTTTCAATACACATGGTTGTGTTAGGCTTACAGTATAAGATACTAACTCGCCTCCACAATGACGTATTACTTATTTGTTTATCTCTAGGTCAACAGCTTCATACCTGACCTTATTTAGTAATAACTTAATTAACTGAGAAAATGTGAAATGCTCTGAAATAATTAAACTACAGGGGTGGTAGTCCAAACAGGCAATGGTAGAATAAACCGGATACCAACTGCAGTAATGTGGTATAAAATATAAATGTAAATGAGGTGAAACTATATGTGCAGCATTGTATTTGAGTGTGTGGTTACATTTTGTCACACATTAAGATTTACATTAGCAGTCATGTAAAAGCTAGAAAATAGATGTGCCTTCATTGCACTCTTCCTTAACCCCTTAAGGGCACATGACATGTGTGACATGTCATGATTGCCTTTTATTCCAGAAGTTTGGTCCTTAAGGGGTTAAACAAATCAGTTTGTTTGAAGGGGTATTGATTCATCCAACATAGAACCTGTTTTGATTTGTTTTTAGACTCATTGGTCAGTTTTAAAAAATAGTCAAAAGGGGTTTATATGCGGGATGAATAGATTTGTTCAACAAGTGCACAACTTTACAAGAAATCTTCTTTAGTTTAAAAGGCTTACACTGATCAGTCACAACATTAAAACCACTGACAGATGAAGTGAATAGCAATGGTTATATCAATAGAATGGTACCTGTCAAGGGGTTGGATACATTAAGCACCAAGTGAAAAGTCCGTTTTTGAATTTCATTTGTTGGAAGCAGGAAACATGGCCAAGCGAAAAAGATCTGAGTGACTTTTACAAGAACCAAATAGTGATGGCTAGACGCATGGGTCAGAGCATCTACAAAACGGCAAGTCTTGTATGCAGTGGTTAGTACCTACCAAAAATGGTGCAAGGAAGGACAACTGGTAAACTGGCATCAGGGTCATTACATTTGCTTCATGACTTGGAGTTTTGATTGAAATTTAAGGGACAGCCATTATATATCAATTTCATTCACCGATAAAGTGAGAATTAACCAACAGAGGAAAAAAGGAGGAGCAGTAAGTAAAAAAAAATCATTATTTATATATTAAATATTTAATAAATAAATAATACAATAATATATAAATATGTGTAGTAGTGCATTGGTATTTATATTTTGTAGTACACTTATTGGCTAATTTCACATCATTTTGATTTGTCCAAATCGTTATTCTGACACAATTGCATGGATGAAATTTACTTGAATAAAACCCAAGACAACCAAAAATTTTTTTTACAAGGAGGCGTGTGGGGGGAGGGTAAGGGGGGGGAGGGCAAGGGGGGGGAGGGCAAATAGATTCAGACAAACCATTTTTTTGTGCACAGTTTAATATACATACATAAACATAAATTATAGTTTATTATTCATAAAAACATAAATAAACTAAAGGATAAGGAGTAAGAAAAACACAGGAAAACATAATTCAATCAATCATTAGTTACTGTTTGAAGAATTTAGAACAATATAATAGTAATCTAAAACCCAAATATCTCTCTCCTCTCCAATCTCTCTGCTGCCTCACTACAACATGTCACCAACTGTTTCTATTCTTTTTCCAATTGACTGTCTCACTGTTTTCCAAAACTGTCTTTCCAAAACTGTGATGAAAAACATAACAGCTCATTATTTGGTTGAACATTAGGATTATTATTTTTTTTTTTTTTCATGATGTTACCCTCTAGGTCTAAAATGTTTTTTTTTGTTTTGTTTTTTTACTTTTAAAATTTGCTTTGAAGGTGACCTAATTAATTAATTAATTCATGCTTGAGTTTTCAATAAATGTTCTCCTATTTTCAAAAAATATCCTTACGTGTACATCCTAATGACATCCTAATTATTTTTAATAATTGCTATTTAACCACATTTGTACATACACTCAGTGATCTTGAGAAAGACCTGGGAGCGTCGAAACATCGATCGATTTACTGAATGTAATTTCTATATAATAAATCACATCATTCAAGTTTAAGACCTGTGAGTGCATCCTGGATTACTTCTCTCTTTATATATATATACATTGATACAATCCACACCACCTCGGTTTACAGAAAACCCACAGACAGGTGCAGTTACCTTCAAAGCTTCAGATTCCACCCCTCCCATATTAAACAGGGCATCATCTACAGCCAAGCCACTAGGTACCATCGCATATGCTCTGATCCTAATGACCGTAATTCCCATCTAAATGTACTCTCCCAATCTATGAGACATAAAGGCTACAAACCAAAGACTATTAACAAACAAATCAACTCTGCTGTAGAAACCCCACGCATGCCACTCTTGTTTCACTCTTTGATATAAACATACATTCTTATAAACTGTACATCTCCTTTCCAATCTAAAACCATACAAGCATGGAGACCATTGAAATATAAATTTGGGAATAGAATGACATTATGGTTGTTTAATATCCATTTTAGCAAGTAATAGTTAACAGATGGAGTGCTGGATATAAACAGAAATACAATTTCGTAACACATTAGACAGAAACATTATTCAAATACCATACCCCTTGATAATGAAATTCTAATTCAATTAATGTTGTGAAATGTGCTAAAGCTATAAAAATGCACGTAATCTCAAATGACAATATTTGGTAAAAAAAAAAAGTACTACTTTGTAAGTAACACTTTGAATTAGTAAAAGGTTGACAAAAAGTACAGACTTGATATTTAAGTTTTTAGATACTTTACAAAGGGTTGAAATCACCCATTAAACAACAGCGGTGATTTTTTGAGGACTCTATTCTCTAATGGAAAACAGTGGTAAATGAACAAATGTAGAGTGCATCTATCTGCTACAAGTAAGACAATCATAGCAGACATAAATGCTTTAAGAGCAAACTTGGGATTTAGTTCTCCGGAGGTAATGACCTATCTGTTAGCTTCCTGGGGTTTAGTTTAATTTCTGTATAAAGTTTGGATTTCCTTTAATGATTTAAGTGCATTATCAGAACTAATGTAATCATTCATTTGTTTTGATTGTGATTTTTTTTTTATATGTTTTGTGATGATAAAAATAACTTCTTGCTTAATAATTTTGGGTATAATGGAATTTATTTATTTTTGGACTTTGCATGGATTTATAAATAGAAACAAATTATTTGCTTTTATGTGCAACACAGAACTTAGTTATGGGTTTAATTTGAGCTAGATATTTGATAAGTTTTAATAAAAGGACACAAATCACTCTCTTACAATTTGTCTATGATAGCAATATGACATGAAAATTCTGATGGCATATACATTCTTTAGCCAATGAATTATGTTCTACACTGGCCAAAATTGATATTGCTAAAGCAAAAGGGGATCTTAGCAATATCTGAGAAGAGGAACTGCATGGCGGAAGCTGGGTAAATGTCAAACCATACTAGAATGTCTTGACTCTTGAGACTTTGACAGCATAAGTGTTTCCCTAGCAACATAACACTACAGCTGCCTACAATGGTTATGGTACTTAGAATGTCCTATTAAAAAAAATGTGTTTCATAATATTATTATTTGTTTTAAAATCTACTGGGAAACAACAATTTGCCCAGTCTCCCATGCATGATTCCATTAAAAAAATACTTTGGATAAAACAGGAATTAAAATGTATACAGGAAAAGATAACTGTCACTTTCAGAAGAAATCACATCTAGCAAAGTTACATTATTTAATATACAAACCTGAACTACAGCAGTATCGGAATAAATGTCATTGTTTGCTAATATTAAAAAGTAGGATTTTTATTAAATGTGCTATCTTTATTCCCTCTGTTTTATTTTATCAGACATTGCTCATTTGACCACTTGTCTGGGCTGAAGATCAAGGGTATATTACTATTGCCAATTCAAACCGCTTTAACACGTTGCTCCATAATCTGTTTTCAAATGTGTGTTCTGTTTCTAAATATTGCAAGTCTGTATTATGTACACAATTTGTCAAACATTCGGGTAATTGTATTTAGAAAAATCTATAGGTTGTACATTAGATTTTCAATTGGAGGATTGTGAAGTTGAGACACACAGTTTAACCCCTTAAGGACACATGACATGTGTGACATGTCATGATTCCCTTTTATTCAAGAAGTTTGGTCCTTAAGGGGTTAAAGTACTTAAGGCCCAATGATTAGGCTGATTGCAAGGCTAAACCTGCCTGAGCACAGCTGTGTGAGTGTCTCGTTAGTTTTATGTTGATATCTGGCTTGTGACAGGCTCTTGAGGGGCGATCTTTTTGCATCTTACTTATAGGTCAAGTACCTGACTTTTATATGGTATTTCCCTCTCACATACATTGAGTGCATAATTAAGAGGTTGTGAAAAGTTCACAGTTTTGACATTTGTAATTGTTTCACAGTTTATTCGACATAGCTAAAAAGAGCAAAATGTTAACGCGCTTACCCATAAACAATACTTCATAGCTATGTTGTTTTTATCTAGAACATGTTTACCCATAATTTTATGAATTTAATGACGTATCCAAACTTCCTCATGTTTTTATTCAGCATGGTCTAGGTGTGCAGAAAATGGTCATGCTACTTAGTTTTTATTCTAATTGTTAAATTTAGGTAGATACATTTTTACATCTTGATTCCTAGCATGTGGGGAAGCAACAGGTATCTTCCTGGGGCAGTGTTGCAAAGGGTGACTGCCATTCGTAGTCTCCACCCTTTGCATAGCAACACTGAACTTTCCTCATCTATTCAATCTATTCATCTATTCAATGCATCTCTATGAGGAGATGCTGATTGACCAAGGTGGCATTTTACTCCGCCCCCCAACCCACCTCTATGGCTGAGATCATTAGAATTGACAATCTCAGCCAATCCAATGTTTTCCTATGGGGAAGCATTGTGATTGGCTGAGATCATCACTTCTGATGTCAGCCAAAGATGTAGGTCAGAGACAGAACCAGCACCAGCAGAGTGGAATAAAGGCAAGATTGTACTATATGTAGGGTAGCATGGGGCAGTCAGGGGGGACTAGATTGTGTTTTTAACACTATAGGGTCAGAAGTACATATTTGTGTTCCTGACCCTATAGTGTTCCTTTAATACATTTATATCCATATCAGAAAATCAGAGAGCTTTGGGTCCAAACTCTCAAATTTCAAATGGAAAAGTTTACACTCAATTCTCCTTTAAATTGCCCTTTGTTCACATATTATTTTACCTCCCTTAAATCTTGATGTCCATCAGGCTTCTACAGATCTGATCATATTTGATCTTCCTTTTCTGAACAAACACTGCTGACAGATAATCCTGATGCTCTTGCTACTTGCCACAATTACTAGAAGGAGGATATCCTTCTAGTAAGTGCAAGAATAACTGCAAATGATATTTTACTCAGTTTACTAGAACTGCAAGACCTAGTTAAGCTTATGTTACAATAAGTGTGGCTGTTTTGGGTGTCAAAATGTTAAACAGGTTGAACCACAAGGTTGGGACATATGAAAAATACAGTAAACGAGCCTAAATTTGGCAGGGAAAATAATACTAATAGGACATTTATGCATTGTTTTATACAGTTTTTTGTGTAAAACAAAGAAAACATCAGAGAAGGACAAAGGATATCAAAGTAAATATAAAAATAAAAATAAGTAACAAAAATCCAGGCAATTCGAATCATAATATATAAATCTAGATTTAAAATGTTTAGATACCATATACTCCCACCCCCCAACCATATCCATCATATAGGATAACGATTGCAGGAACATCAGTTCGAGACATCCAGGTCTCGAATAAACCACACTTTAGAATTAAAGAAAATACAGGGAACAATGTACAAGTCAGGTAACAGTAGTCCAAGAAATTATTATGGAAAGGTCACGGACTTGAGCAGTCAGCTCAATAAGAAACATACATGTTGGAGAAGCATGGGGACAAACACCTCACCTTGATAGGGATGTTGACACTGCTATTGGTTAAAGGCTTCGACAGTATCAAAATTGTATACACAGTCGAGTGAGCATAAAAAGAGCTAAAGCCTCCCCTCTTCGCTACTCCACATCTCCTTCTACCACCCACTTTGAATGTCACTTACATTCTGGTATCTACAGAAGATGCAAGTTTGAAGCAAATTTGAGAAATTTGTCACAGAGTTGTATTTCTTTTTATATCATCTTTTTGTGTCCCCATAAGATTTTTAACCCCTTAAGGACCAAACTTCTGGAATAAAATGGAATAATGACGTGTCACACACGTCATGTGTCCTTAAGGGGTTAAAAGGGGTGGAAGTCATTTTCAGCCTGTTTCTTTAAGATCTATCAGCTCAATGTTCTATGGCTGTGTAAGTGCATTATTCTAAGTAAGTGCAAGGACACAGAGACCTGCATTATCCCAAGATGACAAGCTAATGTACTGTTGGGTCTTTATCGAACACAAGCTAATCTTGAAACAAATGGTCAGCATCTTTTATATAGGGATGCACCTGGGACACAATTTCTATGTAGGACAACATGTATGCTCCATAAAAGTGTTTGTTTCCATAGTTACGTTTCAGTGCTGATCATAACTTGATGGCTTTGATGACTTTGCACTCTCATTGTCATTAAATGTACATTTGCATTGTGTTCTAACCCAGACATGCAACCCATTGTACGAGAATGAATAAATAAAAATAACAATCAAAAAGGGCACATTTAGAACTGGAAGATAAAAATAAAACATAGCAAGCAATGACATTATTTGAGGCCTTGTCAATGAAATGAAGCAACTCATAAGAATTCAGAGATCATTATTATTGTGTGAAAGTACATTATGATAAAGAGCAGATTAATTTGCAGTAATAAAAGGTCTTTATAGATCATTGGTTAGCACACATATATGGAGGTAGCACATTGACTTTTACAGTCATCAAAAGAAATGTGATTTAAAAATTAAAATTAAAAATATGTGGAATGAAGCATGACAGCCAATTCAAAGCTGTCAGAGAAATGGTGTAATCTGAAAGAGTACATAGTTATTTCATAGTGAGAACAATATATTAGAAGATTTAGTATAGCAATTTGGATGTGTCAGATTTTGAGATTTCATTAAGTTGAGTAACAAATTGAATTTGCTGTAAGGGAAGGAAAAAAATATCTGAACAAGTTTTTTAACCTTTCAAGTGCCAGGTTAATCAAGTATCTCAAAATTCCACTGTATGACATTTTATGTGTATATGTTGTACTCATCTGTCTATGCAGAGACACTGCTGCTTATGTGTGTATACATCACATCAGTGACCTTTAATTAACAGCCCTCATCCTTGCATTCCTTCTTTCTACATTTGTAGATCAGTCACATTGGTCCACAACTAATCTGAGTAAGTAAATAGTGGAGTCACAACACCAAAGTAATATTAACCAGATAGATATTTAAGCTACCAATATGTGAACCTGTCAACGTTTCAACCTTCCGAGGGGACTTTGTCAAGAGGTCTGACAAATACCCCTCAGAGGGTTGAAACATTGCTGATTCCACATGTTGGTGGATTACATATCCATATGGTTAATGTTACAATGGTGATGTAACTCCAATATTTACTTACTTGTCGAGGGACCACTGGAGTCTGCACCCATATCCTTCTAGGAATGTGGATATTCCTTTAAGAGTTCTGTCACAATTAATCTAAGACAGATACCATTGCACACAAGTACAGGGTGGCATTACAGCCATATCAGATGGACCTTCTACAGACTTTTAGTTTTCATTTGTTTCCTTTGACATGGAAGAACATATGTTTTCATAAGTTAACCCATTTGGCAGCTGGCTAGCATATATTGTTCATTGGGTTTTTATCCTGGGGAACTGTCACTAGGGCTGGTGCTAGACTATTTTGTGTGCTAGCAAGCTACTTCCACCCTCCCACCAAAAAAATGAAAATTGCCAACTTTGACTTTTTTTAAATAAAGTTTTTTTAAGAAAATTAAAAGTATAAAACTTAAAAATATGTCTCCCAGCCCCTCCGTGTGGCTCTTTGTCCCTCAAGCCTCTCTGTGTGTCTGTTTGTCCTTCCCCAGCCCCTCTGTGTATCTCTTTGCCCCCAACTCCTTTGTGTGTCTTTGTCTCCCACAGACCTCAGTGTGTATCTTTCCCCCAGCCCTTCTCTGTGCATCTTTGTCCCCTAGCCCCTTTGTGTCTCTTTGTCCCCACCAGCCCTCTGTGTGACTCTTTGTGTCCCCCCATCCTCTGTGTGTCTCTTTGTACTTTCATTTAGTATTGATGAGTTGACTACAATGGAGGATCTTCTGTTTCCTCTATCCGGTCTGACAGGAAACTGCTCACTGAGAACAATGAGCAGCTTCCTGTCAAAACGGGTAGCGGATACAAAAAATCCACTTCCGTGGTCCGTGCGGCCACTCTACATGAAGTGATGGGTAGGAACAGGAGCGTTATACGCTCCCCTCCTGCGGCTGCCTAGTTTACCTAGTGGTAGTGCCACCCCATATTTAATCATAGGTGTTACTAGTAGGTGCCTTTCGGGCTTAAGCCTCAGATGTAGGGGACTTTAATCCCTGATCTCTGCATAAGTAGTGCATAATTATATTTGTGTATTTTTTTGGGGTTTTACTCAAAGCAATATAAAAAGAAAGACCAATAGTATAGCCTTCTGTAAGTCTACTTAGGGGGTGGTGCATGCCAAGAGACTGAGAGGGGGTACTGGAGAACTGCACACAAGTTGTTTCTATCTATATTTATATTCTGGAGAGTGTCAGCAGCACACTGTCCATGGGTAGAGACCGGGGCATAACATTGAAAGCAGAGGATATACTATAAGATACACCCATCTACCTGTAAGTGCGCATGTTACTGAGTTATCAGATGTTTCTGGAACATAGATATATATCTGTATTTAACAAATATATTTTTCAGGTATAGAAAAAATAACTATAGAAGTCATAACCTATTTATAGTGCTTGTGCTCCCATCCAAGTTCACTGACCATCACTGTTAGAAGCTCTGTCCTTGACCTGGCAGTCAGCATGGAGGAAGGATACAAAGTGTAAATGAAAATATATAATGAAAAAATGGGGGAAATTTATCAAAGTGTTCTGTTTTAAAAAAGTGTTCTAAAGTACTAAGTGAAACAATCACCATGGAGACCAATGGGACCTTCTGACACATCCCATTGGTTACTCATTTATTAAATGTTCACACTTCCTATTAGAAAAAAAATATTTGATAACTTTCCCTCAGTGTATCTATTTATTCTTTGCATGTGTGCATTTGTTGTACCTGGATTGAACTACACAACAATGTCATTTTGCTAAATCTTTCATAGAAATGTAGAAGAAAACAGAAGATTGCTGTTAAAAAAAAGGTTAATACTAGTGATGTACCGAACTGTCCGCCGGCGAACAGTTCCTGGCGAAATTAGCGTGTTCGCGTTCGCCGCGGCGGGTGGACACATGCGCAGTTCGATTCGCCCCCTATTCGTCATCATTGGGCAAACTTTGACCCTGTGCCTCTCGGTCAGCAGACACATTACAGCCAATCAGCAGCACTCCCTTCCACACCCTCCAACCTCCCTCCCAGCATCCATTTTCGATTCATTCGGAAGATGCATGCTTAGTGAGAGGAGGGAAAGTTTAGCTGCTGCTGATTACATAGGGAAATTGATAGCTAGGCTAGGGTATTCAGTGTCCACTACAATCCTGAAGGACTCATCTGATCTCTGCTGTAAGGACAGCACCCCAAAAAGCCCTTTTTAGGGCTATAACATCAGGCTGCTTTTTTTGCAGGTGCCTGCCTGCCAGCTTCTGTGTGAGGTTCACATTGGATACTGTGCCTATTTGCCCAGTGCCACCACTCATATCTGTTTTAACAATAGGTTAAGCTTTACATTTAAAATAAATATTTTTTTTTCACTGTAATAGAAGAGCAGTTGCCTGCCTGCCAGCTTCTGTGTGAGGTTCACATTGGATACTGTGCCTATTTGCCCAATGCCACCACTCATATCTGTTTTAACAATAGGTTAAGCTTTACATTTAAAATAATTTTTTTTTCACTGTAATAGAAGAGCAGTTGCCTGCCTGCCAGCTTCTGTGTGAGGTTCACATTGGATACTGTGCCTATTTGCCCAGTGCCACCACTCATATCTGTTTTAACAATAGGTTAAGCTTTACATTTAAAATAAATATTTTTTTTCACTGTAATAGAAGAGCAGTTGCCTGCCTGCCAGCTTCTGTGTGAGGTTCACATTGGATACTGTGCCTATTTGCCCAGTGCCACCACTCATATCTGTTTTAACAATAGGTTAAGCTTTACATTTAAAATAAATATTTTTTTTCACTGTAATAGAAGAGCAGTTGCCTGCCTGCCAGCTTCTGTGTGAGGTTCACATTGGATACTGTGCCTATTTGCCCAGTGCCACCACTCATATCTGTTTTAACAATTGGTTAAGCTTTAGATTTAAAAGAAATATTTTTTTTCACTGTAATAGAAGAGCAGTTAGTTGTCTGCAAGCGTCTGTGTTTCAGGCCTACTTCAGCGTGTGCTCTGCAGACCTGTTCCAGCGTACTTTGACAGTTGCCACTCATATCTTGTGTCTCTATAGCGTGCTTTTACAACCAAAATTTGTTTTTCACTGTTATAGATTGAATAGCAGTTACTTGTCTTCAAGCGGCTCTGTCAGTCCTTCCTTCAGCGTGTGCTCTGCAGAACTGTTCCAGTGCACATTGCCAATCATATCTGGTCTCACAGTAGCTTGCACGCATAGTACCACTAATCCCCAAAAAAATGACAGGCAGAGGCAGGCCACCCCGCAGGGGCCGTCGTGGTCGTGGTGCTGTGATTCCCTTTTGCCCTAGAATAATGCCCAGTTTTCAGAAGCCACGTACCCTGAACTTGAAAAGTTCTGAGGACTTAGTTGACTGGCTAACACAGGACACCCAATCTTGTACAGCCTCCGCTTGGAACCTTGACGCACCATCCTCCTCCAGCTTAGCTTCAGGCACCTCTCAAGATAGCACTCACCCGCCTGCCGCCACCACCAAAACTAGCACCACAGCCGCTTTACTTGGTATGTCAGAGGAGTTATTCACACACCCGTTTGAAGAAATGAGTGATGCGTAACCATTATTGCTAGAGGATGTAGATAACAGGGATATGTCTCAGGCAGGCAGCATTAAACACATGGAGGTACGGTGTGATGATGATGATGTTGTACCCGCTGCTGCTTCCTTTTCTGAGTTGTCAGATACAAGCGAAGCGGTTGATGATGACGATGCGTCCATGGATGTCACGTGGGTGCCCGCTAGAAGAGAAGAAGAACAGGGCGAAAGTTCAGATGGGGAGACAGAGAGGAGGAGGAGGAGACCAGTTGGAAGCAGGGGGGGGGTCGTCGCAAGGAGCTAGTGGCACAGTCAGACAGCATGCATCGGCACCCGGGGTCAGCCCGACAGCACGCCAATCAACGCATGCTGTGTCCACCACCAGAATGCCGTCATTGAAGAGCTCAGCAGTGTGGCATTTTTTTGTGTGTCTGCCTCTGACAACAGCGATGCCATTTGCAACCTGTGCCAAAGGAAAGGAGTCGTGGGAGGTCCAACACCCACCTAGGTACAACTGCTTTGCGTAGGCACATGATCTCACATCACAAACGCCTATGGGATCAACACATGAGTACAAGCAGCACGCCTACTCTAAGCCGCCATCCTCCTCCTGGTCCAGCATCTTCAGCCACGTCAACCACTGCTGTCCTTCTTGCCCCCTCTCAACCATCCACCACTCCGTCTCCCGCCTTGAGCAGTTCCCGCTCATCTGCCCACAGTCATGTGTTTCTGTCAAGGACATGTTTGAGCGTAAGAAGCCAATGTCACCAAGTCACCCCCTTGCCCAGCGTCTGACAGCTGGCTTGTCCGAACTATTAGCCCGCCAGCTTTTACCATACAATCTGGTTGAGTCTGAGGCGTTCAAAAAATTTGTAGCTATTGGGACAAAGCAGTGGAAGGTACCCGGCCGGAATTTCTTTTCACAAAAGGCAATCCCCAACTTGTACTCGATTGTGCAAAAGGAAGTCATGGCATGTCTGGCACACAGTGTTGGGGCAAGGGTCCATCTGACCACTGATACCTGGTCTGCAAAGCATGGTCAGGGCAGGTATATCACCTACACTGCGCATTGGGTAAACCTGCTGACGGCTGACAAGCAAGAAATGCGTGGCATTGCAGAGGAGTTGGTGACACCGCCACGAATTGCAGGCAGTCCTGCTGCCACCTCCTCTACTCCTCCTACTCCATCCTCTTCCATAACCTCCTCGGCTGAGTCCTCTTGTGCCGCTGCTTCTTGCTCCACATCAACGGCACCCCCCCAGCTCCCCAGGTACTATTCCACATCCCGGATACGGCAGTGTCACGCCGTCTTGGGTTTGACTTGCTTGAAAGCAGAGAGTCACACCGGACAAGCACTCCTGTCCGCCCTGAACGCACAGGTGGAAAAGTGGCTGACTCCGCAGCAACTGGATATCGGCAAAGTGGTGTGTGACAACGGAAAAAATTTGATAGCGGCATTGAAGTTGGGCAAATTGACACATGTGCCGTGCATGGCACATGTGTGTAATCTGATCATACAACGCTTTGTGCATAAGTACACAGGCTTACAGGACATCCTGAAGCAGGCCAGGAAGGTGTGTGGCCATTTCAGGCGTTCCTACACGGCCATGGCTCACTTTGCCGATATCCAGCGGCAAAACAACATGCCAGTGAGGCGCTTGATTTGCGACAGCCCTACACGTTGGAATTCAACACTCCTAATGTTCGACCGCCTGCTCCAACAAGAAAAAGCTGTTAATGATAATGAATATTTGTATGACCGGGGTGCTAGGACAGCCTCTGGGGAGCTGGGAATTTTTTTGCCACGTTACTGGACGCTCATGCGCAATGCCTGTAGGCTCATGCGTCCTTTTGAGGAGGTGACAAACCTAGTCAGTCGCAGTTGTGTGTGTGCGTGTGTATGGCTGTCTGCCTGTGTGTGTGTGTGTGACAGGGTGAAGATTTCTTGCACATGGGTGTGATAGGGTGAAGATTTCTTGCACAGGGCGCCCAAAGGCCTAAGGCTGGCCCTGCGCATGGGTCAGTGGCTCTGCACCAGACTTCCCTCCAATTGATCAAAGTTAAAGGATTTCAAGTGGACTGATTACAATTACAGGGCCTCTAAAGAGTCCTGTATTGTTATTTGTCGTCACTACCTTCCCGCGTCGGGAAGATTTCTTGCACAGGGCGCCCAAAGGCCTAAGGCTGGCCCTGCGCATGGGTCAGTGGCTCTGCACCAGACTTCCCTCCAATTGATCAAAGTTAAAGGATTTCAAGTGGACTGATTACAATTACAGGGCCTCTAAAGAGTCCTGTATTGTTATTTGTCATCACTACCTTCCCGCGTCGGGAAGATTTCTTGCACAGGGCGCCCAAAGGCCTAAGGCTGGCCCTGCGCATGGGTCAGTGGCTCTGCACCAGACTTCCCTCCAATTGATCAAAGTTAAAGGATTTTAAGTGGACTGATTACAATTACAGGGCCTCTAAAGAGTCCTGTATTGTTATTTGTCGTCACTACCTTCCCGCGTCGGGAGTGGGTCATTTGCGCCCCTGCTGCCTTCCTTGCATGTGGTAGCTGTTTGTCAGGGATTTGTCAATCCATATCTGCCTAGTGACCCTATGTAGGGGGAACAGTCTCTATTCTGCTCTGTGTCAGTGTGTATCAGGGATCATTAGGATAGGTGACAATCCATATCTGCCAAGTGACCCTATGTAGGGGGAACAGTCTCTATTCTGCTCTGTGTCAGTGTGTATCAGGGATCATTAGGATAGGTGTCAATCCATATCTGCCAAGTGACCCTATGTAGGAGGAACAGTCCCTATTCTGCTCTGTGTCACTGTGTATCAGGGATCATTAGGATAGGTGTCAATCCATATCTGCCAAGTGACCCTATGTAGGAGGAACAGTCCCTATTCTGCTCTGTGTCACTGTGTATCAGGGATCATTAGGATAGGTGTCAATCCATATCTGCCAAGTGACCCTATGTAGGGGGAACAGTCTCTATTCTGCTCTGTGTCAGTGTGTATCAGGGATCATTAGGATAGGTGTCAATCCATATCTGCCAAGTGACCCTATGTAGGAGGAACAGTCCCTATTCTGCTCTGTGTCACTGTGTATCAGGGATCATTAGGATAGGTGTCAATCCATATCTGCCAAGTGACCCTATGTAGGGGGAACAGTCTCTATTCTGCTCTGTGTCAGTGTGTATCAGGGATCATTAGGATAGGTGTCAATCCATATCTGCCAAGTGACCCTATGTAGGGGGAACAGTCCCTATTCTGCTCTGTGTCAGTGTGTATCAGGGATCATTATGATAGGTGTCAATCCATATCTGCCGAGTGACCCTATGTAGGAGGAACAGTCCCTATTCTGCTCTTTGTCACTGTGTATCAGGGATCATTAGGATAGGTGTCAATCCATATCTGCCAAGTGACCCTATGTAGGGGGAACAGTCCCTATTCTGCTCTGTGTCAGTGTGTATCAGGGGTTTTGAGGACAGGTGTCAATCCATATCTGCCAAGTGACCCTATGTAGGGGGAACAGTCTCTATTCTGCTCTGTGTCATTGTGTATCAGGGCTGGGCTTTGAGGACAGGTGTCAATGTTAGGTGATTTCTGCCCTTTATGGATTAAAAGCAGGCTCTGCATCAACTATGTAATTTTCCATGGGAGTTTTGCCATGGATCCCCCTCCGGCATGCCACAGTCCAGGTGTTAGTCCCCTTGAAACAACTTTTCCATCACTATTGTGGCCAGAAAGAGTCCCTGTTGTTTTTAAAATTCGCCTGCCCATTGAAGTCAATGGCGGTTCGCCGGTTCGCGAACATTTGCGGAAGTTCGCGTTCGCCGTTCGCGAACCGAAAATTCCGGGTTCGCGACAACACTAGTTAATACAAGTTTTCAATGTTTTATTCAGTGATTTCCAGAGAACTAGTGTCTCCCTTTTAAACAGTGACATTTATAAATTTTCTGCAAAACAGAATGTTAGAGAAAATGAGAAATATTTTAAGACTGAAATGTATAACGCACATTGAGCTATCACTTGCATTCCTTTGAATAAACATACAATTTTGTCTCTATTTATTTTACTGCACTGAGTATCTTATAGTGCATGCATACGATATAAAAAACAATATAAAATAGTTTATGCTTTTCCTTCACGTTTTACTTGCTAATATCAGGAGTTAGCACTGTTAATAGCAATATATTCCCTTGATACTCTCTTATGGGACTTGTATAAGTGTAGAGTAAATATTTACAATGTATGCCGGAAGGGTAAAAATTTGAATTCATGCATTGAAGTATTAGATTATGTTTAATTTTTTTCCACTGCTTTCTTAAAATACAATGCCCAAATTGTAAAATTTTTCCTCAAGTTTTGCTAATGCAATGAACGAGAATACGGTATGAAAGAGCCGCTATTGTGATATTTTTAGAATAGCTAAATGTACAACGTTAGTGTGTTTGCGCTTTCACTAAACCGATGCCTCTTACAAGTTGGATTCAAGTACCTTTTTAAATCGAGCGTTTGTGCTTTTTATATTAATAGATTGTAAATTTGATTTTAAACCATCCCCTCAAAAATAAAGCATGACCAATAAAGGATAATTATTTAAGACAAAATACAGGTTTCAGCACCAACCAAACTGCAGACTTAGGGGCATTTGGGGCTACAAGGGGGGCAATTAGATGTAGAAAGAAAACTGGATTCGGCCATGACAGTGCCGCTTTAAGTTTGATTTTGGCTATTCCAAGGTGGGTTTTCAGCTTGGAAGTGCTAAACAGAGAACAGGAACGGAATAGGGGGAAAATCATCTATTATGGGGGTGCTCCTTCACACACAAATAAAAGGCTGATTTGACCCTTAGAGGAATAGAACCTGTACCCCCTCCTCATTTGAAAATGCATGAACAACCTTAAAGGGATACTGTAGGCACTTTAACAACTTCATCTTATTGAAGTTGTTATAGTGCCTGCAGTACTCCCCCTCCTCTTCTACCCCCTAAAATCCAATACTAAACTAATTTAGAGGCATGGAAGAATGGCTTCAAGCCACACCTTCAAGTCCTCTGCGTATGAGAGCCGGGAATCTTACTTCATACTGTGACAACATGACCAAATGCGCAGTGCTGTCACAGTCGGACATAGAGAATCATTAAACACAATGATTATCTATGGAGAAATCTTAGGCACATAGCAGCGATGACGGGTCCCAAAAAGAAGGAGAAAAGGTGAGCAATTTTATTTTATTTCATTTGTTTTGATTTATTTTTGTTTGGTTATTTGTACAGATGAGAGGGACTGTAGACAGGACTGTAGAATTAGGAATACACATATGTACTACAGTGTTCCTTTAAACACTTTCTTGAAGAAATTTAAACGCATAATTAGTGCAAGCCAGGTTTTTCCCTGAATGACACACTGTGAAGCAGAAACCAAATCAACTTTTCATCTAAACAACAATTCGCCACTATAAAAGTTTATACAAAACTATATAGCATATAATATGTACAATTTTTTAATTAATTGAATTATGTGACCAAACTATCCTAAAGGAATGAATTACTGTAGCAGTATGAAAGATTTCTGAATTTTGGGAGTAAAGCTTTTGGGGTTCCATTTTGGAACTTGAAGACAGTAATATTGCTTTTACCGTGATACCCAAAAATCTTGGTTCCCTATGCTTCCTTAGATTTCTGCTACTTCTTAGCACACATTTGAATAGCATTTTTTAATCAGTTTTATTTATATTAATTGGATGCTGTATCAGGTTTTGTTGTATAACTTTGTATTTAACCGGTGTTTTCAGTAGAGCCAAAATAAATCTGACATCAACCAGTTATTGTAAGTGTACATTTTACTGAACATGCATACAAACTCTGCATGTTTTGTTTTTGTTTGGGATTTTTTGGAGGGTTTTTGTAACATTATTGTTATGGTTACACAGAAGATAGAAGCTATAGAGCATTATTTTCATAGAGAGATGCTTTGTAAAGACACTGAGTACTCAGAATCCAGCTTTCAAAGATACCTAAAAAATATGCCTCAAAATATTAAAATATTAAAATATTTAAAAAAATATCCTTCAATGTAAAAGTTTAGCCAAAAATATTTAGTTGAGGTCTCAGTTAGAAAAAGATACAGAACGTTTTTTTTCCTATTTTGTTTCCTAGTGATTGAATTGTTCTTGACTGCAAGTATCAAGGACAGTAAAAGTCAGAATTTGATATCTGATGCACTGACCTCCTGGCAGAAAATTATTAGAACATGCTCTGACAATGTTGTCTTTCTATCTCATATAAGAAGCATGGCCTTCTGTCTTCAGATCATAAAAACCTTCTCGGGCAATATTTTGACTCACGCTAGTGTAAAGTGACCTTTAACCTATTGACACAGCCTGAGACAATACAGACTTGTCGCTGTGATATAAACTTGGAAATCTTGTATTTGACTACTTTAGGTCAGTTTTGTTACCGTCATTTATGTAGTGTCAACATATTCTACACGTTTGATAAAATGATAAATAAATTCCATTGATGATAAGCTGAGATTAGCGAGACTGGAAACTCTGGTAATGTTTAATATGGTAAGTTAGAGCATTCAATAGGAAAAGTGCTGTGCTTGAGAAGTCCTGTAGATAAAAATTAGAAATGTAGATGTAAAGACTGGTCAAAAGTAAGAGGAACAGGAAATGAGGATGATAATGTGGCGGCCTCATTCATTATCGAATAGATGTGTCAATGTGAACTTTTGGAGTAAGTTATAGTAATCAAGGTAAAAAAAAAATGATAAATGTGTAAACTCTTGATCCACTGGGCTGGAATACCCGGAGTATTATTCATTTCATGATGAGCCTTTTTTCCAATAGTTTCATCACAATATATGATTTTTCAGCTTATTTACATGGGTAGGTGATGAGGATGTCAAGGACTTATTGCAAATATTTTATTTATATTTCTTATGAAATACATTTGAAAGGGTTAGCAATGAAGTACATGACTACTGTAAATAGACAAGGCTATATTAGAAACAGTAATTGTTAAATGTCAGCATAAAAGTGAAACCTGTTGCAGACCATCAAGAAACAACTTTTTAACCTCTGGTTACAGAGATACATGTGTTGGTTGCTGAATAAGCAATATCGTGTTGAGCTGATGTAATCTTGTCATGTTACTTTTGCTGTGAACTCTAACTGCTGTGATTTTTGATGGAGTGGAATGTTAGGACAATTCTAATATCCTTTAGTAAGGAATTCCAGGCAGATATTTGTGTCAATTAAAAAATAGTAGAGGTGGCTTTTGGATTGCATTGTTAAATAGAACTTTGCTCCCAGATTACACTTTTTGATTAGGAGCTGATTGAGAAAACGAGCGAGAAGTCAAGTCAGTTAAAAACTTCTAGCCGAGGCATTCGTTTGGAATCTAATATTTGGTAGCTCACTTTTTGAAATATTCAGCTTTAAGTAGTTGAATTCCTTTCAGGTAGACAGTATGAAGTAATAGAGAGCGCAAAGGTCTGGGGAAAATGTAGATTAGTGTCATATCAGTAATAAGATGTTCTTGAAATTTAAATAGATCAGTCCATATGCCGATTGATAAGAGGCTAAAAACTGGATCTTAATATACCACAATAAGAAATGTTAGACAGGAGGAGCAGGTGTAATGAATATAGGAAATAAAAGGATGAAATCAGAAATGTGAAGTCAGTAAAAGCCAATGGAGCAGAGAGTTCCAGAAGAAGAGGGGAGTCAACTATGTTACAAAAGTTTCACAATTTCTGGATAATAGTTAGTGGAATGTTATCTTTGGTTTTAGCTGCCGTCAGATTGTTATTTTGATGAATACTGTCTTGGTGGAGCATTGGGAACTGACTAAGACCAAGTAGATTAGGCAGATTTAGATTAGATGAGTGAAAGTCATATATTCAGTTTGTTTACAGGAGAAGCAGAGATATATCTGCTCCTATCAACAAACCAGAAAGCTATGCATTTGAAAGTAGATTGTCAAATGAGAGGTAGAAAAACATTTTACGTTTTCTTTTTTATGTCTGTATATAAATTCACTACATTGAAATGTATTAGAGGATTGGTTGTTTTTTTGATAATTTGAAATGAATAGCTTTGATGAATATTTTAGATCACATATTTGACTTTAAACTAAAAACAAATGTCTAATAATGGTTCTGACTGACTGGAGATACCACTAATTATCACTTTTCTAAAATCCAATGACCTAGGAAAATACAGTGAGTTTTGGTTGTATCCCTCTATTTTTTTGCATCAGTGAACATTTCTCTAATTACCTACCCTCCAGTATCTTAACTATAGCTGTCACCGACACTGTGCTCTTTAAAGATAGAATAATATGCAGCCTTGTTTTTTTTTTATTTCTAAGCTATGAATCGGATTGCTGCAGGCTGTGCAAATTGCAAAACATGTATCCGACACTGCACAGAATATAGTATGGCATGATTACAATTGCACTAGATCCCTGAAGACTATAGTCAGTGGTATACGTGCAATTAAAGCATACTGTATGGATATATATCTGGAAGTATCTTACATATTCTGCTATTTTTAGATGTAATATTTTGTAGCAATCATTTGAGACTTCTTTGTAATCATGTTTATTCTATTCTTCATTAATGGATTGCACATCTAGTTTTATCTCCACTTAGGTAAACAACGTAAGAGGAAATCATCTAATGTGCTTGCTTATTACTTTTAAGCAATTACTTTTAAGCTTATTACTTTTTTTTTGCAGTCATATTATGTTCCATATGTTACTCCCTTGCTTGCCAACAAGTATGTTTTGGGATTTGAATTGAAAGGGTAGACAATTACATGCCACGAGCCTACATTATAGAATAGAGGACTAAATTTTGATTTGGGTTTCCTGTCCCACTACCAACACTTTACATGAGCACTCCCCCACATTATCTTACTGTTCTGTCATACGTTTTAACACTTTAAAACGCATTCCAATATGTTTATTCTATCTATAAATACTATGTGTAGACCCATGCTTTCCCATACTCTTATGCATGTATGCTTATATATGTGACTGTGCATTTCTATCTGTGTATATGAGTTCATGTGTATGTATGTATATGTGTTAGTGTGTATGTATATGTGTTTATGTGTAAGTATATGTATATATGTTCATGTGTTTATGCATTTGCATATACATATTTATGTGCATGCGTGTGTATGTATAAAGTCTGCTTGTTTGTTTTTCTGCACCGTCTGTTTGTTAGTTTTTCTTCTCCCTCTCCCCCTCACTCTGCTCTTCAGAAAGATATTTATGACCCTCTGCAAGAATGGTGTCTATTTTCTAACAAACCTGTGTCTTATCTGCACTCATGTCGCTTTAACCCCTGTATCACAACTCACCTTTGAATTCTATGTGTCGTCTTGCTCAGAAATGCTTTAGACTTGAGAAAGGAACGTTCTCCCAAAACCTTGTCATTAAAAAATTCTGTTAGTCCAAAAAAAAAGCTATTACAAGATACAAATTTTATCTGTTTTTTACATATATATATATATATATATACATGTGTGTGTGTGTATTTATGTATGTATGCATGTACTATATATCTAGTGTCAACTCTGAGAGAACACAGGTTTAGTCTGAAATACTTTTCATAGGCATTTTTCATAGGCACAAACCGATAATGAATAGGATATGTAGATTCAACCACTGTGTCACATTGCTTTGCCTCTGGATATCCATTGTGTTGTAATCATTGCTTGCCTTTGTTGCATCTCCACCCAGCAAAGCGATTGATGCTAAATGCAACAATTTAGGATGTTATGTGTCTTCTTTGACCCAGTGTTGTATATTCTCTATTACTTGGGAGGGTTCTTCTATTTCTTGAGTATTATAGCTTGTAACCGTAATACCTGTCTGGGAGCTTCCCTAGCCACAATGTTCTAAGAGTCAGACTTTCCTAAGTGCAGTATGGGCATAGCGATTTAACATAATACGTGCTACTAAAACATAAAATCAATGTCATTGTGAAGTAAAGGTTTATAAATACTATCCAGAACAGAATTACAATGTGCTGTTTATTTTTCAATGATAGACAATTGGTCAAAGGGTCTGAATGCATCACCATCTATATTTATATTTATGCGTATAGATGACAGATAGACAGACAAACAGACAGACAGACAGATATGTAGATAGATAAATAGATAGATAGATGTATTTTTTTATTCCTCTTGCTACAGTAATAATAAACTAATACTGCCTGTCACTCTGTGTTTTATTGGTTGTGGCTGACAAAGCTGTATCTCCTGCCCTTGCTCATCTAATTAGTAATGTGTGTGTAGTTTGAATTGTTACTTGTTCAATTGATTAAAAGTCATAATTCTTGGAGATGATGTCATCCTCTTGAAATATGGTGTTTGCCATATATGAATTACATTCGCTCCATGACTTATTGGATCTGAAATAAACAGACCATGTGCTAAATTAAAACACATATCATTTCACATACTGGCCATAGCTGAATTACCCAACTACAATAATTGCCAAGAATAACAAATGTTTTTGTTGTTCAAGTGTCAGAAAATTATATAGCAAAGAGCTTTCTGTGTTTTAGTTCATCTGATCAATAAAAGCAGCTTTGATTATAACAACATCATCAAAGCTAGATTAACAAAAGCATATTAAAATGCTGTTCAACCAGAAATTAAAAATATGTTGTTCTATTATCTGATACTTTGTTTCTATCCAGGTGTTCACAGTGTGGAATCATGCTTGATCCCTACACGTGCAAACTGGGGGCTTAAGTCACGTCAGGTGGAGACATAAGATTAGAGCTTTCTTCATCCCTTCCCACTTTGAGAATGTGCTTGGCTCCTGTTTAGGAAATGTGTGTTGTGAAGTCTTGTTTAATAAAACCATGGTGTGATCATGGGGTGATCTGCATGCCTCTCACCTAGAGCAAGGTGCGTGTCTCCCGGGTCACTGAATCAGGGTTGAAATGCATTGTATAACAGAACCTAGATCATTCTGCCTTCTCCAAGGACTTACCTAGAAGACACAAATGAGAGGGCACTTCCGATTGGTAAACACACTGGATTTAGAAACAAAAATATTGGAATTTTTTAAATATTTTTAATATATACATCTATGTGCCACATAGTGTTCTTATGATTAATATATTTAAAGATGAAGTGAGATTGGTGGTAGGCATTTTGACTTGGAAGGAGGTGCAGGTCAAAACCCATAGCCATACCATACACCTTCTTGATCATCATTGGGTCAATATGGGCTTGGCGGTAATTTAGGATCTATATAATTAAGAGCAAGGTAATGCTTACATAACAATGTAACCGGGTATGGATAAAACAACGTTCAGAAGTTGACTGCTAACAATGTAAATAATGATGCATTAAGAGATGATATTCTCTATTGCCAAAATATTTTTACTAAGAAACACTGCTCCTGCACATGTCTTTTCTTTTCCTGACATCACTGGTTCAATAAACATGATGGCTTTCAGAGGTAGGAACCTGCATACATTCACATGTGCATGTTGCCAACACAGATGAACACCCTCCAAATGTCCTCTCTCTCTGATACTGTTGGCTATAGCATTAATCTATAGGGATACCCTTCAGTTCCAAAAGCTTAAAGCCAGCTAGTTAAATTAATATATCCTGAAACACAAACCTTTGGAATCCTATGTTACACAGAATTTTGTTTTATTTTATGAACATAATTTATAACAATAAAATTCACACACACTAATCAAAATGACGCTACGAGTCATTAATCTGTTATAAAAAAAATGTAATTGCCTTATCTTTTAAGTAATACAATCTTCTGTCATCAAAAGGTGTTTTGGGAATTGCAAAACAAAGCAAAATAAAATGTGTGGCATGTTCCTTTGGACAAAACGTCAAACGTTAATTTTATATGGAAACCAGATGTTTTATGCATTGTGGAAACATAAACAATTTATTTTCCTTACAATCAACAAAGACTTGTAATTAATGCTTTCTTTTTAAATAGGTTTGCATCTATGGTTACAAAAAAATCATCACATTTAAATGTAAATCTATTTTGTTAGCTGAAGACATGTGAGATAATTGAATTTTTACTGAAAACGGTTTGTGGTTTACCAGGACTTTGTTCTTCTTACATAATTATCTCAGACAATAATATCTTTATCAACTTTGCCTTTCTGATAATTTAAAGAAGCTCTCATTCCTTTCTGTTAGTAAAGCTAGCTTACCCAACACACCCTCACTGATGCGAAATATCACACGTGTTAAATTGAATAATAAAACTCAATAATATTTTATTGAAACTAAAATAAACAATGGCATGCTTTACATCCAACCGTCGGTTTACTTTGTTTGGGGTAAGTGGATACCTTTATTTTATAACATTTGTTGTTTGGGTTCCACCCCCTTATAACCGGGAGTCTGTTATTTTATATTTATATTTTTATTCATAAAATAAATTATTTTTCACCACGGAATCCTGCATATTTCTGCCTTGGAGCTTCGTTAGCCAGTATTGGCACCTTTGAGCCTGCTATACAGAGCCTGGTACGGCTCTGGTAAATGTGAGTGGTACTCCATCCTCATATTATTCACCAAATTTCAACACACAGTATACACTATGTTATTTTTTATTCTTATTTTATAGATAATACTCTGCCATTCGCCTGTGGTCAGGTTGTATATATTTTTTTGTTACTATTATTGTTTATTACTATACCTGGCTCAGGGGCCTCACCTCCCTATGTGGTTTATGATACACATCTTTTACTTATTTTTCATTCTGATTTAGTGTCTGGGAAACACTGCTGTATCATACCCTGTTCTTTAACTATCTCTGTTAAATACTCGGAAGCGCCTACTCATTATCTTGTATTCTTAAATACTATAAATTGCATGACCTAATTGCCAAAGAGATGGTTTAGTCACTCTTGAAATATATTAGTATGGAATTAAGATAACCCAGTATAACCACCAGGAGTACTTCGTCCTCCACTCTCTCCAACCCATGTGCCAATCGTAGGGATTTACCAATTAAATAACTCACCTAAGAGCTGCTCAATTGTTACTAACACCCAACATTTTAGTGGTGGGATGGGGAGTGTTAGTACAATATTAGGAAATACGTGCCTTTGCTCCCTTCCTTATCCATCACACATGCCTAGTAGAAAATGTGATTAATGAAATAAGCTTGGCTGCACGCATCCACTGGTTTATGCTCAAATCCATTAAGAGGTAGGATGGAAACATTTAATTTATAATAGGGCATGCCATGGTTCCTTTCTACCCCTATAACTTATGGGCAGGTATTTTTTTTAAATAAATTGCTGAGCAGCACATACAAGGAGACCCATACTCTCTCTATTAACATGAATGAAAATGTTACCTGGATGCCAGTCCCTTCTGTATGGATAGTCCCCCAAAACCCACCTTCAGGTTAACCTCTCGTCGGCATTGCCAAAGGAAAGTATCATTAATTGAACAAAAAACCCTGCTTGTATTATACCCTTAATAAATGGGCATAGGGATATTTCTCCTAGAACCATTAACGTGGATCTGTCATTTTCATGCATATTGTGCAAAGAACCCAAAAGTGGCAGATCTGGCTATGGAGTGCATGTGAAGGATGATTTTATGGACCTGAAATTGTCACTTGTGACCGACCCTATCTTCTTCCCGGTTGTCTTTTTCAACTCCTGGTGCTTCATTTGCCTAGATTCTTTATATATTGATACACAGCTGTCATTTGGTGATGCTCTGCCTTTTGTCAACGTTTATCAAACTCAGGCTTGAAGCCCTACTTTTTGTACTGTAATCTTTGGATTACAATGGAATTTCGCGAAAAATTCCAATGGGATCAGCATCCGTACTTCATAAAGATTATATCTTAATGAAATACTGAAAAGTGAGAGAGTCGCTTTAACCCCTTAAGGACACATGACATGTGTGACATGTCATGATTCCCTTTTATTCCAGAAGTTTGGTCTTTAAGGGGTTAAAAAGGTAGTCAAATAGTGAATTCCCCTATCTGTACCAGAACTGGACCCCCTCTGACAGGGTTTGTAGTTCTACTACAGCTATGGTAAACTTTACATTACCCGTACAGTACAGGAGAAGAGGATGCTGTCAATCGATAATCGATATTCTGCCTTCTGAAACAGGCATACATGAAAATAATAAAAAAGATCTGTGATACAACTTTGGTGGCTGGCTTCACAATGAAACACAAAGCAATATCAAAAATACATTTTTGAAGATGTTATATCTTCTAATAGAATTGACCCCTTTATTTTATATATGCATATATGAGCGTTTTACTCCAAATATTGCAAGAATAGATTATATTTGAATCTGCTCACTTTAAATACTTTTTTTTTTCCATTCTAGTAAACCTACAACATAATATATAAATAGAACAGCAAATTACATGTTTCAGATAATCTAAACAATCTGTAAAATGTTTGAGACACGGTGCTTAACATACTATGAAATGAAATATTTATAAATACAAAGCAGGTAATATCCAAAGGGACGTATTATATATATATTACGCTTATGTATTATATAACAGACTTGCACTTTATACTTAAGATGTATTATGTGATCTGCATTTTTTAAAATTACATTTTATATCTTTGTATCTCTTTAGTAAGTCTTAAAATAGTGATTCATTATATTCATGTTATTTCTAACTTAATGTTAATTCTTTTCACTTTGGCTCACAATGTGTTAAGGTAATCACTGTTGAAACTTGCTATAGTGATAAGTATAGATCAGGTTCTTTGATTCTTTCCTTGGAATTGCTGGGATAGTGTAAACATCTCTGCTCTTTTGTGAATAAGAGAGCCCTACCAAGCACGGTAAGGTGTTAATTTTCTCTCCAAAGATGTTAATTAGCACTTCAAGCAGAAATATCCTATGCAGGTTCTTGCAATCATAATTTCCACTCCATTTGACTACTTTGAGCAAGCAATTTTGCCGTTTTCATCCTCTTATTTTCTTTTGGTGAATTACTTCTTTCAACATGTCACGGTTGATTATTTAGTCTTTTTTGTACCCATAATCTCAGAAAAGACTATTTGAACGGAAGGTATGATAGGAGTAGGAAATGACAAGGCAGAAAGTGATTGGTAGTATTATGATTGTCTCAGAGACCCGATGAACATATATCTGTTCTTTGTTGTTGTCTTTTATCATTATTCAATATATAATCATGCAAGCAAAAAGAAGTATAAGTATGGCATATATTTATGTAAAAGCGTAAAACACGCTGATGGGTTTTTCGGTGTCAAAGTATGTACTATATTTTACTGCTGTAACTGCAATTAGTTTGAAAATTTTTATCTGATGTATAAATGGCTATAATTGCCTTTACATTTTTGTTTTATTGCAAGGGTATCATTAGAAATGTTTTTGTTCCAAGGAAGCCTGACAGCTAAAACAAAAAGATACCATTTCTGTACTCTACAAGATCCGCAGCGATCTCAAGTGAATGGCTGTTGATCAGACATTATAAGTTACTCCAGTATTCCAGCTCACCCTTTTGCTAGAAACAGGTTTAATCCCAAATGTTAAACTTTGAAGTCATGATAATTCAAGGTCTAAAGAACGTATGCAAGCATTGAACATCTTTTTTTTTTAATATTGTTTTGGAAGCCCCATCAAGGCTTGCGTTTGTTAAATGACTGGGTGAATCCATTTTGCAACAGTATTTTTGATCTTTGATACCTTCAAATGGTTCAATTTAAGCCAATACTTAAGTAAATATAAGAATGGCAAATATAGTTAAAATTAATTGATTTTAAATCACATTTTGTCTTTCGGGATAACATTCAGTCCTCTGAATAACCTTGTGAGTTTCTCAAACACAAACCACTGGAAATAGAAAACAGAACTACGGGTCTTTAACCACTGTGTGTGTGTGTGTACATGTGTGTGTGTGTGTGTTTACATATACAAAATATATATTCGTATTATACAAAAATATATTCATATTATACAAAATTCACCAAAATGTATCACATATGAATATGTGATACATCTTGGTGAATTGTGTATAATACGAAAATAATTCCTTCAAGGGGCACAACATACCAGATGTAGGCATTAAGTGGAGAGTTTTTTTCGGGGGCCTGAGATTAGAAGTAGTTACATCGCAGGAGTCAGTTTGTTTTTGTTAGCTGTACGTATTTGTGTGCGCACATACCTACCTATGTGAATAAAGTGTATGTATATTCGAAAATATAATCGTCTGCTAGGATAAAAATTCACAGATAGTTTCTGCTTCCCTTACACTGCTACATGCTTTTATCTTTCAGTACCACCTTGGGCCTTAATAGCAATAGCCATAGTCGCTGTCCTTTTGGTTCTCACATGCTGCTTTTGCATCTGCAAGAAATGTTTATTCAAGAAGAAGAACAAGAAGAAGGGGAAAGAAAAGGGTGGGAAGAATGCTATAAACATGAAAGATGTCAAGGATTTAGGGAAAACCATGAAGGATCAGGTAAGGTACCAATATGTTCTATTAATGCTACCATTTAAAATAATATTAATAATAATCATAAAAAATAATAATAATTACTATAATTTATATAAATATATTCTGATAAATTCAGATTCTGTATTTATAGTGGCACCTATTATCTTAACCAATCTTTTATAGGACCAACAGTATAAAAGATAAATAAATCCCTTATTGTAATGCATTCAGATATTGATGATGCACATGTGAATGTATGTAATAAATCATCTTTAAAAAGTTTATACATATTAAATTGATAACTTGGGTCAACTTCCATTTGTATATATATATATTTTTAGAACATTCTTTCAAAACATCAGAATTCTTTCCACGGCTTATATTTTTTCTTTCCTTTGTTTACACTCAATGCATCCATCAAATTCCTGTCATATTGCATATTCCCTAACAACACGAGTCTTCAGTATTCATAATTTCTATTCATTCTCTACATAGACCTCAGTGCTGCCCTACAAATGTAGGTTACTAAATGATCCTGAGCAGATTACATATTGATTTAATATTGATGTAATTTTTAAACAATACTTTGCTCTAGAAAATGCATAAATAAAAAGGTTTTTGACATGTCGTTGCTTGTATCGATTCTGTGTTATGCCGTCTGCACAAATAATACTATTTAATAGCCTGTTTCTATTTCTGGTGTTGTGGATGAATTCACAGATTTGCTTTACAAGATAATGCAACGAATGACCTTTGTTTAACTCCTTATTAATAGACTTAGAAGGTGCCCTGCTTCATTTTGCACAAGGGATCAGTACAATGCAGCCACCAGTAGCATCTCATTCATTAAAAAATGGATAAGAAATGCTGACATAAGTGATTGCAAGATGCAATTCACGTTTGCAAGCATTTTGTGTTCACTTCGTTCAGTAAATGAAATTCCATTCACAGCTTCACTGCACATAATGAGCAGTATTACAATGAGAATGCATGTGCGTGATGAAATATACCATGCATGCTTGCTAAGAAAAGAATTGGAAGCCAGAGAGATAAATCAGAACCTTGATAAAAACATGCAAAATCTGGACATTCTGGCTTAAATGTCTCTCGTTTTTTTTGTACATTTTTATTCTAAGAATTAATGCATTGTAGATGAGCCCTGACCTGTCCCTTTGAGTCAGTAATTTGCCATAGACCACATACGTTAAAGCCACTTCTATTTATTTTTCGAGGTTTATAGTATAAAAATATTTAAAAAAAATGTCAAATGTTTATTAAAAAAGATAGACAATAAAATTTTTCTATACATAAAAACATAGGTATGGGTAGTCCACAAGTCATTCACTATCATATAGCTCGCTGACATTGGCCTCAATTTAATATTGCTGGATAAGCTTTTCAAATGATTTAATAATTTTTTACTAAACTTTTAAAATATTTTTTGACATTTTAAACTATTAAAAAATATATCTTATATAAAAAGATATATAAATATATAAAAAAATATCAAAATATTACAAAAGGTAATTATTTTTTACAATATTAAATACATTTAAAGGTTTAGCCAAAAATATCAAAAAGTATGAAATCATTTGGAAACTGTATCCAACAATATTAAATTGTGACTATAGTTTCAAGTATTTTATCTTTTATTATCGCCAAAAAAGTTTGTTATAGGATTCTCCCCTAGAGCAGAAAGTTTCCTGATGATGTGGATAGTGTTCAGGGTTGAAAACCGCTTTGGTTCCGAACCCAGATAGAGAGGGAAATATTGAGGAACCACCAGGAGTAGACTGGACCAAAAAGGCATCTTCTCATCACTGCAGTGTCTCCTCCACTGGGGTCTGTGATGCAGCTGGATAGGCAGTCATCTTAGATTGTCCAAATGAGTGCAAAGCTTTGAGAAACTGAGTGCCCAAAAATTTAAGATAACTTTACTGAAGGGGACTGGGCAACACCACAGTCCAAAGCAGAAGGGGGAAACGGAGCTCAAGCAGGCTATAACTGGTTCCCAAGCTCTGTCTGGGAGGATGTCTGCCACTCCATTCCCAGGTGTGTGCTAGGAAAATCACCACCGAAAATCCAAAACTCCACAGCTATAGCAGATATACAAGTTAAAACTCACTTACAAGGTGCCCAGATAGGTCACTGCTTTGTAAACTGTCAGCAAGAGCTGTTGAAAAGTGATTGAAACTCCTATAAAGGAATAATTTAGAAAGGCTTTTGTTGTCTTTGTCCTTTTAATGCAGCCTTTTTTACCCATCTTTTTCATGTCAGAATTTTCAAATCCTCCAATTTAATCTTCATCATGTTTTTCTATTTCTGATTTCCCAGCGTTCCTCCTTCTTTCATACTATTCATACTTTCCTCTCTCTACCAAATTCGGCACATTTTTTTTCATGTCATCAGGAGGCCTTATAACGTTAAATGTTTCACACAATGTTAAGTGGCATTGTACAATTTTGAGTACACCCTAATGTTAATTACATTTAGTTTCCTTATAATGCTAAGTGCTAACATTTAGTTTCACACCATTTTTTGTTTGAGTTTCGCAAAACAATGGATGTTTAAATGTAATATTACCAAAGTGCATATTTTTCAAACCACATAATGCTGAGTGCTTTTGGCTTCACAAAATGTTGAGTGCTTACACTTATAGTCGCACAATGACGAGAAGTTACACAAATTACTGAGTACTTATACCTTTCATCTCCGGAGATGTCTATTGAAAATCACATTTTGAAACATGTTTAAGGTGCTTTCTATACTAAAGTAGCAAGCTCATGGAAAAGAAAGATTCATTAATTGAAAAGTGTGACCCAATTTTCTCTTTATAGCTTTCTATTGAAATAATGATGTATTATCCAGTGTAATGCAAAAAAAAATAAAATTGTTTTTCCATACATCCCAAGTCTTATTTTGAAGTGGGTAAGTCCATAATTGAGGTCCAAATAGATTTATCCCTTCCATAACCTAAAGTCCATCTTTTCAAGAATCAATAAATATTTGTTGTGCATAACAGAGCTTCGCAACAATAATTGCGACAGCAGTGTGCCATTGAAGTATATAAAATATGTTTAAATATCTATATAATATAGAATGCACACTATAACAATCTCAAAAAACGTAGCTTTATTATGTACAAAAAGTACCAAAGTAAAAACATACAAGAAAAATAAACACAATGACAGAAACAAGGGCAAATACAATAATATAATGGTAAAATTCCAAAAAGATTCTTACAAGCCACAAGACAGAAACACGAGTTACCAAACCCCCCAACGTTTTGGCACCAACTGGCTGCCTTTATAAAATATGTTTAGAAATGAGTGTAAATAAGATACTTCAGTATTCCTCTAAATTACAATTTCACTTAGGTACATTGTTATGTGTAGGTTGTGAAGTCATACAAATGTCTTCCGCTAATCCCAGTGGTGTATCCTGGTTTTGTGCTGCCCTAGGCAGGACAAAACTCAGGCGCCCCCCCTTCCCCCCCCGCGCCACCCCCACCCAACCTTTCCCCCCGCCCCGCATTCTAAATACACACACACACATTCACTGACAGATACGCATACACTAGCTAACAGAAACACACACTCGCTAACAGAAACACACACACACTAACAGACACACTCACACTCAGTAACAGACAAACACACTCACTAACAGACACACACTAACAGACACACACTCACTAGCAGACACACACACTCACTAACATACACACACACACTCACAGGCAAACACACACACTAACAGACACACACAGTCAGACACACACACACACACAGACACTAACAGACACAGACACTAACAGACACTAACAGATACAGACACTAACAGACACACACTCACCCACCCACAGTAACACATTTTTTTAATTTATTTTTAACACATTTTTTTTTATTTTTTTTTAACACATTTTTTTTATTTATTTTTAACACTTTTTTTAATTTATTATTAACACGTTTTTTTTTAAATTTATTTTTAACACATTTTTTTTAATACATTTTTTTTATTTATTATTATTAACATGTTTTTTTTTACATTTATTTTTAACACATTTTTTTTAAAATTTAACACCCCCCTCCCCCAGCCTCCTTACCTTTGGGAATGGTGGGGGGGTGGGGGGTGTCTGTTCCTCCCTGGTGGTCCAGTGGCTGCTGGGCGATCGGGCGACACTGCCTGGCGGGCGGGCGGGCGGCTGGCGAGGGAGCACTTCCCTTGAGCTGTCTGCTCAGCTCCCTCGCCAGCCGCAGAGTGAGGCTGGGAGCCGGAATATGACGTCATATTCCGGCTCCGCCTCCCAGCCTCACTCTGCGGCTGGCGAGGGAGCTGAGCAGACAGCTCAGGGGAAGAGCTCCCTCGCCGGCCGCCCGCCCGCCCGACTTCCGGCATGTCTGTTAGCCGCAAGGCTAACAAGACATTTGCCTTGGGCATTTGGGGGCGGCTTTTTTTGCCGCCCCCTGGAAAATGCCGCCCAAGGCAAATGCCTTGTTTGCCTCGCGGCTAATACGCCCCTGGCTAATCCCGACTTGCACAACTCCAGCCATGACCATCACAAAACAAAGTATCTCCCTTTTTTTTAAATGTTGGGAGCCAGAAATGTAGGTTTTATGTTAATTGACATTATTGAATATATTTTATCGATATATGTTGGATAGATCATATAGCTTGGCTATGAAAAAAATAAGTAATGTTATATGCACTGTATAATTCCAGTAAATCATGCTAGATATTCGTATTTGTTTCTAAATGTTAATAATCACTCAGTACACTCTGTTTTGAAGTCGCTATCGGCAACTTTCAATGTTCTTTACTAATGTTCTTTACTAACAAAGTGCTATTGTTTACTGCTTTAACCTCTCTATGTTGAGTTTGTTCTGTACTATGTTATTTAGTTTTGTAAACAATATCGTGTTTGTTACCTTGGAAAAGTGACCTATTTATTTCAAAAATGTGCGTGTTTCTTGAAGACAAATAAAATATTTATTACTATTTACTTTACTGTACAACAAGGAGAATTAATATATAATCTCCCTTGGGATACACCATATCTAAACCATCCTATTTACAGAGACATTTTATTGTTGACACTGCCCAGCGGGAATAAAGCTGCCACATGACAAGTCAATACTAATTACATAAATCTTTTACACTCTCTTATACTCTTGTTGGGAAATCACTAAGTAACATATATTCTGCTGTAGTAACATAAATTACCAATAGCGTTCTACGTATACTATTCTGACATGCAATTGAAACTGTCATTAATATGTTAAACATGTATGTACACTTAAAATTAGTCATGTGTGTATTATGCCTCTTTATATCAAAATGTGTATTTCTCTCTGCTTTAATGTGTCTTTTCCTATCCCAATACATGTACAATATAAAATATCAATGACAAAACAACTCGCGTACAAACATAGCCCAAGCAATTCTGCAATACAAGTAAACAAAATATTACACAAACAATATAACAATGTACATTGAGGATTTAAATGAAAAGATCAGAGAAGCTTCGTACACACACATGTACTTTAAATTAGTACCTAGTGTATTCCTTCTTTATTTAAAAACTATCTCATTCACTACAGTAGTAGATGTTCAGCGGAAGCCAATAAACCATACTTGGTAAATTGGATTCTTACTGGAATATTGAAAATGCTCAACTAGTTTGTCCTATTTATTTATTTATTATTATATTCTTATTTATTTTTATATTATTTTATATCAATCACTCATTTTCTTCACAATTTAACCAAAGTGAGCAAGTCAGTGACACAACTCAACTTTGAATTCTATGTGTCGTCTTGCTCAGAAATGCTTCAGACTTGAGAAAGGGAGGTTCTCCCGAAAGCTTGTCATGAAAACATCCTGTTAGTCCAATGAAAAAGGTATTACAAGATACAAATTTTATATGTTTTCTACATCTACATCACTGGACTAATACGGCTACAATCTCTACTTGACCCCTCTATATATATATATATATATATATACGTATATATTTATATATATTCTATATCTTTAAGTAGGCCAGCTCTTGAAACACCATGTGACTGCATTGATTACAGTTGATTGGTGACTACAACAAGTCAAGGCTGGGTTAAATTGAATGACTGTTCCTTTAGCTTCCTATATGGTTGATGCTACACTAAACATGCTGAATTTAAATATTACTCATTTTTGGCATCATTCTTGCTTAGAGCAGGGTTTTAAATTTACCCTTTGCATGCTAACTGGGAAATGCAATGCATATGTATGATGACACAGTTCATAGTCACTGAAAGTGTTAATCATCAAGCAATAAAGCAATATATCATGCCCTCTACACTACTAAAAAAAAATAGCAAAGACCTTTGATGTTTATTGACCCAAAACCTGTGCCTGTCATGAGAAAACACATTTTACTCCCTTAATTTATTAAGACTAGATAAAGATGGGCCATTGATGGGTGATTAAAACTTGGCTTCTCTTCAGTAATAATTTAGTGTACCGTGTAGCAAGCTAGGATCCATGTGGCTGTCATTATAAAGAATGATCAAAATGTAATTTTTGCCACTTTTAATTTGAAAGGCTCACTCTTGCCAAATGTAACTGCAAAATACAGATTACAATATTTATACTGGTAACAAATAAGAGAGAAAGATAATAAAACCAGCAGAAGGTTTCAGAAAAGGAGCAAATAATGTGGTATGAGTGCTGCAACATGATGGACCGTGTAGGTATAATTATACACATTAATTTACATAAAATATATACCATAAATTAATTCATCTCAGAATCATTGCAAAATGACACTTAATAAGAAATCAAAGGGACTCTTCAGTGCCAGGACACATCAGCGACATCGGCGCTGGGTCAGGCTCGGCCCATGCTTATTCGATACTTTCCTATGGGAATTCCGGCATAGCGTGACAACGTCCAGCGTTGTTTAAAACACTTTTCGTGTTCTAAGAACATGGAAGTCCCTCTAGTGGATGTCTGATAGACAACTACTAGAGGAGGACAACCCTGCAAGGTAATTATTGCAGTTTATAAAAACTGCAATAATTACACTTGCAAGGTTAAGGGTGGTGGGAATTTGGAGTTGGCACCCAGACCACTCCAATGGGCAGAAGTGGTCTGGGTGCCTGGAGTGTCCCTTTAACAAGTGTAAAAAAAATAATCTAATTTACTCAGGACAAGGAACTGAAGAATTTAAATTGCCAGGAAAATACCCACCCCTCCCCCAATGTAAGTAAGGTGGGTCACAGAAGGGAAAATGTATTACTTTCTAATTCCTCCTACATCCCATGCTTGAGGATCAAGAGTTAAAACTAGACCTGCTGGTAATAGAGTGATTGTAAGATCTCTGGACAAGGATTCAAAATCATCCACATCTCAGTTAATCTCTATCTTTTAATTAACTACAACTTCCAAACAATTGGCCATTCTTGCGATACAGGGGATACAGGGGGACATTTGAAAAAGTTCACGTGTGAACATCGGTGTTCCAAAATACATTTCATGTGAGTCCAGCAGAACAACATTTCTGTGTCCCCTGATGGAACAAAGGTTCCTTTTCTTTCAGTCCTTCTTAAATCCAGAGGATTTGTTTGCTAAATCCGTTACATTCAAAATATTTATATATACACACAAGTATAATATATCTTACTAGGCACAGTAATGAATACTTATTGTAAGTACATGTGCTATACATCGGGCAAAACTCTCTAAGCTTTTTTTTTAGCATTTTCTGCTATGTTGAATATTGGGCATTATACCAGCAGTGACCTCAGTACAATTATCTCTGTAAATAAGTTACACATAAAATGCATATCGAATGGTCATTTTTCCATGGTTCTTACTAATGTATCCGTGTGGCTGTCTTAATTTGATTTCTTCTATGTCGTCCCTCTTTGTGTTGTATCTCATGACTGTTCTGGATTGTCACTTGCGGTAGGTTTTATTTTCCTATTTGGATATGCCATAGACAGCTAAAACATTTTGTGATTAGTTGTCTTGACAGCTGGGGATTGTCAATTGAGATTAATCCACTGCTTAACACTGCTTAATACATCAAGAGGCTGAACTAAATTGATTTCATTCAAAAGTAAATAGAGTTATCCCACCCCCCAATATAAACAGAATTGCATTAGAAAGCTAAAACAAACCATGTAATTGCTGCAAATAATTATCATTTATTATGCTAAGATATACAGATCAATGGTTTAGTTTGTGTTCCGTTTCATACCAGTGTCACTTCAATTGACCTTTGATAGTTATGCTACTGTTCTTATTGTCTACATTATTTTAAGAATATATCACCTGAGGTCTTCCAGGGTGACCTCATTAAACAAGCCATTCTATCAGTAGTTTATCCTAATGTAGTCTGGTATGTTTTTATAGAGAGTTGTGCTAAATTGACCACCAACTTATTATATGTAACCAAAAAAATAGTTCTCATAAATGTGCCGATTTTGGGCTAAATTTTACAAGACAAACATTAACTAATACGCAAGGTATAATTAAGCAAATAAACTCTATAATCATTAAAATTAAACATATGGTAGATTCCAAATTAATTACACCTAGACAGAAGTAAAAACATGTGTGTCTTTTCAAAACTATTGTCACTTAGAATTTTACTAAATGGTTTATGTATTATCTTAACAATTACAATGAACCTAGTTACAAAGCCTGGCTGTACCCCAAATGTTTAAAATAGAATTAATATTATTTAAGTTACGCTTGCTGCTAACTTATTTATGAAGTCAAATAAGGAACTGCACTCCATCCATCAATACAGATCTGGGTGCAACCGAATCTGGGACAAGCACCAAGATCCAAGAGGTAGTTTGTAGTCACAAGAGAGAGAAAAAGGTCCAGGCACTGCCAAGGCCTAGATAGGCAAATTTGTTGGAACTTAAGTGTCCAACAGCAATGTTTCGAGAAAACAAAATGGTCTTTTTAAAGCTTGCTGACAACTTATTAACATCTTGTTTATAAACATCAGTAACAGTAAAACGAATTTAATTTAACTTTCTGATGGAAGACAACTTCCACAGTATGCAATTAGACGATCAAATGGTCTCTGACTGTAATTTGAGTTTGGAATAATTCGAAATACTTAGTATTGAAAAATGTAGAAGAACAGGCGTTTGTTACACAGCCAATGAATCAGCTATCGAGTGCCAAATGGTCTTTTTTTTCATTCAAAGCTGCTGTTGTGACCAAGAGCTACCTCTAAAAAGTTTAAAACACAGACAAAGGTGTATTCCGCATTGCCAAATATACTCCTTAGTTACATAGTGCCAAATGTATTGCTTAGTTAAAATGTATCATTAACTTTTTTTCTCACATTTTTGTTTCATATGTTGAATCATTTGGCACATAAATATAATTATGACGCCAAGTCTTTTTGCACGTAATTGCAAAATGATTCCACTAGAATTTGTTTTACAAAACAAAATGTACCTCGAAAAAAACAGCCACCAAAAAGGACCACTATACACTTGCTGAGGTGCTTAATGGGTAGGGAGTATCCCATAATAAAGGCAGTTAATAAAAGTGCCAATTCCTATTTGAAATTGGCAACTTTATAACTAATTTATGAAACACACTCCTGGCTGTCTTTAAAACTAATGGGGGAGGGTTCCTGCTACAATTAGCTCCTGCTACTTGAGCGCACCTTGAGCGCGCCTACCTCTCCTTTGCATACCTCAGATCAGACCTCAGACCAACATCCACAAACCTCAGATCAGTTGCTGCGAGTATGCACTCGCACACAACAGACAAATAAAATACAAAATGTAATTTCTAAATGTTATTTCATCTTCGAACACATAAGCTCCCCATTACAACTTGAAAATATAGAAAAACTAAATCTCCATTTAACGAAATGTAAAAAGCCTCTGCGTAATTTCTAAACATAGTCATAGTTTTTTGAAAATATGACCATACTAAAATTAATTTAGCTCAGCCCAGCTTTACATTGAAAATAAAATATTTAGTCTAGAATGTAGCATCCCCAAACTTTTTGATTGATGGCATGACTGCGGTTTGAGTTTGCATATATTGCAAGGTGCACCTTTGGAATGTTTAGCTCTATAGTTATTTAGCTGATATCAAGATATCAATACCGTATATGAATGTATTGCATGCATATCTAAATAGATTTTTATCAATCTCTTAATTTGGACTAACAGTTACATTTTTGTTAGCATGGTTATGGGCTATTAATGTGGGCTATTAAGGATTAACCCCTTCACTACCGAACACTTTTTAGTTGTAAAAATATTAACATACCATTTATGTGAAGCAAGGGATGCATAGCTAGCATATAACATATCATAATACAGGCAATTTTGTGTATATATCGCTTTGCAGACAAACAAACATTTTAATCTATGTTCATTTACATGGTTTTTATTTTTCAAATATTTGTTTGGCCTTTATATAAATATTTGGGAAATGAAAAACCTTTGACAGTATACAGTGTCCTATGTCTTGCAATATTTCACACAAGTTCTCAGATGCAAAAATGCTATTTTTCTCACATACAGTAGGTGTGACAAAAATATATAAATAATAATAGTCAAAACACTTGCCTATAGGTAATTGTAAAGACCCTGAAGGCGTTACTAGTAGTGCTGTTTACTAACAGAACTGCAACAGAGTGTAAAAAAAAAAGTGTCTACATTTGAGGATAATTTCCACATATACTAAATACATTTAAATAATATATTTCTAAAATAAAGGTATTTAAAAATGTCATAGCAATTTTTATAAGTCTCTGGACTGCTATCGTAATACTGACAGTAGGATGGTAGAGTCCATTCATTTCGCCTCCTCCCTTATTGTAGGAATAGTATCACCCAGTGACACTTCCTGTACTGTGTGAAAGCAGGAGGTGAGCTGGCATTTTCAGCAAAATTATACTCATTATATGAGTAACCAGTGACTTCTGGCAGAGGAATGTAGGCAGGTAATCATAACTAGAGTCTACATGAGGGTGAGTAAGGATTTATGGAGTAGATTTTATATTACAAAACACATGAAAATAAAAATGTTTATACTTGATTCGGGTATTGAAGGGGTTAGGAAAAATAATATTTAAATCCCACAATTCAAATTTAAGTTTATATCCTAACATGTTACTATTTTAGCTTTAATTATGTGCCTGCTCATTTAAAAAAAAAAAAGATTATATATAGCCTTGTTCATTGCTTTCTTATTGCTTGCTGAGTACTTGCAATTGTTAGATGAATAAATGTCACAAATGTGAGGCTTAAGTCCATTTATGTCTTGCTTGAAATGGCTTTGCATCAAGCCTACATGCCTGATGTTCCCTGATAGTATTCTCACGTCAAGCCTTCCATGTCTTCTGCTCATAGGCATTAAAGGACGATGACGATGACGATGCAGAAACTGGCTTGACTGACCAAGAGGATAAGGAAGAACCTAAAGAAGAGGAGAAGCTTGGGAAACTTCAGTACTCTTTAGACTACGATTTCCAAAATAATCAGGTTGGATTTCTTTTTTTTTTTCTTCTATAATAAAATAATGACATTTGACTTAAGTCCACCAAACATAAATGTTGAAATAGAAGATGTGTCTTTTAATTATAAAATATCAGGTTAGAAGTCTTTACAAGCTGTAGAAAGCAACACTTTATTTATCAATTGTCGCCACTTTCAGTGATGGATTTTTTTGTGTCTATGTGTTTGTCGCAAGTCAAGTTTATGAGAGTTTAGGGAAAAAAAGAAAATCAGACGAACAGTTTAATTTAACACGAGTGCATTTCAAATAAAGGAAATTCAAAAAGTATTTCAGAAGCTTGCAGATCAAAGAGATCTCATCTTAATGTTCTGAGCAAATGCAGAAGCACACATCTTCTGTTCTTTTCCATTATGACTGGGCCACTCAATAGTCATAGAATACCATTCAATCAATGGGAGACTTTATAAGCCTCAAACTGCTAAATCCTGCCAAAGAATAATAAGTGGAAGAAATTGGTTCTTACAAACACATTTTGCTTTCTCTCAAGATGAAAACAAACTAGTGAACTTTATTGGAAGAAAAGCCGTTGTTCAGGCTCTCAGTGCTGCAAAGTCAAATGAAAAGTCATTGAACTCTCCTACTGTGTAAAGAGTATACAGAACAATCTCAGCATATTTAAAGACTGTATTACAAATATACAGTCTTGTGCTAGTATTAAACTAAAACAGTTTTCAGTGCCCTGTGGTTCAAAAAGCCATACTAGGTGCGTTATTATGAAGTATATATGTATATCTGCAGAGATTACTAAAGGTATGATTTAGATATGACTCATCCATATGCAAAAATTCAAAGAGTGTTCTAACAGTTCTATCCAGTTCAGACAAGGAGGCAGTAAAATAATTGCTTGTACCAATGATTGTGGTGTTTTGACAGAGACCTGCCTTTTTTTAAAAAATCTTAAAAAAAACTACTCTGCAGAGTTTCATACCTGCCAATATTGTCTGCCCACCTTTCAGGATAGAGATGTTTACTTAAGAGAATATCAGTCTGTCCATAAAGCCCAAATATACTCCAGATAATTAAGAAAGATCTACACAAAAGCAGACTCTAAGACTGCTGGGGTGCAACAAATCCTAAGACTACACATAAAACTCAAACCCAAATGCAACATACACATGTCATTCTTTGGTCAATGGGTGACATCATTGGGAATGACACTATCGGCACCGTAGTTGCAGAAGATTTACGACTTTTTGCACTAATGCTCCTTGTCAAGTAAGACACAGGAGTCTACAAAGAAGCTCCTAACATTGTGGCACCAAACGCCACAAAGGCTGAGGGCAATGGACTCTGCTGGTGCTGCCATCAGGCCAATGCCTCAACTCTACACATCTGATGGGAGTGCCAGCATATAAAACGATTCTGGGAAAATAAACACTCTGTCATTAGCAATTTCTCAGACAGGACCCACCCTTTCAGCAGGCCACTTATAAGAAACCGCTTTTAATCTACATTCCTCATTTAGTCAAAAGCCTAATCCTGCTGTACTGGAAACAATCTGTGACACCACTTTAGACCATTGGTTCTCCTGAATGGAGGAACTGTGTTCCATGAAGGAACTTATTTTTATATGCAGAGATTTGGACACAATGGCTGGAATCCTCAACATCCAAAGGCTTTTGGACATTGCTGATCTGTACACCTGTGGCCTTACACAACCCGTGAGATATACCCCCTGTTAAGCTTAGGTAGGCAACATCTTGTTAAGCTTAGGTAGGAAACCCACACCACCCTTGGACTCTACACAGGTAGAACTGCCAGGAAGCAACTCTCATCCCCAATGCTGGCATGACACTCCTGGGTAGATATCCACTAGTTGTTCTGACTCTTTACTCTTAGTTCTGGCTTCTTTTTCTTTATTAAGATCCAACAACTTGAATTGTCCTTGAAATTATATATTCCTTCATACGTGTTTGACTTGCGTATGCCATGCTTCACATCACGTATATCTGGATCGGATAGGTTCCTAATTTATGAGGAAAGTAAATATTAATTTACAAAAAAAAAGATATGCAAAGAAAAACTGCAAATAGTTTTTTCAATATACTACTTATTCTGTGCTGTAAAACCATATCAAATGCAAATGTATTTTAATGAGATTTGAAGCAAAATAATGGAACTGTTGTATTATATAATATATATAATGTTGCAAAATATATTATAATACATTTTAGTATCGCGTGTATATGGACATCTAGCGATCTATAATTATGTTATCCTGAAAAAGTTACATGTCCCCTGTTTTTATAATTTAGCTAGTCTTGAAAATAATTCATGTTACAGCTTAGCTTTCAGCAAAATTTACAGTTTCCCAGTGACTCAAAACTTGTCATTCACCTAAAGCTATATAACGCAGGAGGCTTCAAAGGAAGGTGCAACCTAAGAACTTTCTAAGAGCATGATAGCTCATTTGAAGCAGATTTTTTTCTTTCGGATGTGGATGTAAATTATTTTTCAACTCCACTGAGTACAAATCATAATCTCATTTTTCAGTCTTTCATGTAAGGTTATATGCAGTATGGGTCCATCATTCTGCTCAGAATACAGATGGCAGCAGAATTAGATAGATTAGAGCTATAACTGATGAAATGTAGATTGCACTTCACATTTTCAGCATAATTTTAGAAATCATCAACCTCTTATTTTATAGTGATTTTCTTTTTAACACTTTCCGACTATTCTAACTTACAACATGTTGGTGACAGAGTCAGTATTAAGCCACAAAATCACCAAATGTATAGATTAGAATTTATAGTCACCTGAAGATCACTTATTCATCCACGATGGATACAGGAATTCATGTGAACGGTTGTACTCAACCTTAGTACAAACTATCAAAGGAGTGCTTGCAAGGGGTGGAGGGGTCGAATAGAATAGTTCTAGCCTGCAGATATACAGCACCAAAAATTTGACAATTAAAAAAACCATGAGAGAGGTGGTGGAATGTCTGTTAGGAGAGTACTGCAAGAGTTAGGCAGCAGGAAGAAAATGTTTTTGCTAGTCCAGCTACTTATGAGTTTGTGCGTTGGTTGGTAGCCCATGACCTCAATGATCTCCAAACCTGAACTGGCATACTGAGATTGTTTCCTGGAGTATCAAGGCTCATTTTATAATGAGTATGTATGCCGTGGAGGTGATTGCCATGGGCTCTAGGGTGAGATAAGATGCTTGCAGGTATTTGTTGGTGGTAATGGATTGACAAGAAAAAGATTATGCATCTCTTGTGTGTTGACAGATCTCTCTGAATTCTCCTTCATAATGTGTAGATCAAAGGTGCCCAAAAGATAGATCCTCACATGTTTTAAAACGACAACTTTACTGATGCTTTTTCATTCTAAAATAATTCTACAGGCATGCAAAGCATCATGGGAGTTGTAGTTCTACAATATCTGGGGATCTACCTTTTGGGCACCTCTGGTGTACATCGTACTGATGAAGAGGATGCAAAAATATGTAATGTAATATAATTGTGACTACAGCACCCACCCTCCATTCTTCAGATACATTTAATATATGTGCCACATGACTTGGACCCTCCACACAGACATCTTTGATTGTTTTTTTGCAAAAAAAGTCATTAATTTTCCCTGCCCTTAAGGCCACAGGTTGGCAGCCTTACCTGCCATCTACCCAACCACAAAAAAAGCTCACTGCTTTCCTAGTTCATGAAACACATATCATTTGATTAAGCAGCTGCATGCTCAATTTAAAACACACACAGTGGGATGGATCTCTTCACTAAATGACCTGTGGCCATATTGAAATTGGGAAGGGCCATGTCCCTGGTAAATCTTGCAAACAAAGCATAGTCAGAGATTAGTGTTTTAAAGGGACACTAAAGTCACCAAAACAACTTTAGCTTAATGATGCAGTATGGGTGCATAGATCATTCCCCTGCAGTTTCACTGCTCAGTTCTCTGATATTTAGACATTAAATTACTTATATTTCTGATTATGCAGTTCAAGCCACACTTCTCTGGCTGTGACTGACAGAATTTGCAATAAAGGAAGTGTAAACATTAGATGACTCTTTAAAGGAAGTGTTTAGGGAGGTTTTGTGAGTCACATGCAGGGAGATGTGGCTCACATGGTATAAACAAAGAGATTTAACTCCTAAATGGAAGAGAATTGAGCAACGAGACTTCAGAGGCATGATTTATACATCAAAATTGCTTAATTAAGCTAAAGTTGTCTTGGTGACTATAGTGTCCCTTTAATATTTGTTATCTATATATTGCATTTTGTTAAATACACACTAGACTTTGAAAAAAACATGAAAAACCAAATATGCCGCATTTGAAACTTTTATAATTTTAACATTTGTGATAAATATACCTCCCACTCTGTCAATGTGTTACACTTTACATTGTATGTGAAAATGAAACATATGTATGGTGAGTTAAGATTAATTATAATTTCTCTCTTTATTGTCTTTTGTCCTCCTTCTAGCTGATGGTAGGAATCATTCAGGCTGCGGAACTCCCTGCTTTAGATATGGGAGGTACGTCTGATCCCTATGTGAAGCTTTTCCTTCTGCCTGATAAAAAGAAGAAATTTGAAACAAAAGTCCACAGAAAAACTCTTAACCCAGTCTTCAATGAACAGTTCACTTTCAAGGTATTTTTTAAATTTTTTATTATTTTAAGTTTGTATTTAGAAATATAAAATATGAAAATATGTATATTCAGTAAAATATTAAGCAATGTTTGCAGGAGCTTAAAAAAATCTCTTAAAAATTGATATTTTAAACGGGAATTATATTTTCTTTAGAAATGATTCCATTGCAAAACGCATTGACACTCACATATAACGTGTGTTAATTTTTTGATGATCCTTATTTTTTTTTTTTATAAAACAAATACAAAACATTTAGCAATTGACTTCCGAATCCAGGCCAAATCCAGGCACATTCAGGGCATACGAAAGGACAAAAAGGAGGCGTGGAGCAGTGCTAAATAACTCCAACAAAATGTATTAGGGTAGCACTCCTGAAAATAGGATATTCCCTCAAAAACTCTACAAGTAGTAGAGACAAAAAAAAAAGTAAAAAAAAAACAGGACACGCCAAAATTTTCATCTAACCAAAATAAATAAAATTTTCATGTTATGATGTTACCTGGTTTAATTAATCTCTTATATGCTATAGATTTTTTTTTTGTGTGTCCTAGTTTTTGCTTTTCCTTTACATCCAGGGCACATATTGCATTAGAGAAGAAAAAAGGGATATTTGTTTCTCTGTCTCTGCTCCTCCATTTGCTATGCTCAGTGCCGGAAAAGTGCCGAGCTTATAACAATGATTGAAAGGGAGCCCGTAATATGGAATTATATATTTAATAATACGTTTCAGTCCCCGCGGACACATATTTGTTAAATATAGTCAATAAGTAAACAAAATATTAAACATGCTGGAAAGTGACAGATCCCATTTAATAAAATGTCCAACAGCTGTTGTTATTATGAGTTTATCTGGCTTTATCAAGCTACGCAGCTGTATGCAATAAGTCTAATGCAATTTAATATATTCTCTTCTAGCTACTGGATACCACACATAGCCATTAAATGCACAATTGCAATTGTTTCTGTTATCCATGCCAGATGGAAAAGTCATTTTATAACAAGTGCTGTACAGTTGATTCTGAACAACAGTCCGATGAGTTCCAGACTTGGCAGGGATTCTGTGTACACCACATGGCGTAAGACGTATTCAAACAAGATGCTGAATTTTGCATACAGTAACTCACTGTCAGATCTGATAAGCCTTTAGATAACTAGCAACATACACAGTTCCTCTAAATCCATTAATATATTTTTTTTTACATTGCCGTAAGCACACGTGTAAATCACTGCCTATAGACGTAATGACGATTTTATTAGTAAAACATGTTAAGTAAGAATATATTGGGAGTACATAAATTCATTTGAATGGCTCATATATTGTGAAATGGAGTTAATTAAAAGCATTTTAAGAGATCCCCACTCAAGCAATGCCCCAGAGCTTACCATCTGATTGACTGAACTGCTCTCAGCATCTTATAACATACAATGAAATCCCATCCCATCTGTCAGTGCAAGTTGTGCAAATGCTTTTTAATCTCAATCTGTCCTCTCGTGTTCCTGTACAAATGGCTGCCAATTAGCAACCTTCTATCCAATTTGTAAGTAGATGTTGGCTATATCCAGCTTTTCGTCTGAATATGCAATGTAACCATATATGTATATTGATTATGTGCTAATATAGAATATTTGCAAGTCATTCTCATGATGGTTGAGGCAGACAGACAGACAGAAAGACAGACAGACAGTAAGACAGACAGACAGTAAGAAAGACAGACAGGTAGGATAGATAGATAGACAGACAGACAGACAGACAGACAGACAGACAGACAGATAGATAGATAGATAGATAGATAGATGCAGTTTTAAACATCGCACGGGAATAGTGAGAAATGGGTGTGTGTATTTCATTTAAATCATTTGTTTCATTCTATGCATTATATAGAGTTGGGGAACAGGTGGCAAGTTTCTGCTATCCTTTTATGCCTAAGCTGGTAGAGAAAAAAATGTGAATGTATCAATATTTTAATATTTTATTGCCAATGAAATACCTCTGAACATTAAATCTGTTTTTCTCGGATAGTCTATAAGAAACGTTATTATCGTTTAGGTGCGAGTAATGCATCGATATAATGGATCATGTTTATGTGTTATGGGATTGGGAACAGAAGCTGATAATATTGTGATTGTAATTCAATCATATTACACTATTAAATCTTTTTTTGCCGTCTGTTTTGAGCCCGACAAGCACAGAAGGCATGTTTAATTTTCTTACTGATCAAGAGCTGATTTGAGGCAAGTAAATGTACCCACTTTCTATCTAAAAACATATCTTTTACCAAACTAATAATTATATTGAAAACATTCCTTTATAAATATCATTGGGACAAAGTGAAAAGAACATCAAGTCAAAGGATAGGAGTGTAGAATATGAATTAGGGGCAGAGGATTGGTAGAATCAAGTAGGGTAAGGTAAGATTAAAAAGGCAGAAGGATAGGATTCTGCTTGTTTATTCATTAAAACGTGTATATCAAGATGCTAGAATGAAATATGCATGGAGAATATGCATAATAATGTGTGGCTGCCTCCAGCTAATGAGCTCATGTTGAAAGAATTGAATTTGACTAATGAGCAGTGAAACTTGGCATATATTAGTAATCACATGATTTATTTACGAAACAGTACATTCTGCTAAAATGACAATCGAATACCAGAATGCAGGCCAGAGAGTTGACAATCCTAAAATCACAAAGCAAAATAAAGGTGCCAGGTACAATGTAGTATGCAGTACTATGACATATAAACAAAAAGGGCAACTAGTGTCCCTTTAAGTATTAAAGGGACACTGTATGCACTAAGTATAGATCATTCCCCTGCAGTCTCACTGCTCTGTTATCTGCCATTTAGGAGTAAACTGATTGTGTTATGCATCCCTAGCCACAACTCCCCTGGCTAATACTCACACAGCCTTCCTATACAGTTCAAGAAAACAAGCATACACTTTTAAAGCTTCCATATTGCACAGTGTGTTTAATCTAGAATTTCTTAAGTGCTGCATTGTTAATACACTGCTAGAGTCTGCATGAATCTCATGTGTGTGCTTAAAGTTCAATTAACAGAGCAGGAGATAAAACCTTTTAAAGTAAACACACTGTGCTGAAAGAGCTGATTGAAAACGAAACCATTTTTCATGGAAGCAGTGTGGGAGTAACAGTCAGGGGAGGTGTGGCTAGGACTGTATAAACAGAAGCAAAAGTTATTTAACTCTTAAATTACATAGTGAGCAGTGAGACTGCACTGGAATGGTCAATACCAGACTTCCCCAAACTCCGGCCCTTCAGATGTTGCTGAACTACAAGTCCCACGATTCTCAGCCTTTCTATTTCATTCATAGAATCATGAGAGTTGCAGTTCAGCAACATCTGGAGGGCCGGAGTTTGGGGAGGCCTGGTCTATACACTATAACTGCTATTCTAAGTTATTTTGGTGCTGAAAGCATCCCTTTAACCCCTTAAGGACCAAACTTCTGGAATAAAAGGGAATCATGACATGTCAGACATGTCATGTGTCCTTAAGGGGTTAATATAGAAAAATCACTTTTAATGTTTTCATCACATCCAAACATCAGTCTTCCAAATTATACAAAGGAAAATAACCGAGAGATACATATATACTATAGAATAAATTATATATATAAATGTTACAAATTAGTGAAAATCACAGGTTATATTAAATATTCTGACTATACTAAAAAGTTTGATCATTCATTTATTGCAGAGACATTAAGAGTTGTCATGTAATTCTATGAATGTGCAATAGAACAGGTGAGCAAATCCGACATAGCTATTTGAAAGTCTAAGTTTTTCTAAGAAATAAGCAAAACCAGTTCGACATGAAAATATGATTACAATTTTTAAACATGTATTTTTCTCACATTTTGATTTTTTTTGTCTGATATCTGCATAAAAAGTTACATGCATAAGCATTTTAAATGAGAAAAAAATATCTCTCTTTCATTTATTAACGAAATGAAAGTAAGTCTTATTTCAGAGTTCTTTAACTTGAGGTTATTTTTTCTACATGCAGAAGAACGAGCACATCATCCTGGCGTGAGTCTATAACAGGCTGTCTTCCAATCAAGCTGCCAATTAGCCAATTATGTTACAGCTATCTCTGCAAGGTTCTAGTGCCCTTAGTGTAGCGCGATCACACTAGTGCCCATATTGAGCATTTTGTCGACAGTTCCCTAAAGTGTCCCCAAAAGCAAGACATCAGGGTCCAAACCCAAAATGGTGGGACAGGACCCTGGAATATGGACTACCCCACTGAAGTCGGACCTGTTGAAAGTAGTAAACTTGCTCTTTTCCAGTTTTGCTTGCCATGCTTGTGGTTTTGTGGAAAATGAGGCATCCTGAAGCTTTCAATTGCATATTAAAGTGTCTGGCAACACCCCGCCCACTCCCAAAACAAGAAAAGTATGTCATAAACATAAAATATTTATGGAACACTCACATTGAGTGTATTGGAATGTAACTAGAATTCCGACACAGTCAAAAGCTATACTAAGACAATTTTGCTACACTTGACAAGGTTGACAGATAGGTTGAGCTCAATAGATTGCTAAACCTCACTTTACTCACTATGGGGTTAGAAAATGATGGACCATTTCATATAATTCCCATAGCTAAAGGTTTGTCTTTGGGACTACTTTCACTGTATTTTTTTTCTCCTTTTTTATTGTTGTGTGTTGACGTGGTGTCCCATTGAGCAGCCAGAGGGACACATTATTACATTTCATTGATTTTTTTAAAGACAGTTTGAGAAGTGTTCTGGAATTAATTCCTGGGGAATTCCTAAGATATTTGCTCCCAGTTTCTCATACTCTTACATCCAGGGTTAATTCAGAGAGGTTCCAATCTAAGGCTATTTCAGATCAGTCTAAATGTGCTTCTTCTAGAATCTAAGAATGGGTAATCCAGAGAATTTCTTCTAAATTGCACCACATCATTGTCCACAAATATCCAGCTAATAATTCAGTTTATAGAAAATAATGCAATCTTAGTGATAACGCATGGAGTAATGAGTTACAAAATTTGATAGCAACAGCTTTTACAATGGCTATTTACATTTCTGTGTCAAATAATGGTGAATTGGACCAATAAGTGTAGTTTTTCGATAGCTTTGTCAACATACGTGTATCTTAAAGTTGACGTAATGCACTATTTGTATCTTTTTAAGATTTGCTTCCCTAAACATCACAACCTAAACTAACACTAAGTCGTGTTGCCAGTTTATTCATTTCCAAACCCATTTGTGTCACAAGAAAATTAGCCTTGGTAATTTGTCATTACTTTGCGACATCTCTTAAATATCTCTTTAACGCTAACTCCATTTGTTTTTCTGTAGGCATTTCTCATTTCAACGGCATGCTCAGTCTTATGTGACAGTTCTAGTTCCCAAACAGAGACAATAAAAGATCCAGGCTTAGTAATCACTCAGTAAGATAGATATCCCCAAAGGCCTGAGCCTTTGCTGTGTGCTAAAGTCTTTTTGACCCTCTGGTAATGTTCCTTTACAATAATTCTTTTATCATCTCCTCCACGCTAAAAGCTCCTCTTTTATTTATTTATTTATTTATTTGTTTGTTTATTATTTTTTTTATAAACGTTATTGAAAACTAGTAAACCTATGTTTTCTTTTTATTTTAACCCTTCAATAGTCATTAAGATCAATTTTACAATGAACTTCAGGGTGGTGCAGAGGGACTTTCAATGAGATGAAGTGGTTATGGTGCATATAGTTCCATTAAAGGGAATAACAATCATTATTGTGGGATTAAAGACTCCCTTCTTGCAATGAACACACTGCCTCATTACCTGTGCAATATATTTTGATATTAACTACCACATGTATAATTGCATCATATTTATTTAGGATGTATGCCATTGTGATATTAACTACTCAATTTCCAAGTTATTCCTTCTTACCATATATACCATAATACCGATTATGAACTTTTCTACAAACTTGTCCCTCCTTTTTAACAGTCAGTCGTTACTCGCGAAAATGTCTGTCGCTACTGATAGCAAATAGCTGCTGGCTACCAACCGCAAAATCTGAGTAGTGATAAATAAAAAGCAACCCATAAAAACACTACAGTGTCAAAGGCTAAATATATATATTTGAAATATCGGTAGCAGGTTTGCAGTACTCCATAAATACAAATGGGTTATCTAAAAAAGAACATATAAACATTACATAGCGTAAAACACTAAAATAGTTTCAATATGTGATGATTGGTGGAAATAAACTCACATGATGCAGAGCCATGCTAGGCTCTGTATTTTAAGCCCAAGGTTGTCTGTACAGGCTAGGTAAAGTCTCAGTGGCCGCACCACAATGATCCAAATGAGTAAATTATAAATGTATTTGTAATTATACTAATTAAAAATACATAATAAGTATATACAGAAATATATGAAAATAAATAAGAAACAAGCAAGGCAATATGCCAGATATATGCAGTGTAGTAGTCAGATAAAAATAAGGATAAGTCCAAAGTAGAAAAAGAGCTCACTGCCTGCAAAATCAAACCTTGCAATGAGAGTCTCTCAACAGATACGTTTTGACCGAAAAAGGGTCTTCTTCCATTTTTTTTACATTTATTGAAAATTTTAGTAGTGGCAGGGAGTTACTAGTAGCCACTACTGAAAGCCAGTCACTAAATTGCATCTAGCAGCTGTCTTTATTTTCTATGGGAGATGTGAACCGACACTTAGAGATTGCTTTCCAACTGGTTACCAAAATCTCTGGCCTGGTGTAAAGAGGATAATGACCGCTATATTCGTAAATATCCTTTTGAAGCAAAAAGTCTTGTTCTGACCGTGTCAATACATTTTACCAGCCAACCGCTGCTGGCCTATCACTACTTGCCACACAGAGTTTAGTGTGCATGCTCAGGAGTGACTTTTTGTACTTTACTATCAAGCCACTATTATGCAATTGGTTAGTATCTGTAGCAGTAGCCATTACTTGTGATAATCTGCAAACATTTTGCAACAAGACAGGGAACCTGGTGGTTATTTACAGCCACTACAAGCTGTCGGCTTTTGTTTCAGCTTACGGCAGCCACTAACCAACATAATTGTAAACAAGCCCAATATATATTTACTTGTCCGCACATGTTTGCATTTTAGCTCATGTTTACTTCTTTCAGAAAACATAGAATTCTGACACCTTTAAATGTAATTAAACAAAATAAAAAGGAATAAAATAATAAACTGGAAATTTTAAATGGCTTATAAAACATTTAAAAAAATATCAAAGTAAAGGCAAAGGTTTTTAAAAATAGTTTTGATCTAAGGTTGATATAATACAAAAGTACATACAGCTGTTGATCCACCCATACATTTTTAATTATTATGCCATGCAGAAAAATCAAATTGCTATTTTTCCAGTTGAATTGAAGACTGTTTTTTTTAGACATGAAAGCGTCACTTTTGTCTTGAATTTGTTGAGTAAGGAAAATAACAGCTGCTTCTCTGGATTACGGTTTCCAAAAGGATTATGCTATTTCAATATAAACACACTCGAGCTAAATCACTAAAGACTCTTCAACTGATATAATTAAGTAGTGTTTTAGCAAAAAGTTTCTATTAAACTTTAATTCTGACATGTAATTAAGGTATAGGCTGACCCATATGATAAAGGCAATAATATATATATATATATATATATATATATATTGTCCTGAATAGTATTAAGCGGCTATTTTGTTACATGTTCTTGATTACAATGGTATTAATTAAATAAAAAAATAAAAAAGAAGACAAATTCAATATTCTGGCAATAATTGTTGAAGCCAGATTTTTAGTTTCTTACAGTAATACATTACTTGTAGAACATGCATTGAGTATAATGCATATAATGTTTGTATTTAAACCTATATACAGTTACATAATGATATGGGTTAGAAAATCCTGTTTTCACACATGATCTTATTTTTAACATAGAAATTGTCAAATCTAGGATTATTATTAACTGCCACCACTCTAGGCAATGAATTGCATTTCTTTATTGTTCTTTATTGTTCTTGGGTTGTAAAAACTTAATTAAAACTTTCCAATGTTGTAAGTAAAATCTTCTTTTTTCAAGTCAAAGCGGTAAACTCAATTTTTTTTCCTCAAAGTCCTGTTAATGAACAGTTTCCCATAGAGTAGTTTATAGTTTTTTTTTTTTTTTTTTACTTGTTTAATATTTTATTCTTTTTCTTATTATATAAAACATATACAGCATTTTGTGCATTTCCATTTTCTCATATTGCATTTACGTGATAAAAAAATTCCAGTGTATACATATCAAACATACAAAACATTGACTATACAATAACAAAAATAAACAAAAAGTCCAGACTGGGGTCTAACTTGAGTCAGATTAGATTTTACTTAAGTAATTTTACATTCCTATTATAGCATCTAGCTATCTTTGTATCAAATGTAAGCAGGGTTCTATAAACTAATTTTCCTGTATGATACCTAGCCAGTTTTTCAGAGTACTTGGTTCTTTAACTATCCCTATCTCCATTTTCAACTGATAGATTAATTGTGATTTTACTTCCTCCCATATTGGGATTTCTCTAGCTTTCCATTTCCTAGCAATTGATATTTTGACTGCTAACAGTGTATGGATTATCAGGACAGCATATTGGTCCAGATTCTGAGACATATGTAGTTGTAACAGAAAAAACTGTGGTTTCTTGTCGACCTTAATTCCTGTCCATGATTCAATATTCTTAGTTACAATATCCCAAAATCTTTTTATCTCACCACATTCCCACCATATATGTAGCATTCCTGCCTTATGTTCCCCGCAGCGCCAGCATTTATCCGATGCATCCGGGTACATTTTAGCAAGTTTATCTGGCGTTAAATACCATCTATTCATGATTTTATATTGGAGTTCCACTAAGTTCAGACAGTGTACATTCTTTATGGTCAAATTCAGTGCTTTCATCCAGTCCTCGTAACTTATATTATTGTCTATTTCCTTCTCCCATTTTGATATCACTAGGCCAATAATTTCTTCCGGGTCAGTTTCGATTAACTTAAGACACTTTGAGACTAACTTTTTAATAATAGTATGGTCTTTTAATAATTGTTCCAGTATTAAATGTTTCGCTGAGTAATTTTTTATTAAGTGCTCATTAAGGTACCCCTTTATTCTCATATAGGTAAATATCTCTTTGGCTTGTAGCTTATATTCGTCAGTTAAAGTATTAAAATCTTTTATCTTGCCATTATCTATTATGTTGTTGATTTTGTTGACCCCTGCATTGATCCAGCTCTGAATGTTTAGATCCATTATATTTTTTTGTAACTGTCTAAAATCAATGCTAGTAAGCAGTTTGTCTTGTAAGTCTAGATCTTTTCTTAATTTGTACCATATGGGGATTAAATTGTTTAGGATCAAGCCCTTATCATAATTACCTTGTCTAAGGTTTTTTCTATGGTCTGTCTTCCAAAAAAGAGGGTATATATCCTCCTTTATTTCATCGTTAAGTAGACTCTGTTCCATTTTAAACCAAATTTGTTCTTTTGCTACATCGGATTGGGTTATTATTGCATGTACTATGTTACAAACTCTCCAAGTATGATTTAATTGTGGGATTCCCAGTCCACCCGCTTTTATCTTTAATTTTGAATGGTTTCTGCTTAATCTAGGACGTTTTTGACCCCAAATAAATTTATTAATGATTGATTGTGCTAAAGATAGCCAGCTTTCTGAACAGTAAAGGGGTAGCATGCGGAAGAGATACACCCACTTTGGGTATATATAGAATTTTATAATATTTATTCTCCCCCACCATGATACTTCAATTCCCTTCCAATTATTCAGGGTTTTTGCTGTATCTTTCATTAGCCTTAAAAAATTTTGTTCCATCATATTATTTGGTTCATTAGTAATTTCTATGCCCAAAACTTCCATAGTTTTTTTTTCACAATTAAATCCGAATTTGTCAAATAACTTTTGTTTAATATTCAACGTGAGATTGAATGAGAGTGCTGTAGACTTGCTTAAATTTAATTTATATCCTGAATAGAATGAATATTCCTCTATGGAATCCATGACCTTTTCCATGGATTTCACGGGATTTCTCAGAGTAAGTACCACATCGTCTGCATACATTGTAAGCTTTAGTGATTCCTTCTCTAGTTCTATTCCTTTTATAGAGTCATCCGCTCTGATTTTGTGTGCTAATGGTTCAAGACTAATCAGATATAATAGTGGGGACAGGGGACAACCCTGTCTAGTTCCATTTGTTAACTGGAACCATTCGGAAGAAAATCCGCTTCCCACTACCCTGGCCGTTGGAGTTGTATATAAAGCCATGATAGCCCTGGTGATATTACCTTGAAATCCGAAGCCAGACAGGGCTGTCTCCAGAAACTCCCACCTTACCCTGTCAAAGGCCTTTTCGGCATCTAGTGACAGGGCAAGGAGGGGGATCTTATATCTGGTTGCCAAATCTGCCACATCTATCAATCTCCTAATATTAGAAGTTGGGGCTCTACTGGATATGAAGCCCACCTGATCTTGATGAATAATACTAGATATTACGTTAGATAACCTGTCTGCTAAAACAGAGGAGTAGATTTTAATATCGCTGTTAAGTAATGAAATAGGTCTATAATTTATTACTAATTCCAAATTTTTTCCAGGCTTTGGAATTGGAACTATGTGGGCTTTTAACAATTCGCTGGGAATATTTCCGTATGACATAAAGTCATTAAATAGTTTGGTAAGAGGTTCTATTATATTACCCCTAAAGGTTCTATAAAAGCAGTTACTGAACCCGTCGGGACCTGGTGCTTTTTTTGATTTTAATTTTTTAATTGCAGATTCTACTTCATTTTGTAAGACAGGTTCATTTAATACTTCCAGTTGGGCCTCTGTTATACGCGGGAGTTTGAGTTCTGTAATGAATTTGGAAATATCATCAGCACTATTTCCCCCGGGTAGATTATATAGTTCTGCGTAATATTTTTGAAATGCGTTACCGATCTTCTCTGGCGACAGGACTACTTCTTCTCCATTTATTTTTATTTTAGAAATAATTTTTTTAGTTTTTTCCTTTTTTAATCTATTTGTTAGTAGTTTATCCGCTTTATTCCCTTTATAATACCAGTTTCTTCTTAAACGTTCTAACGCAAGGTTAGATTTATTTATCAATATATTATTAATGCTCTCCTTTATTTTTTTTAATTCTTTGCTTATTTCAAACGATATTTTTTTTTTATTCTGTTTTTCCAATCTATCATGATCTATATAAAGTTGTGCCAAGTTTTGTAAGTTTCTTTTTTTTTCCTCTGTGCCCATTTTTATAAAGCTTCCCCTGATTGTACATTTAAACGCACACCAGAGCGTAGATAGTGAGATCTCAGGATTATTGTTTTCTCTGAAATAATCTTCTATAGCCTTTTGTATTGTGTCTACATTTTGTTTTTTTTTTAACAAATTTTCATTCAATCTCCAGTTAGATCTAGTTTTGGCAAATTCTTCTTTGATTTCCAGAATTAAAGCATTGTGATCTGACCATGGGATATTAGTGATCAAAATTTTTTTGACCCTTCTAACAATATTTATTTCTGTCAATATGTAATCTATTCTTGAATATACCTGATGCGGGAAGGAAAAACAAGTATAATCCCTTTCCATAGGATGCCATATGCGCCATGTATCCATAAGACCTGCCTTTTTAATTACCTCGTTAAATTTTTGGGAGGACTGTTCTAACTGTCTCTTGTTCTCATTTGTTTTTAATTTATTTCTGTCCATATCAGGGTCTAGAATACAGTTGAAGTCTCCCATATATATTATTTTCCCTTGTTTAATTTTTTCGACTTTATTCACCAGTTTATTTAAAAACCTTATGGGAGCTTTATTGGGGGCATATAGATTTACAATTGTGTATCTCTGATTGTTTATCTCTCCAATTATTATGAGAGTCCTTCCTTCGTCATCTGAAACTTGATGAATTAACTTGAAATCTATCTTTGCGGAAATTATAATTGCTACTCCTCTTTTCTTGTTCTTGGGCATAGAGGATCTAAAAATATGTGGGAACTCTTTTGAGCTAAATCTATCTTTGTCATTTTTTAACCAGTGTGACTCTTGTATTCCACATATATGTATTGACTCTTTCCTAATAAAGTCGGTGAGAATAACTCTTTTCTGTGGTGCATTTAACCCCCTTACATTGAGAGATGCTATTCTAAGCATACCTTACTTCTATCTGACCCCTTTCCCCTCAGTCTGGACAACCAAAAAATGACATAACATACAAGACATTGCACCCCTACAATTAACACTAAAATGAATGGTTCCTTTCCCATAGGAGCCATAAATATCCCTACGTTCCTTCCCCCTGTATGTCAGGAGGGAAGAAATTTACAAATTAACCACCCTATATGGTTAGGTGATGGGATATACTAACCATTCTATCGAGTATATAAGGAAGCAATCCGCGAGTTACCCTGAATTCAAGCGGAGATAATATTAAAAGAGACAAAAAAAAAAAAAAAAAAAAAATAATAATAATGCTTTACATTCTTTACCAGACTTCCTCTTCTCTCTTCTCTGTCTTTTCCCCTGTAATATTTATCTTTAGTGCTCATGTCCAATATTATTTTCTCAAAGTGTGATACTCTCTCTCTATTTATTAATTATTTAATTTCCCTATCCTTCTCGCTACTAATTATACTAGTAATATCTATTTTTCAGTGCTTAAGTGCTCCCCACTACTATCATTTATTTGTGTGATATTCAAATATATCTTATATTCCTTCCCTTCTTACCCTCTTTATCTTACTCCTCCTCTTCCTCTCTATTTCCTTTCTTTTTATATATTCTTTAATATTTGTGTGGATTATTTAACCATATGATTTTCTGTTTCTCTAATTGTGTTTTATCTCAGTTCAATTCACCTCGTGTTAATTTCTATAGAGAAATTTATATTAGCTACCCTACTTTCCTAATTTTCTTCTTCTTTGTTTCATAACGCGTCTTTGTGTGAAGTGCTTATCAATGTTACCTATCATACTCTCTCTTCAAGGGAAAACGACCGAGGGGGAAAGACACAAGAGGGAAAAAAAAAAAAAAAAAAAAAAACCTTTATAGGGCTACTTAGAGTTACCTCTTCCCGACCCCTATTCATGGGGAGGGGGAGGGGGAAGTCTAGTGTAGACCCCTACAACTATTATTTAAAGGTTTCCTGAATCCATTTTTGCAAACTCTGAACTTCTCTAAACATTTCCACTTTTTCTCCATACGTGAATCTTAATCCAACTGGGAACAACCAAATATACTTGATTCCCATTTCTCTCAATTTAACAGTGCAAGATGTAAAATTTTTCCTAGCCATTCTGGTACTTCTAGATAGATCGTTAAATATTTTGATGGATTCATATTTAGAGTCCTGTAGGGGCTTGGATCTCATTGCCCTCATAATTTCTTGTTTAAGTCTATATGAGTTTAAGGCTGCAATGACGTCTCTTGGCTGCTGGGCTGGAATATTATTTGGGTTTGGAATTCTATGTATTCTTTCCGTACAAAATTGGCCAATGTTCTGCTGGACCCCCAAAAATTTACAAAACTCTTTTAGAAATTCGTCAAGTCCTCCTGAAGTAACTTCTTCTTGGATTCCTCTTATTCTGATATTGTTTCTCCTTGCTCTATCTTCGTTATCCGAAATCTTGGCTTCCATTAACACCATTTTTTTTTCCATCTGTATAATTCTTTCTTCATTTAAACCTTGTTGTAGTTTTATATGATCCATTTTATCTTCTATTAGATTTATTCTGCCCATTATTTTGGCTATCTCTGTTTTAAAATCCCCCATCATTAGGTGTATCTCTTTCTTTATATTTTCTAATTGCGCTTGTAAGCATTCATTCAAGAGATCTTTTCCAATTAGGCCAGCGTCTTTACTCAAAGAGTCCGACATTTCATGCTCGGGGTTTGTTTGTATTGTAGATTGCGTTATGAGTTGGGCTGCTCCATTTATACTATTTCTTCTTTCTGCCTTCTCCTTGTCTTGGGGTGAGAAATAGTTTGAGAGTCTTTTTTCATTTCTTTGGTCGAGTTTTTTTTCTCTTTTGTTTCCCAGCTTAAGTTCACTTTTTTTGTTTGCCATTATTGCACTTTCTTATATGGAGTTAATAAGAGCAGGATGGTATGTATCAAAAAGTATATATAAAACAAAGAAAAAAAAAAAAAGAAAAATTATTTTTATTTAATTGTTCCGTCTTTCTTTCGCTTGATTGTATCCGGTATCCTGATTTCAGGGACTAGGGTCTCACGGCGTTCCACGGCTTTCAATTGTTCTCTGGCGTTTCGTTCTTAGCGTCTTAACATTCAACAGGCAACAGGCAAGCTTTAAAGTTTTTAGAGCATTTAGAAAGATAAATAGATAATTTTATCCAATTTTATCCAATTATCCCTCAGTTCTCCAGATAGCTCCAGGCCATTTACAAAATAGTAATTTTTCCCTCTTAAATGTCTATTTTAAACGTGTACATGGGACTTAGTGATATTCCATACTATTCCATATATTCTGTGTTATTCCGTTTTTTTTTTTTTTTTTCCCGTCTTAACTATTTTATGGATAATGATTAAATTAAGCACGCTTTTCCAAAAGAGATAACTCTCTCAGCCAAAATTCATTCATTTGGGACCTTTGCACCTCCTGTTAACGGAGTTTTCAATAATAATAATATGTTAATCACAGATCTCCATTGGGAACGAGTCTCACAACTGGGGTTAATTTGGAGCCTTTTCCACGCTCCTATTAGCGGACTTTTCCTTAGGTCTATATATCAGTATATAACAACAGTATATATCGGCTGAAATTAGTTTTGGAACCTTTGCACAAACTTTGCACACTCCTATTGGTGGAGTTTTCAGTAAGTCTGTATATCTGTATATACCCAGTATTTATCAAGTCTATGTTCAATTTGCCTGTGAAATAGTTTTCTGTTGATTATACAGACATTATTCAGCTTATTAATATGCTTTTTATATACTTGCAGTTAGAATGTCTTCTGCTTGTCTTCTGCTTGTTATGTATGCCATTTTTAAGGCTTGCTGTCGTACTGAATGGTCCGAATTACTCGTCTGTCCGTCCACCACGTGTATCTGCTCGTTCGTTCCCCTTTACTGCGTTGACATTAACTTCAGGCTTCACTGTCCTGGATCTCTATGCAACCGGAGACTCTCCTGTGCTATCTGGACCCTGCAGCCTCGTGTACACTCATCCGTCGCCAGCTACCGCCAACTGCCGCCATGGACCCTCTGCCTCAGGTACCTCGCGGCTTCCCTATCTATTTCGCGGCTTTTCCCCTCACCTTCCGCGGGACGTGACCGGCGTGCGTCGTCACGTCATCGCCCCTCCCCCCGTCAAAAAAGGTACTATTGGAGTTTATAGTTTTTTTTTATATATTTATATAAAGTGGTGACAGTTCCTTATTTGTCCTAGTATAATCAAAATGCATCCTTTCTACCACTGATAGTTAAGATTTATTTTAAAACACTATTTATTTTGGAGAAGTAAATGTTAAAACAAATATTTACCAAACAACACTGCTCTGTAGAATGTGAGATAACGTTTTAATTAAAATAAGTTACTTATAATAAATCATTTTCAGATGCATGTGGCATGTTTTATCATTATAGTGAATAACCTTAAGGTAAAATAACTAGTAAGTCATCAGAAATCCTTTTTTTAACACAAATGCAGAGAAGCCTGCCTTTAGGATAAATTCCATCTAGCCATGTTGACATTCAATGACTTCATAATTGCACACCAGAGTAATTCTAGAAATTGAAAAAAAACTATTAAATCTCTGTGAACTTTTCTCTATTCTCCCTCTAGCATTTAAGTGTTTAAATGAAAAAAAAGGAAAATCACATTGCCAAACTGTAAAAAAAATTTCGAGATATGAATTACAGACTATTTCTTCGCTTCTCAACAGAAAGTCAAAGTTTAATATATTTCAGTACTTTTTCGTTAAGACTGTAAACATTATTTTGAGTTTGGATCTTATTTATTCAATATTTTTCTAATCTAGTAACTGGTTTGTTAGAGAGTTGGATTTAAGTCTTAAAACTACAGCTACGAATATAAACAATCTAAACTATGAAATGATTTAATGTTATCTGAATAGAAGTCATGGTAATCGTTATATATAAAATGTATATAAAAAATACAATATAAGGCCACAAGCAAAACAAAAATTTTGATTTAGAACTTAGACTGGGTGAGAGTCTAATGGAGCAGGAAAGGGAATTCCACAGTAGATCCCTATACAGGTGTAATGCAAATGCAGTATAATAATAATAATAATAATAATAATAATAATAATAATCAAATAGATTTCAAAAAATCAACTTATTCAAAACAGCTTTCACTATTATTTTATGTATACATTTTGTCTAAACTGAAACAGTTAAGAAAAAAGCTATATCCTACACAATGTCATTTAGACGCAAATTAATTTATAATAAGTACATTTGAGAAAGTTCCAAGTTATTTGTATTCCATTTTTGTTTGTTGTTTGCTTTTTCTTAATCGTTCACTATATGCTTTAGTTTTCTCTCCTTCTGTTGGATCCCACCATCCTCATTATCAATAACAATTGACTGTGTACCCATTAAAAGCTATTTTAATTAGTTCATTAACCTTCAGGTAAGGAAATCAATCCATGTAGATGTGGTCTAATTTTGAAAAAGAAAACATCTGAAATCAGCAAAGATTTTTATTTTAGTTTTATTATAATGAAAGTCAACAAATTTAAAAAGGTCAATATTAGCAAGTGTACAGAACTGAATGAATTGTATATTCTAATAAAGGGATTCATAAATATTTATTCTATCCAGTGAGACCATCTCCATTAAAAATGTTTAGTAAACATTTTAACAATGGCATTTTCATATCTTTTCAAAAAGAATTACCTGTTGCTCAATACCAACCTAAAAATGTCAGAGGTAAATACAATCAGTTATTTATCAAATTAAAGTGAGTAGGTACTGAATGTTGTTTAACATTATGTGTTTTATATTGTTCAGACGTTCTAAAATCCTATCTCCTATCTCCTAAGTTTTCTTTTAGTTCTCCCCATATATTGTTTTCCACCAGGTTACCAAATTTCCACCAGGTTACCAATTTCCACCATTGTAATAAATATATTGCAAATTTAGAATTACAATCTATTGTAGACTTTATCAATAATTTTTCCCCTTTAGTAAAACTACAAAAGGATAAGACCTGTATAGAAGTCTTAAAAGTACATGTCATGCAATTGCAACAATTTTAAAACCAATTTTTAGAGGAGTACTTTTCATTTTAGTTATATCTTCTTTTTGTGCAAATTTTTATTTTATTTTTTCCTTTTTTATAAGCAATGGATTTTTGGCAGGGATAAGACATGGATGGTCCAAGATGGACTTTTTTTAAAGGATGGGACAATGTTTATAAAAAAATATTTTAAAATGTTATGCATTAAAATTTGCCACAAAAGAATATTGAAACCAATTTTTATTCTCCAAGGTTTTTTAATACCTAGTTATTTATGTCTGTCAATTCCAGCTATGATTCTTAAATCTTTCTCAAGTGAGTTCCTGTTGTCACGTCTTTCAATTGATTTAATGAACTACACCACATGTAAACATGTGCAAAGAGTGACATAAAATTTATAAAATGCAGGTATACCAAATTATTGGTTTGTGGTAGATATCACTGCAGAAATAAAAAAAAACAGACACTCTCATAGGGCAATACAATAGTATCATAAAATCAGATTTATCCTGTAAGTATCACACTCGCATTTTTCGAGCCTATTTTTATAACGGGTACAACTAATGAAGCCCTTGATCAGTTGCATCAGGTGTGCTTGAGAAAAACCCTTTTTTGCATATTTGTGCTGTTGTAAGGGATTCTATTCAGGAGGTTGAACAATTTTGAGACTGGAGAAGTCATTATAAGTTGCATTTTCAGTTGAATTTTAGGAAACCATTTGAAGCATTCATTGTGTTGAGCTATTTCAATTGCTTTTGCTTGATTTGTTCGTCGCAAACTGCTGAACGCGTAAATTTCGACAATAAACCTGATTTTCAATAGGCGTTGAATAATTTTGATTACAACTGTATATGAACATTATATATTCAAAAACACAAAATAGTGTTTTATAACAAGTAAAAGATGAAGAATAGAATGAGGGCTCCTTACCCTTAAAATATGAAATAATGATTATATATTAAAGTGAAAATTCTAAGTGAATTTCAAATTTAAGGCACAAGTAGCTTAATGAAACACATAGTTGACTTAGACATTTTTTCCAGTTAATCTATATTGACAACATATTAACTTTATTTATTAACATTAGTGAACCCTGAACGTATTTTCTTGAAATATTATTCACCAGCAGGCTTAGTAAAACAATGGCATTCCGTGTACAGTGTGAATTGTACAAGCATCAACACTGTCTTCAAAGTTGAACTCGTATTTTTATTTTCCTAAAAAAATGCTTTCTTCCAGGCTTATTGAGCTATCTCATCCCTTTTGTTGCTCGTCTTCTTCTTCTCCAATATATATCTAAGAAAGTTCAAGGTTATTCTGCAAGCAGGAGAGCACACAAAGCTGAAAGTAATTTCTCCCCAACAGACAGTATTTCATTTTGTTTGCAAAGCTATTACTATCTACCCGTACAAAGACATTGACTCCCTGGCATAAGACCATTTACTAACTGAGAGGAGATTCATTTGTATGCATACTTGGACACTAACATGCGTACACTGAATTTCAAGAAAAGACATTGGGGTCTGTTCACTAAACCAGAAAATATGAAGAAACTGCAAATTTTAAGATAAAAATAACTGAACTGAAAAAAAAATACTTAAATTCTGCTATTTTCGTAGCTCAGCTATTTTGAGCTACATTTTGCTGTTCCTTGTCAATTCCACACATTTTTCATTCCCATTGAACTTTCAGGTCAAGCTTTCCAATATCCATGCATAACTTGCTCTTTATGAATCTATTATGGCTACATTTTTATTTTCAAGGTATTTATTGTTTTACTTGTTTTCTGATGTTGCACATAATTTTTTTTTACTATATATATATATATCCATATGTAGTTCATTTGTATTTCTTGGAGTGTTTTTCACAGTGCTGGACTGGTTATGCGCACATATAATAAAGCAACATTAATAGATGAGGCATACTCAGATGAGCCATACCATTAGCTGCAGTGGAAACACAGTATATGACATTGTCCTCGTAAAAAATGTTTTAGAAGTAAGATGCATATCTCAAAACATAAAATGATGACTTGAGCCCTTAATTTATTACTTATTTCAATAATACCAAAAAACGAGTCATTACTGGAACAGCAGTGACTCATGGGAATTAATATACTGTATCATAACATGAAAATTTCTATAAAATGACATTTCTGTAGTTTGTGACGAAGAGTAAAAATTTAATTACTCAAGGGTACACAGAGGTTGATAGACACTTTCATATAGAACAATAATCTGCACAGGTTAGGTAGGAGTATGTTATACAGGCCCAAGGCTAGAGCGGGGCTGGGACTACCCAATCATCTGATGTATTTCTTTATGATGCAATTAGCCCAGATGGTCATGTGGCATGTACCTGTGGGTGAGAGACGGTGGGTGAAACTAGAAATACAATTTACGGGCTCTGATCTAACTAAGCAGAGTGTCGAGGTATACTGACTTCGTAACATTATAAGATAAGGTTAGGCATAGATTCATACTAAAGTTAAAGCCCGTTGCCCATGACCCCACTGTTGAGAATTAGGGATTTCCCACCTGGGATGACCCAATTGGTATATGGCAACTTTTTTTTATTGTAGATGTATATTCACTTATGGGTGGACAAAAAAATGGTCAGTTTCCACTTCCTTAAGGAGAGGCATGAACTAAACAGTCGGGCCATCTTCTATATCTGCAAATCAGTGACTTTGCCCATAGAGGGGACTTTATGAAAGTTAAGGGGCACCTCTAACTTTTTTTAAGAATTGTGCACCAAGGAAAATATATTAAGGGTCTAATTTATGAAATATACATAAATATTTGCTCACAACCATCTGTGTGGGGCCCACCAAGATAAGAAGACCAGTGGGAGCAGGAGATGAAAAGTTGGAAGCAGCGGTCAAAGTGTTGGTATGTGTGGTCTCCCAAGAAACAATTTACAAAATTTTATTTAGATGGCACACTACCCCAGTACAGTTGCACAAAATGGGAAAGATTATGTCAGATGAGTGCCCGAGACTCTGTGGGCACAGAGGATCCTACCTGTATATGTGATGGTCCTGCCCGGCCCTATGGAGGATTTTGAAGGTGATCAGAAAGCTACTGGGAATGATTTTCCATAGACCATATGACCTTGACCCATGGTTATTCCTCCTATCCAAGCCTCTGGAGGGTCTCACTAGAAGAGAACAAAAGTTATATAATAGGATCACGCTAGCTGCTAGATTGTATTGGCAGCGAGTTGGTTAAAGACAACAGCCCTGCCAGTCAGTAAGGTTAGGACAAAATTAGAAGAAAACCATTTGATGGACCAGTAAACATCGACACTTCTTAACTCACTCCATTAATTCTCCAAGGTCTGGGAGCCATAGCACAAATACAAAAACACTCTGCAGACTTTTTGCAGGGCTGTGGTGGGTGCTTCTTTCTTCTCCTATATGAGGTTCATGCACATTTTTGTTTTTGTTCCTTCAACTGTGCTGCATGATAAGTAAATAGAGTACTATCTATCTAGACATCTATCAGCTGACTGCAATATAAACTCAGATCGCAGGCCTTGATGTGAACCACAGTATGTGTTATGTTCAATGTTATCTTGTCACTTTCAATGCTCAGACAAAAATGAAACACATGTATTTCTTTTCATTTTATAGGTACCCTACGCCGAGCTGGGTGGAAAAACATTAGTGATGACAGTATATGACTTTGATCGATTTTCCAAACATGACGTCATTGGGGAAGTGAAAGTACCTATGAACACAGTAGACTTTGGTCATGTTACTGAAGAATGGCGGGACCTTGTGAGTGCTGAAAAAGAAGAGGTAGGAGAGTTTATGGCATTGCTAATTTTGATTTTCTTTTGTTTTTCTAAGAGAAAAATCTAATGATAAAATGACCATCACATGCTATTCTACATATTAACAGGCTTTTCTTCTGATTAAAAAAAAATAGTAGAAAAAAAAGCATCAGTTTTGTTGGTGGAAGAGTTTAGGTTACAAATATCCAAAGATCAAATTACTGCAGGAGTTTCTAAATATCTTTGACTTTTAAAAAGGGTTCCAATAATACACATTTTTATTTTCCAAAAAAAAAAAATCTGAAATAAGTATTAAATATTTATTTAATGCTCAAAAAGAGATTTGATTATTATTTATTTGACAAATAAATCAATATTGTGCCTCCACTGAACCTTCTGCAATCTTTTTTTTTTTAATTTATAAAAATACGTTTTATTACAATAAAGTTTTCTTTTGAGAGGCATGCATTTAGAAGATCCCATGAAATCATCTAAAAAAATATCTATTTTAATGGAATCAATTATAAACACACACACACACATGTATTACGGGAAAATAATGTCATTGAGGAGTTCTGGTGATATCAGCCAAAAGGATGACCCCTGCTGTGTAGTGTAGTGACTATTATTTAGTGTTAATGTTTAGTGTTAGTATGTAGAAAGGTTGATTTCAAATAAAATCTACAAAAAAAAGAGGGAAAAAACAAAGCAATTAAATTAAATTTGATATCTCCTATGAATAACTTGCAATAATTACAATTAGAATATTAAAAAAGTGCTGCAAATTAAAGCTTTATGAAGAGTATTCAGATAATGGATATAGAGCTCCCAATAGTTAAAAAGTCAAAAACTTTATAAGAAGGCTTCACATGATAAACCAATTTAGATTGACAGAATGCTAAACTAGGTTTATCAGGAGATATCCAGGCACAAAGGATGGTGTTCCTTGCAGCTGCCAAAACATATTGTGTTTAGCCCCATCGTTGTATCTCCTATATTGTGTTTTAGCCCGATCTTTGTATCTCCTATATTGTGTTTTAGCCCGATCTTTGTATCTCATATATTGTGTTTAGCCCAATCGCTCTATCTCCTATATTGTGTTTTAGCCCGATCTTTGCATCTCATATATTGTGTTTTAGCCCGATCCTTCTCTCTCATATATTGTGTTTTAGCCCGAACGTACTATCTCATATATGGTGCTTTTGCCTGATCCTTGTATCTTATATATTGTATTTTAGCTAGATCGGTCTATCTAATTTATATTGTGTTTGAGCCCGATCGCTCTATCTCATATATTGGGTTTTATCCTGACCGCTCTAGCTCATATATTGCGTTTTAGCCCAATCCTTTTATCTCATATATTGTGTTTTAGCCCGATCATTCTACCTCATATATTGTGTTTTAGCCCGATCGTACTCTCATATATTGTGTTGTAACCCGATCATTGTATCTCATAAATTGTGTTTTAGCCCAATTCTTCGATCTCATATATTGTTTTAGCCCGATTGCTCTATCTCATATATTGTGTTTTAGCCCGATCGTACTCTCATATATTGTGTTTTAGCCAGATCGCTTTATTTCACAAGGTTAAATAAATAAATAAAACAAATATTGAACATTTAATTAGGAGTTTCTTTGCATTTAGCAGCATTTATAATGCACAAGGATCTCAGACTAAACATTATTACTGTTAACGCAATGCAGTAGTGAATACAGTTCTATTCTAGATATATATATATGCTTTTTATTTGGTCATTATAGCTTAAGCATGTTATATCATATTTGACGTTCCACTGTAAAAGTAAGTTTTTATTCACTCACACATACACTGATTTACCATCTATCTACCTATATCATATAGATTTCTATTTTTGTCAACGTTCTTACTATCTCGTTCCAGTAAGAACGTTGACAAAAATATGAATCTATATGATATACACTGCTCAAAAAAATAAAGGGAACACAAACTTAAACAACACAATGTAACTCCAAGTCAATCACACTTCAGTGAAATCAAACTGTCCACTTAGGAAGCAACACTGAGTGACAATCAATTTCACATGCTATTGTGCAAATGGGATAGACAACAGGTGGAGATTATAGGCAATTAGCAAGACACCCCCAATAAAGGAGTGGTTCTGCAAGTGGTGACCATAGACCACTTCTCAGCTCCTATGCTTCCTGGCTGATGTTTTGGTCACTTTTGAATGCTGACGGTGCTTTCACTCTAGTGGTAGCATGAGACGGAGTCTACAACCCACACAAGTGGCTCAGGTAATGCAGCTCATCCAAGATGGCACATCAATGCGAACTGTGGCAAGAAGGTTTGCTGTGTCTGTCAGCATAGTGTCCAGAGCATGGAGGCGCTACCAGCAGACAGGCCAGTACATCAGGAGACGTGGAGGAGGCCGTAGAAGGGCAACAACCCAGCATCAGGACCGCTACCTCTGCCTTTGTGCAAGGAGAAACAGGAGGAGCACTGCCAGAGCCCTGCAAAATGACCTCCAGCAGGCCACAAATGTGCATGTGTCTGCTCAAATGGTCAGAAACAGACTACATGAGGGCCCGGGGTCCACAGGTGGGGGTTGTGCTTACAGCCCAACACCGTGCAGGACATTTGGCATTTGCCAGAAAACACCAAGATTGGCAAATTCGCCACTGGCGCCCTGTGCTCTTCACAGATAAAAGCAGGTTCCCACTGATCACATGTGACAGACGTGGCAGAGTCTGGAGATGCCGTGGAGAACATTCTGCTGCCTGCAACATCCTGCAGCATGACCGGTTCAGCAGTGGGTTAGTAATGGTGTGGGGTGGCATTTCTTTGGGGGGCCGCACAGCCCTCCATGTGCTCACCAGAGGTAGCCTGACTGCCATTAGGTACCGAGATGAGATCCTCAGACCCCTTGTGAGACCATATACTGGTGCGTTGGCCCTGGGTTCCTCCTAATGCAAGACAATGCTAGACCTCATGTGGCTGGAGTGTGTCAGCAGTTCCTGCAAGACGAAGTCATTGATGCTATGGACTGGCCCGCCCGTTCCCCAGACCTGAATCCAATTGAGCACATCTGGGACATCATGTCTCGCTCCATCCACCAACGTCACGTTGCACCACAGTCTGTCCAGGAGTTGGCAGATGCTTTAGTCCAGGTCTGGGAGGAGATCCCTCAGGAGACCATCCGCCACCTCATCAGGAGCATGTACATTCGTTGTAGGGAGGTCATACAGGCACGTGGAGGCCACACACACTACAGATCCTCATTTTAACTTGTTTTAAGGACATTACATCAAAGTTGGATCAGCCTGTAGTGTATTTTTCCACTTTAATTTTGAGTGTGACTTCAAATCCAGACCTCCATGGGTTGAAAAATGTGATTTCCATTTTTTTAATTTTGAGTAATTTTGTTGTCAGCACATTCAACTATGTAAAGAACAAAGTATTTCAGAAGAATATTTAATTAATGCCTTTATTTTTTTGAGCAGTTTAGATGGATAGATGGTAAATCAGTTCATGGGAAGCATACATATCTATGGAACACACAATATCCATTTTGGCATCTCACTGTGCCTGAGACTTCCTATGAATACTTAAAAAAATTCAACTAAAAAGCAGTTGTATTCTTCTTTGTAATTCTACTTTATTTTCATACCTGCTGCTTTTATTCATACGTTTTCACTCCAAAAACACTTGAATTTAACTGGAATAGATACTACTCATTCAATTCTCTGTGATCATCCTTCCCTTCTCGGTAAAATGGATTGGCAAACCATTCTCTGAATTGCTCAAAACACGGTAGTGCAGATGGATGTATTTTATCTAATAAAAATGGGCACACAAACTGGGAAGAAAAATCTTTCTAAAGGAGTGCTCTCAGTATCAATTGTTTTAAAGATAATGTATTTTTTTTTAAAAAAGAAAGCATATGAAACATACACTTAAAAAGTGTAATATAAAAATAAAGTGATTTTTTTTTAGTTAAACATAAGAAAAAGGCAATTCACCATATATTTTATTACTAGTTTTATTTAAATGTTTATAGTATACTTAAAAAATATATGGGATGGAAGATCCATCAAAGCTCACTATTAACACATTTATATACGAGTTTAATTAGATTAATATAGTGCTTATTTTTGCCTTTTTTTTTTTTTTTAAATAAGCCTGGGAATTTGTCATGGTTTTGGGCTACGCATGTATGAACTGGATGGATGAATTTTTTTTTTTTTTTTTTAAACAAATATTTAAATAGAACTTTTGTTCTTGTAGATGAGCACACGTTTCATTACATTTTTTCTATTTTCTTTGTTTTTTGTTTTTTGTTAACCTCCATTGTTATCAAATGCATTAAAGCTTGTCTGTTAGTAGAGTAATATAGATGCTTTTCAATGCAATATACTCTGATGTCCAAAAAATGCTAAATTAGTATTATTGAAAAAAAGCATAGAACAATAATGTATTGATGCTTACCATAAATGTAATTACCTTACTATAGTGCGTAGCAGTATTACATTTAGTAGTTATCTTCCAAGATTAGTGCTAGAGAATGGAAAATATCCCTTAGTTTGCCTCCTAAAACTAATTTCAAGCTAGAAATAATGCATTGGAATTGAGGAGACTATTGCTGTAATAAGTAATAGTTAGTAACTAAATATTAAAGAAAAAACATGAATACATTTCCATTTTCCTGGCTATCAACGGCAGCATTGCACATAGGCCTATGGGCAATAACAAATAAAAAAACAAATAGAAATAGAGGGGTCAAGAATTGAGTATGTGAACAAAAATCAATTTTATTAGGGTCACTGAGCAGCTTGTAATAAAACCTTGTAACCAAAGTGAACAGCACAAGAAATTGTAAAATCCAATTGAAAATACTCCATGAAACTATAAAGGAAAGATTAAATGGCTGTGCAGTAAATATTCTGCTTTTTTATGGTGCTGATTTATCTGCATTTTTTTTTTTTATTTGCACTTTTCTCACTTTTAATATTTTTGAATAAGCTTTCTGAATGATTTAATATTTTTCTATCTATATCTATCTGTCTGTCTATGTTTTAAAATAATGTTATATGTTGAAAATTAATATAATATTATAGTATTTTGATATATTTGATATATTGATACATTTTATAATCATTTCAACATTTTTGTCAAAAATATTACCGAATGGAAAAATAATATCCAAATATTATTATATACCCATATTTCATTGGGGTATAAGTAAGGAGTTATAGATCCTGTGTAGGAGCTTTATCAACATTACTATAACGTCACTATATACTGTCTATACAGTTTCCCCATAATGTGTTCTTTTGGCACAGATAGCAAATACAATACGTAGCTCACCTACTTTGCCTGAAGGCTGACTTCTGGAAGTCTGATGAGACCATAATTCAGTTTCTGGATGGATGCTCAGACACAGTTCTGTCAGCAAAAGTATCATCTTCCACGCATTGACTATACTATACCTTTATAAAAACCTTGAATGGCTGAAGTGAATCATAAAGAGGAGACAACTGTGAAATCTATTAAAATATAATGTTATTTGATCAAACAATCTTTTAAATAATTTTCAACTAATTAATATCAAATATGCCATATTTTATAATATTTCATTTTAAATATGAAGCTACAATATATATATTTCTAAAAACAAAGAGGGAGGTGCAGCGCCTGGAATGTCCTTGGAGTGCTTGGATTGTGTATATATAACCAGACAAAAGAGACCCTGGATTTGGTGACCTAGCTGCCCTTTTGACTGTACCAGTACTGGACAAGCGCTGAATATCCTCTTGCTTTAAATATATATATATATATATATATATATATCCTGATGATATGTCCTGATGAAAGTTCTTATTAAGAGCTGAAACGTTGACTACTTGGATTTACTAGAATAAAGAAGAACTTACTTATAATAACCTGGAGTGCCGGTATTTTTGTATGGGATTATATATTATGTGACCAGAGCACCAGGTACCAAATCGTTTTAGTTGGAGTGCAAGAGCTTTGCATATATATTTTATATATATATATATATATATATATATATATATATATATATAGAGAGAGAGAGAGAGCTTCCTGATCTGTGAAAGTAATTTTGAAGTAAAATGTATTTAATTGTCATCACTCTTATATAATCAGTTATATTTCATGTCTGCAAGCTAATACCATGGGACAGATATACTAATATGTGACAATCATACAAACAAACTGTCTTCCATTCCAATAGTTTTCTAAAGACCCTATGTACTAAAGATCAATAGCCGATACTGCTGCTTCATAAAATAAAAAAATCCTACAAAATATTCAAATGTTTTTCTCCTTATTGTTTTTAGTGTATTTTTCTGCAGTAAAGAAATGTCAATCATTTTCAAAACTGTTGTTTCAAAGCAACTTGCTTAGAAATAGTTTCTAACTTGAAACAAGGTATGTGAACTATCAGAATTCATAAATTCCAGGTGCAAACTGTCCATCAAAAACATATTCTGACTTCCTTTATGCCTGTCCTAGCAACTCATTTTTTTCCAGGGTAGCTTTTTTTCCACATGAGCAATAGCATTGTATATTCCCATTCCCCATCATAATAGGACACAGATTACCATCCAAAGCATACAATAGTCACATTAACTCGGTGTAATCATGGAAGAGCTGTGCAGTTTAACACCGTGCAACATCTCGTAATATATAAAAGAAAACAGCTTCTGCATACATTATGTTTCCGCTCAATGTTTAATTCATTCATGAAAAAGCTTCTTTGACAAGCTATAGTTAATAAGTTTTCCATGCTGTCAAAAGTAATAATATTAAGATTCTGTTCTGAGTTAAATTAATTTTGTTTTGTGCAATGGCCCACATAAACGTGAGTGACATTTAGAAATATGATCAGGCAGAAGCCAAGAAGCCAAGTTGCAAAATGAAATGAGTTGGATCATTAGAGCATAGCAGCCAGCTGTAGGCATTAGAGGTAAGAGGTAGCGAGCACTAAAATACTATTCCTGGGAGATTTTCCTTTTTTGTTTCATTTCAAAGAACTCTCTTCTACCTTTTTTCTTGTTTTCGTTTCCCTTTTTAGTCCTGAGCACTTCCTTTGAACCTAAACACGTGATGTTTGACACTATGACCCCTATTCTCAAATGAAAGAGCATTTCTTCAATGTCTAATCTCTGATTTAAAGTGTTTTCAACCATAGCCTTTTAACGTTTTTGAGAGACAGATGATTTTATGGTCTTTTCAACTAATCACAATAAAGTAGCATTTTCATAAAGCCCAGATTATAGTGTTTATATCTGAAGCACCTTCAACCTTCTGCCAAACAGAAACACTTTGCTCACATATAGTTAGGATGAAGATATTTGTAAATGGCATGGATTGGTGAAAGCATTGTATATCTCATGTTGCTTTCACTCTCTGTTACAGATAATGTCAAAGTAAAATTTGTTGATAATGTCCATGTCCATTTGTTGTCCAATCTTTGAACAAAGCTAACTCTATGGAAAGTTGGGTTGAGAAATAATTGTTTTATAGTACTTTTATAGTACTCTATAACAAGTTGAATTGAAACATAATTATGTTTTGTAGCAGACTTACTGTCTGTCTCTTTGTTTGTGCATCTGTCCGTGTATCTGTTTGTAAGTCTATTTACCTCATGGGTACACAGGTATAGTAGATTGCATATCTTAACTAAATAGCATTAGTGTGTTTGCAAGATTGGGTCTACAATATTTTTCAATACAGCCACATCCTCTATGCTTTGTCAAAGGTGAAAAAGAGTAGGACTTTGGGGTCAAGTATAGAGGTCTAAAAATATTCAAAAACACCCATCTGGGAAATTATATCTGAAGAATCTCTCTAGATCAGGCTTTCACAAACTCCAGATGTTGCTGAACTACAACTCCCATGATTCTCAGCCTACCTATTTCATTCATAGAATCATGGGAGTTGTAGTTCAAGAACATCTGGCCGGAGTTTGAGGAAGCCCGCTCTAGATAGTCCCAAGAGATATGGTCAAAGGCCTTATCTGCATCACAGTTGAAAATCAAGTTGTCATATTTCTTTTGAGAAATGATAGATAATATTACAGACCTTTCTGACAGTAAATATGGAATGGTCAAACCAGATAGTATACAGTAAAAAACAGGAGTAATCTTTCAAACTGTAAAATATACCAGGGAGAGTAATATGTTCACACTCTCTGGGATAGAATTAAGCAGTTCCTTAAGTTCAATTGAAAATATAAGGATGCCTCTCTCAGTTACAGATGTAGGCAATACTATACATGTTAATGCTTAGAGTGGATTCCAAGTTGGAGAGTTGGAGGGGGATAATGAAGTAGCACACATAGTCAATGACAAAATGCATCCATAATGCCTTCTGCTTCACTGGTAGATTATCCTGAGCTCCCGAAGTGCTGCTCTTAGTGTATGAGTATGTTATAGCTTACTACATTGAAGTAGCTTCTTAGAGCCATGCTCACTCTTCCAAGAATGGATTTTGGACTGAAACTAAATGTCAGTTTGCTCTGAGAAGAGCTGTGTTTTTTCAGTTGATGTATTCACAGGCCAGGGTGCAGAAATTAATTAAGATCCCACAGGTCCCTAGACAGGTGACCGACTTAGGGCTCCCTTCATTCTTTACACTGGGCCCTAGTCAGCCATCTAAGGCCACATTATGGTTAATCTTGCATTGCAAAGGTAAAGGTTTTGCATAGTTAGGAACCTTATTTTAGTAGATGGCGATGGATTTATGCAAATCATTCAGGGAGCTTTTAAAACGCTGGCCATATTTGTTGATTAATTTCCCTGAAAGACCTTCTCTGTTTTTTGGGGGTTTTGTTGACTTATTTTATACCAATATTTACTGTGCTATTGCTATATTTAGTGCATTTTAAGGTACATTCCTTGCCACTCTATATGTATATGCACCAAAATTGTTGACTTTAGACTATTGTTTCTCAGATGTTTGGAGAAACTGTGCTTTGAGAATTGAGTTTGCTGGAGGAATACAATATCTGACTGACAATATCAAAGAACAAAGAATCACTTTAATGGACTATTCAGACATTTTATATTTATAGAAATAGCCTTTAAAAAAAAGATTTGGATGCCTTTCTTGCCCAAAACAAGATATACAGGGCTATAATCATTTTACATTCTTATTTAAAACACTGACATTTCTAGGGCATTGATTTAATTTGCATGATTAAGTACATGTGGATCACCTAACTGATAAACCCAATTAGTGAACATCTAAAGACACCTATGAATATGATATCCTGCGGTGTTATGTCCATATTTTTATGGAACTACAGAGTAGAAATCAAGATATAAGTCAAAGTAGTTGATGCTTACAGATGTGTGATCGGCATACTAAAGACATGATAATTCATTTCTTTTTGTTTGTTTCTATTTCTAAGCAACTGGGTCACTAGAAGGGCCAAGAGCCTACTGTGTTTTGCCGGTTGAATTTTCAGAGATATTTAATTAAGCATAAAAAAAAAAGCTAATCTCTTTCATGTTATGCTTTTGAGAATGACTGTATAGATATGTCATGCTCCTATGATCACCAGCTGCTCATTGGGCAATGGAAAAAATACGTTGAGGGGACCAGTTATATCAGAAATACGTTACAGGATACAACTTTTGTTATTGTTCCTTATAATTACATAAATTCATTTCAAATACTACAAAGAGTCTGAGAATAAAGTTACTAATAAAAAACTGTTAAATAGCCAATAACATTTAAAGTTATAGAACATTTTCCCCTGCATTGTATAATGTAGCTTGCAGTCTATGTAGACTCCAAACAGTGTCTTGTAATTCTATTTAATTGATAAAGGGGCATTAAAGATGACACTGACAACAACAACTTCTTCTCTGAGCATTGAATGGAAGTTATTTTAATCATGTTCAGGGAGACCAGGTCCACCATGTTTTCAAAGACATTCATCCCATATACATATTGATAGGAGGACATTAAAATGGTAGTCCTATAGAATGTAGAATTTATAAGAAGGTGTATAAGATTAAATAATTAGGCAAAGAACAATCCTGCAGAATGGGAATGACATATACTGCATGGCAACCCATTTAATGCGTTTTAACAAATGTGACAAAATTATATGTGTCCCTGTAAACATGGTGGGTCTTGTCACCCTGATCGCATTCTTAACCCCTTAACACCGCAGCCAAATGTACAAGTTGTGAACGAAACAAAACGTAAACAAAACCTGGCATTTGCGCTATATGTCTGTCCAACCGTAATTCACCTCTTTCATATTAAATGCACCCCCCCTTATTATATATCATTTTATTCAGGGGAAACAGGGCTTTCATTTAATATCAAATATTTAGCTATGAAACATAATTTAATATGAAAAAAATGGGACAAAATAAGATTTGTTTTGATTTTTTTCATTCTACATGACATTTTAACTGTCAATGTCATAATACTGTTTGCTTTTACTGCAATAAAACACACATATTTGTATTCAGCAAAGTATCACGTGTAAAACAGTACCCCCTATGTACAGGTTTTATGGTGTTTTGGGAAGTTACAGGGTCAAATATAGCGTGTTACATTTGAAATTGAAATTCGCCAGATTGGTTACGTTGCCTTTGAGACTGTATAGTAGCCCAGGAAATAAATTTACACCCATAATGGCATACCATTTGCAATAGTAGACGACCCAAGGTATTGCAAATAAGCGATGTCCAGTCTTTTTTAGTAGCCATTTGGTCACAAACACTGGCCAAAGTTAGCGTTCGTATTTGTTTGTGTGTGAAAAATGCAAAAAACGCCAATTTTGGCCAGTGTTTGTGACTAAGTGGCTACTAAAAAAGACTGGACATACCCCATTTGCAATACCTTTGGTTGTCTACTATTGCAAATGGTATGCCATCATAGGGGTAATTTTCATTCTTGGGCTACCATAGGGTCATAAAGGCAACGTAAGCAATCTGGCGAATTTTAATGTGAAAAAAATTAAACACAAGCCTTATATTTGACGCTGTAATTTTTGAAAACACCATAAAACCTGTACATGAGGGGTACTGTTGTACTCAGGAGACTTCGCTGAACACAAATATTTGTGTTTCAAAACAGTAAAAAGTATTGCAGCAATAATATCGTCCCTGTAAGTGCTGTTTGTGCGTGAAAAATGCAAAAAACGTCACTTTTACTGGCGATATCATGGTTGTAATACATTTTACTGTTTTGAAACACTAATATTTGTGTTCAGCGAAGTCTCCCGAGTAAAACAGTACCCCCCATGTACAGGTTTTATGGTGTCTTGGAAAGTTATAGGGTTAAATATAGTGCTAGCAAATTAATTTCCCTATACTTTCGGCATGGGTGGTCAGGCAGGTCCCGCTAATTGTAATTAATTAGGATACCTAATTATGTAAAATTATTACATAAATATATGTGTAGAATTAATATATGTATATATATACATATGTGTATATATACGTATATATATATATTTTTTTTTTAATATTTTTATTTATATATAGGTATATATATAGTGATATATACGTATATATTTATGTATATAGATATATATATTATTTCGTTCTACGTGTATTTTGATATAAATATATATATATTAATATCACAATACAGTTAGAACGAAATAAAACACATCTATATATTTTTTAATATTTTATTTTTAATTATTTATTTTATTTTATTTTTTTACGTATTTACATATTTATTTTTTTTATATTATTTATAAATATATATATAACAATAATTATATATATATTTAATCAGTATCAGTCTACGTGTAATTTGATATTAATATATATATATAATTATATATATATATTAATATTAAAATACACCTAGACGGTGTATGTGTGTGTATGTATATGTGTATATATATACTTAGATCATATATATATAATATATATATATATGATCTAAGTATAAATTTTTTTTTTTACACTTTTAACATTATTTTTATTTTATTTTCAGCCAGCAGGGGGACCAACTGTCATTACAGTTGGTCCCGCTGCTGGCAATGCCTGAGCCAGCTATCCCGGCCATGTGATTGTGAGGTCCTCGCAAGGACCTCACTCTCACATGACCGGGAGGCACCGGAGGAGGAAGATGTGCCGCGGGGGGGCTCCCTGGGAGTCCCCCCAACCGCGATCGCCGGCGTGGGACCGCCGGCGACCGGGTAAGTTACTAAAAACCGGAGGGCGTACTATTACGTCCGGCGGCGTTTAGAGCCGCTTTTAAAAGGACGTAATAGTACGCCCTCCGGACTTAAGGGGTTAAAGGGATTATCTATGTAAAATGTAACCATGTTAACCATGTTTTTTTTTACTAGATTATGTAATTAATATACATGTTTTAATAAATATTTAACTCACTTTTGTTGCCAACGGTTTACACATTAATGGCTGTATGTTGAGTTATTTTGAGGGGCCAGCAAATGTACACTGTTATACAGTCTGTACACTTACTACTTTACATTGTAGCAGAGTGTCATTTCTTCAGTGTTGTCACATGAAAATATATAATAAAATATTTACAAAAATGTGAGGGGTGTACTCACTTTTGTGAGATACTGTATATGGAAGTTCAAATAGTGTTGCTAATGAAATGCACGGACTGGCCATCAAGCAAACTGGATGGTGGCAATATCTTATGTCAGTCCCTATGGATCAGGAACTATACACACCAACCTTATTTTGTACCTTCACAGGCGGGAGAAGAAAAACATCTTTCTCACCATCCCAGTGCACCTTACTGCAGGAGAGGGAGGATCTGGGAGGCTTCCAAACCTGCACCTCCTCTTGTTGCAAAGTATTTCTCCCCTATGCAAACACTAGCTCCAGTGTAGACACACACTGCCCAACCTACACACAGAATATCCCCTATATACACTCTGATCCACCAAGCAAACACTAGATCCCCGTACAGGCACATACTAGATCCCTTGCACACAAACTCATACTCTCTACAGCCCCTACTAACTCATTAAATCCCCTATACACACACATATACTACAGCCCCTGTGCACACATTTGCTATCCACTCTACACAATATACTCCCTATACACACTCTACTGCACCCATAAGCACATACTTTTGATTCCTACACCACAAACACAACACAACTGAAACAAACCTAGTTACACAAAATGCCACACCATAAACAGTTACTCTACACACCTGCAATTCCACAAGCAGCCTCCAAACACATGTACAATACTTTTTCCTGGCCCTTTTGTCTTCTGGTATCTGGTATGGAGACAAGCAAATGCAGTGTGTGTCATTAAATTTGCTTGTGCTTCATGTCTCTGTGTGTGGGTCTTCCTGAAAGAGTATTAAACTAATATGCTCACTTTGGGGTGAGTGCTTGTCATTGGAGTTGGCACAACATGCCCCCTCTCTGATGAAGCTGATTAATGCTTGGGTTGATTATATTCATTAGCCATTTCACTTGATTGCTAGATTTCCACCTTTGCTCTTTCTGGGGCTGTCCACCTAAACAATGTTTTGCTACATCAGAGATGTGGTATCCCAAATTACACTTCATTTGTTTTGTTTATTGATGTGCTAGAATGGAATTATTTTTCTGTTTTATACTTAAGCTGTGGAATGCTACATTTGTGGCATGAATGTTTAGGTTCATCATGTTATACTCACCTTACTATACTTGTCCATAATATATAACCTATGTATTGGTTATACAACATCTGTATTTTCTATCTTGAACTGTTACTTTTTTTTAACTCAGTAAAACTACTGACTAAAAACATTTTTTCAAAATAATTTATAGTCTACTATCTTTTATAAAAAGATTGCTATATGATATCTCACAGAGGTCACAGTAAAAATGTCCCTAGCTGGTCTTACTGGACAGCCACCTCAAAGTCACAGTTTGAGCAATTATGGTGCAAACCCAAAAAGATGTCTTGGAGGTGGCTAATATTAGAAACAAAATAAGTGGCATACTAAGGGGAATTTGACTTCACTATTGATTTATCTCCAAGATTGTAAGCTCATTTGAGCATGGCTATCTTCATTTCTTGTGATTGTCAACTTTATTTTGTCTGTCACTTACTTGCTGTTATATATCCCTATTGTATAATTCTAAAGCGCGGCAGCGTATTCTGGCCCTGTATAAAAATAACTACAGACGAAAGGAAGTAAATAATATTGCCTTTGTGTACCCAGAGCAAAAACAAGTATATAACCTTATCAAAAACATAAAAAACTAAAATATACATACAAATATAATTATTTTAAATATCCTTTTCAACAACATATTTACAGGTAAATGTGAATAATGACACTGAAGATAGCCTATTTAAAATACTAAATGTATTAAACAGACCTTTTTTCATTACACCTTTTTATTTGTAGCAGGCATATCATAACACTGTTGTTGAAAATTTATGATAGAAATTATAAAAATATCTAATATCTCTTTAATGTTCTTAAGGATGGGGTTAATGTTTTATCTGAGAACCACACTGTAGGAACCTTCAAAAACTACGTTAAAAATCCCATGTAATGATCAAAGTAATTTAACCACATACATTATTTATTTACAGGGCAGAAATAAGTTCATATGATAGTATCCACCAGTTACATATGTGAGATAATTAGGCCACCAGAGACATTTTATTCCGCACATCATAACATTTTAGAATTCAATGAGCCCTATAACTTACTTCTTTGCAACTTCTTGCAGTTTTGTCCTGTGGGAAAGTTACTTATCTACTACAGGATGAAAAACTAGTTAATTAAGAAAAGACAATTAAGTGACTGGTAAAGTGGAATGTATGCTGCATACATAGTTGGGGTTCTTGGCAAAATAGCATCAACATCTCCAAGAACAAGTCTATTTCTGGAATTATTTTTGCAGTTGTCAAATACCTACTGATTTATGATGGGGAATATTTTGTGACAACTTGATGCATGTTATCATAAACAGAATGGTCATATTTTCACCTCTAGAAATCAGTCCTGCCGGTGCTTAACCCTTGATTGCCAGAGATACAAGCCGATCTGCAGTAACGAATGATTTTATTATTATTCTCAAATTAATTTTATAGTTAAGGTCAGGTTTCCATGAATTCTAAGACGGAACCTGGACATGCATGACTTATCTTGGCATGACTTATCTTGTCTAAGATTTGTGAAAGTTACATTTTTCACGCATTCTGTCATTAGTTCAGCCTCTCTTTTATTAGACATATTTCGAGAGAGTCTGTCGAGACAGGAACATTCTTGATTCTCTCTCTCTCTACAGCTCCACACCTGTGGTATATGGTTAATGGAAGAGGGTCACACTCCGGAAGCACCAATCGCTCAGTCTTTCTTCCATTACTAACATGCTAGGAGTGTGGTATGTGTAAAGAGAAATATAATGCCACACCTGTATAACATGATATGTCTGCCATTTAAGCAGCCAGATAATGTTTTCAAATCACATGTAGGTTTGGATACCCTACCCACCACATTTTCTGGGACACATATCATTTACACAAATTGATTGACAACATACAGAAAGTGCTGCCCTGAAGTATATAGAAACCAAATGGGGCAGGTAGTAAATAAGGTGATAACCCAATCAGGAATGTTGCAGCACATACATCATCCATAATACAGTACAGCATTTTCATGTGGTGCCAATCTACATGATGACATTATGTGTGTCCTAGAAAACATGGTGGATATGCAAGCCTGCATATAGGGACATTATAAGGTGGTAAAAAGAGCAGGTGCATCAGCCTCAAGGTATATGTTCCCTCCCTCATATAGTGACGTAAGTGCCACTGAAACCCCCACCCACAAAAACACTGTGCGGGACCGCTCTACATATGATTCCTAAAAGTGCCACTGTCGCATTTGAGGTGTTATTTGACTCTATTTTCACTTTATTTCACAAGTATTACAGCAGACTTGGGGACTAACAATGAAAGGGAACCTAAATTAGACTCAGTGTTTTTCAGGACCCACTTGTGGATAGAGCCCCCCTATTCCTTTCCGAAACACATCTGCCCCTATTGAACAGTGTAGCCAACATGGAATTTTATATTCCTCGAGTAACACCAGTCCCAGCAGAGGTTGAGAGAGACAGACAGAGAAAATTAACACAGTGAATGTAATTGAGAAATTCTGGTGATATTAGAAGCCATATGACCAGGTGGAGGTGGAATTGCTTTTGGATATCACTATAATTCTTAAGAACCATTATTTCCACTAACACATATGTGAATATGTTGCATTACGAAATATATATGTTTTTGCGTGCAAATATATATATTGAAAATAAATTCAAGATTTACTGAGCAGTAATGAGAAGTTCAAAACATGCATGTTTGCCAAGAGCGTTGTCCAGCAGATAACATGTTGTCATTGTATCTAGATGAATTGTCAATGTATAGTTGTATTTCCTATTTTGTATTATATAGTGATGGCTGTGCAGACAGCAGTATAATAGACCTAGCTAAGGAAACAATATCAGCTGAACTCTTCTAGATGCTATTAAATGGATTTAACATTTTTGCTGACTGTGTACTAGTTTTTTAAAGCATGATATATAATTGTAGTGACTTATACAGTGCGTGAATTCTGTAGATAAGGCACTTGTCTGCTAGTGTTGTCTAGAATTAATAAAATGGGTCTGAGTTGCATTTTCTATTCTGGAAAATATCTGTAGTTTTAGGTTTTCTAATCTTCCTGAATTTTGTGTTCATCTGCTGTTTCCACACCATGTGTTGCTTCCATACCAAACACATTAATGCTGATGTCTCATTAGCAGAGACACTTTGTTTTAGTCAGACGTGGTAGAAATTGCTGATCGGGCTTTTATTAACGTAGTAGAATTTTAATACACGCGTTTCAGAGAATTTACACTGTTGTATAAAGAAAAGAGAAAATAAAATTCATCAGATTAATTAGAAACTAAACCAATGATAGCTCATCTTGGCAATCCAGATGTTTTTGAATTACTTCTCATATGAGACTCGCTCAGACTTAAAGGAACACTATAGCATTAGGAATACACAAGTGAATTCCTAAAGCTATAGTGCTCTGTCATATGTTTAGGTCCCTTGAACTCTCCCGTAAGGAGTTAAAAAAAAAAAAAGGTATTATTGACCTTTTCTCCTTCACAGCACCTGTTTCCGTGCTGCCATTTTGCCTCCTTGGCTGAGATCATTAATATTGATGATTTCAACCAATACAATGCTTTCCCATAGGAAAGCACTGGGAGGCTGGTGCACACTTGAGGCAAAATGCAGCATTGCGCTAATCTGATGGCTTCTGTAAGATCATATGATTGAAATAGTTTTACTATGCTATTTCGTGAGAAGCATCTCCAGTGACTCAGGTCACTAGTGGCCTTTAAATCCTGCAATAGTTATCACTGAAGGGGACAAAAGTAGAGATTAAGCGGTTTGGCTGCCTATAGTGTCCCTTTGAAAACAGAACAGCTTTTTTACACAAGCAAATAAGTAACTAAAGGTTAGCTCTAAGTTGCTCCATATTTTTTACATTCTGTACATTCTACTATTGAACTTATAGTGAATGTCTATCTGTCCTATCATAGTCAGCACATAACATGTGAATACATGTTACCTGCACAGTTCTGTATATGCATGTACACATCTGTTTCATGCATGCATTTATACGTTTCTGCAAATATCAAAGCACAAGCATTATTGCAAATGGGAAGTATACCAGTGTTTGATTATTTATACATTTTAAAGTCTATGATACTGTTTTAAGTGCTATTGTTAACAAACTCCCAAGCACATCCTTCAATATTCCACTATAGAATGGTGGTCAGAACAATTCTTTTGGTCACATAACATATCTGTGCATCACATTTGATTATATTTGTATCTATGATGAATTTTAAGGGCACTTGACAGCAAAATTACCACGTATTTAAAAATTGCCCGTCATCATTTTAATCAATTAATAGCTATTGTTATTATCACACTTCTGTGAAATGACCCATATGTGTTGCTAATCTGACAAATCTACTTACTACCTGCTGGAAAATTAAGTATAAAAATGTATGTCGACATCTTCTTAGTCTTTTTTGGAAAACATTAAGCTTAATTTTTCTTTTTTTTTATAATTACTAAAAGTAAATTATCTCATATCAGGAAACAAACTGTGAATATTGGTTCAAGAGTAATAAGCTCAACGCTACAAACCCGTCAAAGAGACCTTAAGGTAAAACAAGGTCGGCTCCTGTTTCAAATTATTACAAAGCAATTTAGCAGAAAATGGTTCCAAAATGGTCACATAATAAAATTAAAGTGTCATAGGTGAAAAAGCTGAGTTCAAAGCTCATAGTTCATGGAGATTATGTCACATTTGTGAAGTATGGATTTCCATGAAATATAATTACCAATCAAAGAAAACACCAAAGGAGCATGGTTTTTGAACGATGTGGTAGGCTGAATAGAATTGTGTATGCAACAAAGAAATAAATACAAGAGAAGAGAAAAAAACAACAACTTTTCCTTTCGAAATCAATCTAAAATTGGAAATGTGTTTACAAAGAATGCTTTATATATCACTGTTAAAAACTGCATTATTTTCAACATCCTCGTTGATTTATCTCTTGCTTTGTTTGCACAGCAAGAGAAACTGGGTGACATCTGCTTCTCCCTCCGTTATGTACCAACGGCTGGCAAACTGACAGTTGTTATTCTTGAGGCGAAGAACCTAAAAAAGATGGATGTTGGTGGTTTATCAGGTAAGTGGCTTGGTTGCTATATATAATTAAGAATGTTTAATTTAAATTCACGAGTGAGTCGAAACCTATTAAGAAGACTTGAAAAGAAATGCATTATCTTTCTACGCAATGATGTTGATGGCCATGATTGCTTTCCAATAAGAGCTGAAAGCACTAAGCAAAACATTTGAGAATTTTCTGACTTTGGTCATTATATACCAAAGATGGCTTCCTACATTGTTATCTTTCAAACATCTGTCATGGTTAGCAATAAAGAATCTTTGAATATGAGGTGGGGCTATTTCATTTTGACGAGGAGATAGATGTGCAGGTGGTTATATGGTCGACATTGATCTTTTCCCCATTGGAACAATATGGAGTTTGTCCTTGAGAAAATGGTTGATGCTTCCAGTACCTCTTGTATTATTCATTGTTTTATTTCCGTGACAATAATTTCTATGACAATATCTGTCCATGGTGGTAAAATAACTTTTGTTTGTTTTGATTCTATATTTCTACAGCTATATGCTAATGACTATTATTTTGTATGTGACATTGGCATACATTGGTTTCTTTGTGGAACCACACAGCTACTAATGTTTATTATACTGTGCTAATCTTTCCGTAAGTTTTGTCTCTCTAATGTTTAAAATATTTTAGTTTCCTAGGTGACTAACACTCCAGGAGTAGCAGATCTAGATATGATTCCTAAGCTATTGTGTTTATTGATATCTCTGTTGTGTATGTTTGAACCACAGTGCTTTACTAATATAAGACCGAGAGCATCATATTACCCATAAGCCTTAGGGCACTTTTAGACTGTTGTTTCCTTCTTTGTTATCAGTGGCAGCGGAAAATACAGAAACCTTTGCTTAAACATATTATGTTTCTGTTTTAACTTTTATTTTGTGTTATTTAACTGACTGATACTACGGTTTTGACTTTGGAGATACCCCACTACTTAACCGATATTTGTCTTATTAGTTTTCCAACTTTTGCTAAAATAATTATAATTTTGTATTTTATGCATTAAAGAGTAAGACTTGAATGGTTAGATTAAATGTTTTTATTATCATGGCATTGATATTAGTAATGTTGAAAATGCTAAGACATTTAGCAGTCAGTAGTGCCTCGTTTAATATATAGGAGTTATATATGAAGGCAACCCACTTCATTTTTTATTCTTTAGATTCTTTAATTATTACAGTATTCTAAAGATTTGAATTTATCACAATGCAGAACCTGTTTAAGAATGTGTTGTATTATTAAAGTGTCCTGTAATAGAAAATGTAGAACATGTGAAATAATTCATGCAGCCACTAGAAGGTGACTAGGATGTTTCAGACAACACTTGTTTTCATTCTGATGAATAGTGATGTACCGAACTGTCCACCGGCGAACAGTTCCCGGCGAACTTAGCGTGTTCGCGTTCGCCACGGCGGGCGGACACATGCGCAGTTCGATCCGCCCCCTATTCGTCATCATTGGGCAAACTTTGACCCTGTGCCTCTCGGTCAGCAGACACATTCCAGCCAATCAGCAGCACTCCCTCCCTTCCACACCCTCCAACCTCCCTCCCAGCATCCATTTTCGATTCATTCGGAAGATGCATGCTTAGTGAGAGGAGGGAAAGTTTAGCTGCTGCTGATTAGATAGGGAAATTGATAGCTAGGCTAGGGTATTCAGTGTCCACTACAATCCTGAAGGACTCATCTGATCTCTGCTGTAAGGACAGCACCCCAAAAAGCCCTTTTTAGGGCTATAACATCAGGCTGCTTTTTTTTTTTTCCTGTGTAATGTAATTGCAGGTGCCTGCCTGCCAGCTTCTGTGTGAGGTTCACATTGGATACTGTGCCTACTTGCCCAGTGCCACCACTCATATCTGTTTTAACAATAGGTTAAGCTTTACATTTAAAATAAATATTTTTTTTCACTGTAATAGAAGAGCAGTTGCCTGCCTGCCAGCTTCTGTGTGAGGTTCACATTGGATACTGTGCCCACTTGCCCAGTGCCACCACTCATATCTGTTTTAACAATTGGATAAGCTTTAGATTTAAAATAAATAATTTGTTTTCATTGTAATAGAAGAGCAGTTGCCTGCCTGCCAGCTTCTGTGTGAGGTTCACATTGGATACTGTGCCTACTTGCCCAGTGCCACCACTCATATCTGTTTTAACAATTGGTTAAGCTTTACATTTAAAATAAATATTTTTTTTACACTGTAATAGAAGAGCAGTTGCCTGCCTGCCAGCTTCTGTGTGAGGTTCACATTGGATACTGTGCCCACTTGCCCAGTGCCACCACTCATATCTGTTTTAACAATTGGTTAAGCTTTAGATTTAAAATAAATAATTTGTTTTCACTGTAATAGAAGAGCAGTTGCCTGCCTGCCAGCTTCTGTGTCAGGTTGGATGCCTTGCCCATTTGCACAGTCAGTGCCACCACTCATATCTGTTTTAACAATTGGTTAAGCTTTAGATTTTAAATAAATATTTTTTTTCACTGTAATAGAAGAGTAGTTGCCTGCCTGCCAGCTTCTGTGTGAGGTTCACATTGGATACTGTGCCTACTTGCCCAGTGCCACCACTCATATCTGTTTTAACAATAGCTTAAGCTTTAGATTTTAAAGAAATCATTTTTTTTCACTGTAATAGAAGAGCAGTTGCCTGCCTGCCAGCTTCTGTGTCAGGTTGGATGCCTTGCCCATTTGCACAGTCAGTGCCACCACTCATATCTGTTTTAACAATTGCTTAAGCTTTAGATTTTAAAGAAATCATTTTTTTTCACTGTAATAGAAGATCAGTTAGTTGTCTGCAAGCGTCTGGGTGTCAGGCCTACTTCAGCGTGTGCTCTGCAGACCTGTGCCAGCGTACTTTGACAGTTGCCAATCATATCTGGTGTCTCTTTAGTGTGCTTTTACAAAGAAAAAAGGTTTCCAGTGTAAGCTAATAGCAGCCAGTCAGTGTCCTTCAAGCGGCTCTGTCAGGCCTTCCTTCAGCGTGTGCCCTACACAACCCTGCCAGCGTACTTTGACAGTTGCCACTCATATCTGGTGTCTCTATAGCGTGCTTTTACAACCAAAATTTTGTTTCCACTGTAATAGAAGAGCAGTTGCCTACCTGCCAGCTTCTGTGTGAGGTTCACATTGGATACTGTGCCTACTTGCCCAGTGCCACCACTCATATCTGTTTTAACAATAGGTTAAGCTTTACATTTAAAACTAGAAAAGCTACAATTTCTGGGGAAATTGTGTGAAGTGTTCTTGCCTCCATCAGTAGTCTACAACTAGAGTGGGCGGAGTAACTGTTAGTATTTATTTATATAGCACATTTAATTGCAATGTTGTTGCCCAAAGTGCTTCACAGTTACATTAAAACATACAGTTATAAAAAATTAGCAGGTGTAAAAGGCTTTGTCTATGACATCACTTGCTGCTGCAGCCTTGCACAGGTCAGAGTATTTTGGCGGTTGCCATCTTCAAACGGTCGTATTTTAAAAACTATAATTCCTACAGTGAAGAGCTTTATATTGTGAGAATCACAAGACCCAGACCAACATTTTGATGTATAGTATGTCTCTGAGATATTAACAATGAAGGCACAGTCGCAGTTTAGAAATTGCCCTTCAAATGTGAGCTTTGCAGAGTGGAGTTTCAATGAATGTCAATGGAAGGCGTGAGTTGCAAACAAATGGTCATATTGTGAAAACTATCAGGACTATGGCTTAGCCGTGGACATTTCTAGTGGCAGCAGGGATAGCTGAACGTTTTGATATAAGATTTGTGTAGGTGGTCCTGAAAATGAGGGAGTGGTGGCAGTTTAGAAATCATGTCCTGATTTTTCAGCTTTTGCCAGCTCCCACTCTAGCTTTGCCATTCATTCCTATGGGACAAATTTCGCCACAAGAACGACGATATTCCGTGAACCATTCGGCGAAACGTTCCACAAAGTAATAGCAATCCGATCGGGAACAATCTGCACGTTTTGGTATATTTTTGTCTATGTAGTGTAAAAACTGTGGGAGGAGTTAGGGTGGCAAATTTGGCTATAATAAGAATAATAAGAATAATAATAATAATATATATGTGAGATAACATTAAGTGGTCTTGCTATGCAAGAACACTTAATAAATATTTTTTTTCACTGTAATAGAAGAGCAGTTGCCTGCCTGCCAGCTTCTGGGTGAGGTTCACATTGGATACTGTGCCCACTTGCCCAGTGCCACCACTCATATCTATTTTAACAATTGGTTAAGCTTTAGATTTAAAATAAATAATTTGTTTTCACTGTAATAGAAGAGCAGTTGCCTGCCTGCCAGCTTCTGTGTCAGGTTGGATGCCTTGCCCATTTGCACAGTCAGTGCCACCACTCATATCTGTTTTAACAATTGGTTAAGCTTTAGATTTTAAATAAATAATTTTTTTCACTGTAATAGAAGAGCAGTTGCCTGCCTGACAGCTTCTGTGTGAGGTTCACATTGGATACTGTGCCTACTTGCCCAGTGCCACCACTCATATCTGTTTTAACAATAGCTTAAGCTTTAGATTTTAAAGAAATATTTTTTTCACTGTAATAGAAGAGCAGTTGCCTGCCTGCCAGCTTCTGTGTCAGGTTGGATGCCTTGCCCATTTGCACAGTCAGTGCCACCACTCATATCTGTTTTAACAATAGCTTAAGCTTTAGATTTTAAAGAAATCATTGTTTTTCACTGTAATAGAAGATCAGTTAGTTGTCTGCAAGCGTCTGGGTGTCAGGCCTACTTCAGCGTGTGCTCTGCAGACCTGTGCCAGCGTGCTTTGACAGTTGCCAATCATATCTGGTGTCTCTTTAGCGTGCTTTTACAAAGAAAAAAGGTTTCCAGTGTAAGCTAATAGCAGCCAGTCAGTGTCCTTCAAGCGGCTCTGTCAGGCTTTCCTTCAGCGTGGGCCCTGCACAACCCTGTCAGCGTACTTTGACAGTTGCCACTCATATCTGGTGTCTCTATAGCGTGCTTTTACAATAAAAATTTTGTTTCCACTGTAATAGAAGAGCAGTTGCCGGCCTGCCTGCCAGCTTCTGTGTGAGGTTCACATTGGATACTGTGCTTACTTGCCCAGTGCCACCACTCATATCTGTTTTAACAATAGCTTAAGCTTTAGATTTTAAAGAAATCATTTTTTTTCACTGTAATAGAAGAGCAGTTAGTTGTCTGCAAGCGTCTGGGTGTCAGGCCTACTTCAGCGTGTGCTCTGTAGACCTGTTCCAGCGTGCTTTGACAGTTGCCAATCATATTTGGTGTCTCTTTAGCGTGCTTTTACAAAGAAAAAAGGTTTCTAGTGTAAGCTAATAGCAGCCAGTCAGTGTCCTTCAAGCGGCTCTGTCAGTCCTTCCTTCAGCGTGTGCTCTGCAGAACTGTTCCAGTGCACATTGCCAATCATATCTGGTGTCTCTATAGCGTGCTTTTAAAACCAAAATTTATTTTTCACTGTTATAGATTGAATAGCAGTTACTTGTCTTCAAGCGGGTGTCTCAGGCCTACAGTGTGTGCTCTGCAGAACTGTTCCAGTGCACATTGCCAATCATATCTGGTGTCTCTATAGCGTGCTTTTAAAACCAAAATTTGTTTTTCACTGTTATAGATTGAATAGCAGTTACTTGTCTTCAAGCGGGTGTCTCAGGCCTACAGTGTGTGCTCTGCAGAACTGTTCCAGTGCACATTGCCAATCATATCTGGTGTCTCTATAGCGTGCTTTTAAAACCAAAATTTGTTTTTCACTGTTATAGATTGAATAGCAGTTACTTGTCTTCAAGCGGGTGTGTCAGGCCTACAGTGTGTGCTCTGCAGAACTGTTACAGTTCACATTGCCAATCAAATCTGGTCTCACAGTAGCTTGCACGCATAGTACCACTAATCCCAAAAAAAATGACAGGCAGAGGCAGGCCACCCCGCAGGGGCCGTCGTGGTCGTGGTGCTGTGATTCCCTTTTGCCCTAGAATAATGCCCAGTTTTCAGAAGCCACGTACCCTGAACTTGAAAAGTTCTGAGGACATAGTTGACTGGCTAACACAGGACACCCAATCTTGTACAGCCTCCGCTCGGAACCTTGACGCACCATCCTCCTCCAGCTTAGCTTCAGGCACCTCTCAAGATACCACTCACCCGCCTGCCGCCACCACCAAAACTAGCACCACAGCCGCTTTACTTGGTATGTCAGAGGAGTTATTCACACACCCGTTTGAAGAAATGAGTGATGCGCAACCATTATTGCTAGAGGATGTAGATAACAGGGATATGTCTCAGGCAGGCAGCATTAAACACATGGAGGTACGGTGTGATGATGATGATGTTGTACCCGCTGCTGCTTCCTTTTCTGAGTTGTCAGATACAAGCGAAGCGGTTGATGATGACGAGGCGTCCATGGATGTCACGTGGGTGCCCGCTCGGCAAGAAGAAGAACAGGGCGAAAGTTCAGATAGGGAGACAGAGAGGAGGAGGAGACGAGTTGGAAGCAGGGGGGGGTCGTCGCAAGGAGCTAGTGGCACAGTCAGACAGCATGCATCGGCACCCGGGGTCAGCCCGACAGCACGCCAATCAACGCATGCTGTGTCCACCACCAGAATGCCGTCATTGCAGAGCTCAGCAGTGTGGCATTTTTTTGTGTGTCTGCCTCTGACAACAGCGATGCCATTTGCAACCTGTGCCAAAGGAAACTGAGTCGTGGGAGGTCCAACACCCACCTAGGTACAACTGCTTTGCGTAGGCACATGATCTCACATCACAAACGCCTATGGGATCAACACATGAGTACAAGCAGCACGCCTACTCTAAGCCGCCATCCTCCTCCTGGTCCAGCATCTTCAGCCACGTCAACCACTGCTGTCTTTCTTGCCCCCTCTCAACCATCCGCCACTCCGTCTCCCGCCTTGAGCAGTTCCCACTCATCTGCCCACAGTCCTGTGTTTCTGTCAAGGACATGTTTGAGCGTAAGAAGCCAATGTCACCAAGTCACCCCCTTGCCTAGCGTCTGACAGCTGGCTTGTCCGAACTATTAGCCCGCCAGCTTTTACCATACAATCTGGTTGAGTATCATGTGTGTATCACATGTGTGTATCAGTGTGTATCATGGTCTCTGTGGACGGTGAACAGTCTCTATTCTGCTCTGTGTCAGTGTGTATCATGGTCTCTGTGGACGGTGAACAGTCTCTATTCTGCTCTGTGTCAGTGTGTATCAGGGGTTTTGAGGACAGGTGTCAATCCATATCTGCCAAGTGACCCTATGTAGGGGGAACAGTCCCTATTCTGCTCTGTGTCAGTGTGTATCAGGGGTTTTGAGGACAGGTGTCAATCCATATCTGCCAAGTGACCCTATGTAGGGGGAACAGTCCCTATTCTGCTCTGTGTCAGTGTGTATCATGGTCTCTGTGGACGGTGAACAGTCTCTATTCTGCTCTGTGTCAGTGTGTATCATGGTCTCTGTGGACAGGGAACAGTCTCTATTCTGCTCTGTGTCAGTGTGTATCAGGGGTTTTGAGGACAGGTGTCAATCCATATCTGCCAAGTGACCCTATGTAGGGGGAACAGTCTCTATTCTGCTCTGTGTCAGTGTGTATCAGGGATCATTAGGATAGGTGTCAATCCATATCTGCCAAGTGACCCTATGTAGGAGGAACAGTCCCTATTTTGCTCTGTGTCAGTGTGTATCAGGGGCTTTGAGGACAGGTGTCAATCCATACCTGCCAAGTGACCCTATGTAGGGGGGGCAGTCTCTATTCTGCTCTGTGTCAGTGTGTATCATGGTCTCTGTGGACGGTGAACAGTCTCTATTCTGCTCTGTGTCAGTGTGTATCATGGTCTCTGTGGACAGGGAACAGTCTCTATTCTGCTCTGTGTCAGTGTGTATCAGGGGTTTTGAGGACAGGTGTCAATCCATATCTGCCAAGTGACCCTATGTAGGGGGAACAGTCCCTATTCTGCTCTGTGTCAGTGTGTATCAGGGGTTTTGAGGACAGGTGTCAATCCATATCTGCCAAGTGACCCTATGTAGGGGGAACAGTCCCTATTCTGCTCTGTGTCAGTGTGTATCATGGTCTCTGTGGATGGTGAACAGTCTCTATTCTGCTCTGTGTCAGTGTGTATCATGGTCTCTGTGGACAGGGAACAGTCTCTATTCTGCTCTGTGTCAGTGTGTATCAGGGGTTTTGAGGACAGGTGTCAATCCATATCTGCCAAGTGACCCTATGTAGGGGGAACAGTCTCTATTCTGCTCTGTGTCAGTGTGTATCAGGGATCATTAGGATAGGTGTCAATCCATATCTGCCAAGTGACCCTATGTAGGAGGAACAGTCCCTATTCTGCTCTGTGTCAGTGTGTATCAGGGGCTTTGAGGACAGGTGTCAATCCATACCTGCCAAGTGACCCTATGTAGGGGGGACAGTCTCTATTCTGCTCTGTGTCAGTGTGTGTCATGGTCTCTGTGGACGGTGAACAGTCTCTATTCTGCTCTGTGTCAGTGTGTATCATGGTCTCTGTGGACAGGGAACAGTCTCTATTCTGCTCTGTGTCAGTGTGTATCAGGGGTTTTGAGGACAGGTGTCAATCCATATCTGCCAAGTGACCCTATGTAGGGGGAACAGTCTCTATTCTGCTCTGTGTCAGTGTGTATCATGGTCTCTGAGGACGGGGAACAGTCTCTATTCTGCTCTGTGTCAGTGTGTATCAGGGCTGGGCTTTGAGGACAGGTGTCAATGTTAGGTGATTTCTGCCCTTTATGGATTAAAAGCAGACTCTGCATCAACTGTGCAATTTTCCATGGGAGTTTTGCCATGGATCCCCCTCTGGCATGCCACAGTCCAGGTGTTAGTCCCCTTGAAACAACTTTTCCATCACTTTTGTGGCCAGAAAGAGTCCCTGTTGTTTTTAAAATTCGCCTGCCCATTGAAGTCAATGGCGGTTCGCGCGGTTCGCGAACATTTGCGCAAGTTCACGTTCGCCGTTCGCGAACCGAAAATTTCTGGTTCGCGACAACACTACTGATGAAAGAAGAACTAAACAGACCTCCAAGTCATGTCACCTACCTGTACTTGTGGTTAGAATCCACAAATAGATGCTAAGTAGTCACAATGGAAGATTTGAATATATATTATTGATTACTGCGCTATTCAAAAGATAAAAACTGAATGTTGGGCAAAATGGGTCCCTGCTTTACTGAAAGTCCACGATTGACCCATAGCAATCCATAAAACCCATCCTAATTTGTTCCTTAGGACGTGAACTTAGAAAGCATGATTTAAATGTATCCACTTATATGTTATAGTGTTGTAAAACTACTATCAATAAGATGGCAAGAGATAACATACGCTCACATGTTAAACTCATTATTTAAAATATATTTGAAGGAATGTGGAATCATAGAAAGCACATTTGCATATGGATAAAAATAGACAGAGTTTTACGTTATTGTACAGTATTCAGTTATACCCAAACATGACCAGAGACCCAAAAGCAAATGGTTTTAATTCTCTTTTTATTTGACAGGGTCAAATTGTGTAAATGGGAATAACTCGATAACTCATTCCTCGAATGGAAAATAAGTTTAGAGACCCAATCTTCAAGTGTATATAAATTAGTTAACTCAAACATACATTTTGTAAAATACCTTAATTACACTCTTATTAAAATTACATATATATCTACTGCATTGAAAATGGCATGCCTACTACAGTAAACATTGGCCTAGGTTCTGATGAATATGGTGTTCTTAATCCTACCATCAGGGACCCACCAAATTCCATTGGAACTCCTGTCCCAAGTGTTGGGAACCAATACACTAAAAACAGCCACAAATCATCTGCACAAGTTCATGATTATTTTTATGGTTATTTTACATAACTATGAAGGTTTCTTAACATCATTCTGTATTTTACTTTATCATTTTGGAAAAATGTTAAACCCCCAACCATAGAAAATGCCTTCCTATATGCTGTTACAATTTTTTTGGTAAAAAAATAAAATGGGGTCAAAAATCCTTTATAAGAATGGGATATATATATAAGGATTTTTGACCCCATTTTTTTTACCCCAAAAAAATATATATATATCCCATTCTTATAAAGGATTTTTGACCCCCACTGGTTTTGTTGGTTTATGGCTGGCACAATGGATTTAACAAGCTGTTGATTAGATCAGTTATAATGTTAGTCATGTGTTCATAAAACATCTGTAGACACAGATCTGTGCTCTTATTTGCATGAATTCATTATAATGAACCTCCTTTTGCTTAGCAACCTAACTGTAGCTGTCACAATTTATATATTCTCAGCTTTATCTAGGAATGGAGGCATTTAATTAGCAACTGCAAAAATAACATATCTTTTTTTGGATATAACACAGTGATAATAACGCACTAACATTGTATAATCCATACCTAAATCAATATGTAAGCAGGACAATGATCTGATCACCCAAAGTCATTTTCAAAACAGACCATATTTATCAGAAGATACCATATTTATCAAAACAAAATAAGAGCTACTCTGGTAAAAGTGCTAAATACTAAGATCATTCTAAAGGTTTCCATGGTAATAGTTTTTGTGACTTATAAAGAGCAATTTTCAGAAGAGTTTCTAAGGGTAGAATAATCACCTCCAGATTGCCAACAATACGGCAATGTTTACATTTCAGAGCTAAAAAAAACTCTAGTGGCTGTCACCCTGACAATCACTAAATGGTACTTCCATGCCCTGAATGGAGTCATACTCGATTGTTGGTATTCCACATCCTCACGTATTGCATGAGGACATTAAAGTTCAATGTTTCTCATAAAGAAGCATTAGACTGGTACATTACAGGAACCCTAGATACATGGACATCTCCTGAGTCCTTGAAAGTTAGGGGTTAACTTTTATAGGTTTATAATTTTGAAACCCTTATTATTGCTATATGATAGGTGTGTGTGTGTTTCCCATAAATGAAAGCACAGCAAATTTGTGCTAAATAATATGTCAGATTTAGTTTTTATCCATTATTAGAATATAGATATTTGTTTTATTTTTGCAATTCTGAAAATGAGTTATAGTGTGTGTTGTACTACTGTAAATTTAACAAGCCAAAGTATTTTTGCATCCCTGCAGATTGTATTTATTTGACATGATAAGTCAAAATCTATCTTAAAAAAAAAAGAAAGAAACACTCAAATATTCACTAATCCAGCCTTAGAGACTTATATTACAGAAAATAAGAGAGCGCTCTGCATGAGGCTGAGATCCTGGAGTGAGCCACATAAAGAAACTGTTTGGCCTGTATCGTACAAATTATCAGAGCTTTTAGAAAATGTTTTAGAAGATTATATTAGCTTTTGATTTGAAGAGAAATCACTACATCCCACAGAAGACCAGCATGCCTGCTTTTTGCACACGGTTTCTGCTTGCTCCCAGGCATTTGTCTATAGCATTTTACATGCACAACCATTTTTGTTTGCTTCTTTTTTTTGTTTGACATTCTGGCATTTTTGAAACCTAACCGTTTTGGAGATATAAAGCAATCTTGACCATTTTACTGATACATTTTACTCTCTCCACATGTATCATTACTGAGTCATTTCCAAGACTGCACTGAAGTCTCTTAAATTTGAGTTATTGTACGTGTATTTCTGAAGAATCAAATTTTAGCAACTCTGTAATTGAGGGAATAGAATGTGAAAGCAACGTGATACTTAAAACAAAGTTATATATCTATTGTCTACTTTCAAATCTAAAAGGCTATTGGAGTTGGTACACATTTTTGAGTTACACAACATTGCTTTGAAATTGCTTATGGAAGCATGACATGATTTATGCAAACAAGAAAAATCTGTGTGCCAGAAAATATTTGTCTTTGGCACTTAGTATCAAGGTAACATAAATTGAATACAGTGAATATTGGGTACCAGATGACTGGCTTACTGCCAATGAGGAGTTAGGAACGTAGCAGCCATTGACAATTTCTTGCAAATGGACACATTTTATAAAAAAGTCCATTTTAATTTTGTAATAAAAATAATATTAATATAGCACTAAGGTGTGCATGTTTTATTGTGTCTTTTAAGCCCATCATTCCAATTAGTTTAGTTGTATTTTCAAAGGAAACTGAGATGACATTTAAACCCCTCCATTAATTACTCTAATAAAGCATGTAATTGCTTTTCCTGGGCATCTTGCCACCCTTGTCTTGTATACAATGCTGGTGATGCCAAATTTAAGGCATTAACATGCCTGTGTATTGTCCTCAATAAGCAGTTTGATTGAGCGGTGGTCCATTTCGAATATACGCATGGGATTTATCTCTGATGATTAACATCTAATCTTGCAAATAATGAACTACTGAGGTATCTTCCACAGGTAGCAATTTGATATTGGCCTGATAAAGCCCGTATCTATATTCTATATTTTATTAAAGTTTACCCCCAAAAAAGTGGGTTATAAGTAGTCTCATCATTCTAAAATTAAAATTACTATCACAAAGCAATGACTCATTTACAAAATATTCTAAGAGCATTGCATGGATACTTTCATAAAAAGCATGGACGATAGGCTTCATTACAAAAATGATGTCTATGTGACTTAGTTACTTGTAGCATGCTTTAATAGTTTCAAAAACATTACAGTGATATTCAATAAAGTAAGAATTCAAAGTACAATACAAAGTGAATTTCAAATTTAAGGTCAAAATAGCTGTTCTGGAAACATTCTGCAAGTCAGTTATGCTTTTACTTCGGCTACTCTAGCCTTACATTTAAAATTTGCATTCTCGTTTTAGTAAACTAACTCCGTTAATATTCAAAACCATTCTTTCTTTAGTAAAATTACTAACATATATATTTATCTGGAATGATTTGGTCCTTCTTTTAGGATCCCGGAGTTTACACTATAAGCAGTGAAATGGGAATCAAGTTCAGTATGGTATGGAAATAGAAATTGGTTCCTGATTCACTGTTTCTGCAGTATTCTTTGTGTCCCCTTGGGAGGATGAGAAAATCTAATATGAAGTGGTCGGTAGGTAACCCTAAAGAATAATAATAATAACTTCCATGGCTCAATGCCAGACTCTAGGAAGACAAAGCATCCTAAAAGTAGAGTTAACACGATTTTCATAATTGCATATGAAATGTATTCATGGCAAATTAATGTTCTTTGCAAATTATGCTGTTTGTAACTTCTGAAACTCCCAGCATCCCAGCACCAGGAGCCACCACACTTTGAGCATTGGATAGCAAAATAAAGAGTCTTCAGCGGGGTGAGAGCGGAGTTCACTCTCCCCTGCCTATACTGCATTCTAACAAAGCACAGAGGGGGATATGACATCACATTACACCTTCCATTCTTCTAGGGAACACAATAGTGGATCAGTAGCTGGGTTGATCACAAAAAAGCCACCCTCCTTCCCAGAGAGCAAGATAAATGGAGGGTGGCGGAAGGGGAGCTGTAGGGAGGGACACCAAGCACCATCACTCCTAGAGAAGAAGGCAATTGGAGGGTGACTGTCAGAAAGAGCAGTAAGCAGCTATCAGTCTCTCACTGGGATACATTTCACCACTGACACTGTCACCAGTACACCACAGTGTATGTGTATGTGTATGTGTATGTGACAGTTTAAGTGTGTGTGTGACAGTGTGTGTTACTCACAGTGTATGTGTGTGTATGACAGTGTGTCTCTCAGCATGTGTTTTTGTGCCTGACAGTGTATGTGTGTGTGACGGTGTGTGTATGCAGAGTGTATGAGTGTGTATGTGTCTGACAGTGTGTTTTGTGTCCATGAATGTGCATATCCAAGAAGAAAAAACTCACAGGCACTCCAACTTCAAGCCGCAGGCAGATTTATTATGACAGAATGCAACGCAACGTTTCGACCGGAAAGGTCTTTTTCAAGCTTTTTCCAGCTTGAAAAAGACCTTTCCGGTCGAAATGTTGCATTGCATTCTGTCATAATAAATCTGCCTGCGGCTTGAAGTTGGAGTGCCTGTGAGGTTTTTCTTCTTGGATTATTGTACTGGGATTGCTGGTCCTGCTCTGGAGCACCCTTGGCCGTTGGGACTGAGTGCGGTTCTAATCACTTACTCTGCTCATGAATGTGCATATGTCACTGACCTATGTGTGGCACTGAATATCCATGTGGTTTTGTGTTTCTGACAGTTACATCAGTGAGCCTGTCTGGAATAGTTGTGTGTGTGCATGAGAGTGTGCATTTATCAAGGTGTATAAATATTTGTGTATGTATCAGTCAGGGGCGTATTAGCCGCGAGGCAAGCAAGGCATTTGCCTTGGGTGGCATTTTCCAGGGGGCGGCAAAAAAAGCCGCCCCCAAATGCCCAAGGCAAATGTCTTGTTAGCCTTGCGGCTAACAGACATGCTGGGCTGCTGGGCGGTCGGGCGGCGCTGGTGGGCGGCTGGCGAGGGAGCACTTCCTCTGAGCTGTCTGCTCAGCAACCTCGCGCGCCGCAGAGTGAGGCTGGGAGCCGGAATATGACGTAAAAAAAAAAATAGAAGAAAAACTGTTAATTTCTTATGTGTGATGTAAATATATTTTTACTTTCGGATCAATAAGATGGATTCACAATATTCATAAAAGATATCTGAAATTATGCACTGTTTTTTATGCGTGTTTTTTTTTTACAAAAAAAAAAACCTGTGAGCTTGCAAGATAATGCAAATAGGATTTTCACTGGCATAATTAGCCTGTGCTAAAATTAGGCTGTAAAATTTAGTGTACATGAGCAGCAAATTGACTTGATAAAATTAGACTTGGAAAACAAATTGAGTTTTTCGGTTTGAAAGTGGAATTTCTATTGAAGTGGAAATGTCATCAGTCAGATTCTTATACCATAAATTACCTATTTGTTTTGCTTTTTTTTCTATTATGTTTTTAATAACCCTCTATTTTATTTAGTAATATTTGTATTTAAATTGAATGCAAACCTTTCCTGTAGACCTTCAGGAGAATGTATGTTCATGTTCGGAATCATTGGAAATGAGGACTTGTGACACCAATGACCTGATATTGTCCTTATCCAATAAACATTTCAATTGTTTTCAGAAATGAGCACCAGTTTTATTTTCTAACGTGAACATTGGTCGAAATTTCGAATTTAGGGACAAAGTAGCTCATCTAGAACTATAGCTGAATTTGAGAATTTTTCCAGTTTGGCTATTTTGGCGTTTAAGGAACAATATAGACACCCAGACCACATCATTGAGATGAAGTGGTCTGGATGAATTGTGTCCCCCGTTCTAGCCCTGCAACTGAAAATATTCTGGTTCTGCAGGAACAGCAATGTTTTCTTTGCAGGGTTAACCTGCCTCTAATGACTCTCATAAAAGTCCTCTATTTCTATCACATGGCCTCAGAGAGACACAGCATGGCATTTATTGTGCATGCGCACTAGCCTCCCAATGCTTTCCCATGGGAGATGATGATCTCAGCCAAACAGGTAGATCTTTACCGAGACAACCAGCGCTGTGAGAGAGAACCATGCAGTGGTTCCCCGTAACCTAAATGGTAACTAGGGCACTATATAGCATTAGAAATACATGCCTGCATTCCCGACTCTATAGTGTTTAGTTACATTTGAAATTCACTTTGAATTTCAGGCAATTACCGTGTTATTAAATAACCATGCAAAAGTACTCTTATGATGAATGTACATATCACTTTAAATACGCAGATATCTTGTCTTTCATAGTAGAATATTTGAGAAGTGTTAGGGTATATTGTCCTTTTCCTCTGTGGCAAATAATGCAGTTTGTAAAATTATTTTGCTAAACCCAATAAGTAAATTAAATGCAAGGAAACCTAGGAACCTTTTTTTTTTCCAACTCAACTATAACACTTTAAAAAGTTAATTAGAGTTTTAAATCCAAGCCCAGCTCAAATGAAGGATTATAGAGGGTAATGATATGCAAATTGCCAGGTACCTGATAAGACTTTGTGAAAGACCTATACAAATTGTCAGCCAAATCTGAACCACATAGTGTGATGTTAATTATGAGAAAAACACTGGATAGTATATACAGCAATCAGCCATTGGTGCTTATTATCTGCTGTTTGGTTTAATCTTCAAGGTTAGAATAGGATTAGGTAAAGTTTTAGGTATACAGTAAAATAAAAGTTTTACTTTGCATACTTTTAGATTTACAGTTTTATAATTGCGCTATGGAATTTGTTTCATCGTGAATAAAGCTTAAGATGTCTTTTTTTTAAATTGAAACATATACATTTAAAATGTTGCCTTTTAAATAGCAAGTTTTAAATGCCGATACTTTAGCGAAGCAGAAATGCTGCTGCCTTGATAAGTAGCATTGCCACTAATAACCGTGTTTATAGAGATGCTGCTACGATAAGATTTGGGTTAGGGGAGATTTCGTGAGTAAGTGTTATAGGATATGAGATGTCAGGTGTCTGTAGGTTAGCAAAATGTAGAGTTAAGAAGCGCCTGCCATGGAGATGCTTGTGACTGTCACCCCAAATGATTCTCAGCCATACAAATGATAGGAAAGAATATACAAAAATAATGTAAAATAAAACTACAGCAATCAAAATGAAAATGCCATCAACCCAGTAGCCTAATAAGGAGTGGTGCTAATCTTCGAAAGATGACAGTCAGGAGGAGCACACAATATCCTTTACTTAAACTGTCAAACAATTGATGCTTTTCGTAGTCTCTCTGAATGCTTCTCTACCTGGTCTCACAGTAATGCTTTGAACGGCACCAAGAGTGAGTGTAAGGGGCAAGTACTTGACATCATATCCCACCTTCTCACCACTCACCTTGCATGCTGATTGCTCAAAGTTGCACTAATTAACCAGGCAGAGGATATGTCTATATATACACACACACAACGAGGGAACCGGCTCATTATCTAAATGAAAATGTACAAAAGAAATATAGTGTAATACTGTTATACAATTTTTACACTGCGCAATTTGAAATGCACTCACAAGATCTTGTATAGTTCAGGCATTCATGGGGCCTCCCCTGATGATACGGGGGGCTTGGGGGATTCCCCTGGATACTTCCACTCAAGTACAGGACTCTGGGTGAAGGTTGAAAAAACAGCGGCTTTAATAATATATAAAAATATATAAAATAAATACAAACATATATATAAAAATATATAAAATAAATACAAATACATTTTTGTATTTATTTTACATATTTTTATATATCATTAAAGCCGGTGTTTTTTCAACCTTCACCCGGAGTCCTGTACTTGAGTGGAAGTATCCAGGGGAATCTCCCAAGCCCCCCATTTCATCAGGGGAGGCACCATGAATGCCTGAACTATACAAGATCTTGTGAGTGCATTTCAAATTGCGCAGTGTAAAAATTGTATAACAGTATTACACTATATTTCTTTTGTATATTTTCAGTTAGATAATCAGCCTGTTCCCTCGTTGTGTGTGTATATATATTCTTGTGGTCAAGTAGATTGCCAGCTGGGAGCAATCTGAGGGAGGCTGTATTCACAAACTATTGATAAGTATCCTTATATATAAGTGTATTTGTATAAGGTATATTTCAGAGGATATGTCTAGCCTCTTCTATTATCCTGCTCAGCCACACAACAGTCTAGGTAGGTGGGAGATTCCAATGTGACCGTGGTAGGGGGCTTAAAAAGACACACAGAAGTGATATACATGGTGTAAGGGGGTCAGAAGAGTTGTCTAAAAAATTGAGGATGGTCAGAGAAGGAAGGTTGTCAAGAGAGACAACCAAGAGTGTAAAGGGTGCCAGAAGAACCACTCAAGGAAGTGAGGGGAGCAGAGAGATACACAAAAATTCCAGTGGGATAATATGTCCCCAAATCTACATTTATGTGTAAATTGTTAGTACAGAAATGGAGAAGGGTACAATTACTGCAGAGTTCTGTATGTTCCAACTGAGCAGATAGAAATGATGCAATAATGCAGTGTCTGAATCCATCGCCCCCCCCATGTACACACATTCATTATACCATTAACGAAACGTTATATAGTGTGTGTACGTGTGTGTGTTTGTGTGTGTGCATTTATGAAGCGTATGTGTGTTCATATGTGTGTTTGTGCGTGTAATTCCCAAGTCATTAGCTTTAATAAAACTCCTTTTTTTTCCTAAATGCAAGAATGACTACCCATAGAAATATGCGTGATGCTTGGACCCACTAATTAAATAGATGTGAGATGTGCTCCATACAAGCAGCAAACAAGCAGAATCTGCACAACCCAAGCGTAAATTACTACAGCAGAAACAAAGCCTTAGTGATCTCAAAACCCATTAACGTGGACATAGTAATTAAAAATGGATGGGATGGGGGAGCTTTTACAATTTAGGATGCTCACTCATCCAACACATATTAAATTAGCAGGTTCAATTACACCATCATTTTCTAGTCATGTGGATATTCTTGCAGCCAAGGGAAAGATTCTGATGCCAGGGTTCCTGGAAAAATGACTGAAAAAGAGCAGCCTTGAAATACTTTTTCTTTTGTAAGCTTTGTTTTTGGAATGCTCCACCTATACCTAAACATTCCTTCTAACTTATTCAGCTGGAACATAATTATGTTAATTGTGGCCTCTTTGTTCGTACTGTGGTCCACATACTTTTTTTCCTTATTTTCTTCCCTCTATTTCTTCTTGCTTACTTAATTTTTCATTTAACTGTTATTGTCCATTATATTTTTAAATAGATTCTCATGGCACTCAGTCAGCTAGTGTTCCGGAGGTGCATTTCCATAAGTGCCATATACTTACCACGAACGCTGTCCACGTCTTTCTCCAATGCAGCTTTCCCTTCTTCTGGCATTCTTACCAATGCCTGCTGCTGCATGCCAGAGCCTTTTAAAGGTTCCATCTCCTTTGATCACATTGATGATGCGAACGTGCATGTGTCGTCACGCAGGATATTCGTGTACACGTTCTGTGTTACATGGGACAAAGCCCATAGCTTTTTGGTTTAGTGTGCCCTGTCATGGTATCCATTTGCTTAGTTTATCTGAGTTTGCCTTATTTCATGTAAATCTCTGACTTATCTGACCTTGGTTTGTCCTTGACCATTTTTTTAATCTATTGTCCTTGACCTTGGTTCAATTTCTATTCTATTGTCTGTACTACTTGTCCTGTACTACTCTTTTTGCATTCAGTCCGGCCATGCCAAGGGCTGGTGATATGTTTTTCCACCAAATTGTGTCTCATAGTTATCCATGACATAGATGGCTCAAGATCTTGTGTTAGATCATTATCTCTTTTTCATATGACCCTTCTATTTTATAATCTATTTTTTTCTGTTTTAAAATCTGCACTATTATAAATGTTTTGCTAGTTATATTTTATATTTGTTTTTTGTTTTTCTCAAAAAAAAAAGTTGATTTACATGGGGACTTTGGAGTAAGTTCAGGTACAAAATAGCTGAATTAAAAAAAGGCTGATGTTCCCTCTTTGACTGTTTCGGCTAAAGATTTCAGGTTCTCTTAGTCACTTAGAATTCTCAATGATTTATATATATATATATATAAATTGTCTTTTGACTAACTGCTGTAGAACAATTACTACATTCATTAATTAGTCATTTTTTTACAGTTAGTCTTAGTATGAAATTATTAATCAAAAAGAAATAGTAAGAAATTACTAATCAATATATTGATAACTAATCACTATTTAATAACAACTTCAAATCATTGTGTTTTAATGAAGGGCACCTCAACCATTCTGTAGTTTAAAACCTGCTTTCTTCTCTAAATAATATCAGCCCTTCTGTTTATTAAGCATGTTATGCAATGCATTGTACGGCTACTATCCTCTCCTTTTCAACTGTTATGTATTTGCAGCTAACTTTGTTTTTCCAATCACAGGAGAATTGTACATTAAGATGCACTTTTCTTCTCCTCCTTCCTCCCCAGCTATTACTTCCATCCCTATAGCCCTCCCACCATCTGTTTGTTGGCATAATCAATCTGCTATTCAGCAATCTCACGTTCCCCTTCAAATCACTTTTTCCGAGAGACATCATTAACACAGAGTGTTTAAACTATTACCTTCATGAACCAAAATAGCCTAATACCACAAATTAAGCAATTCCGATGTTCTGAGTTACATTAGATCTCCAAGGGTGCTTGAGAAAAAATGTCTTCATTAACATTATATTGTATTTTTATTTGTTGCGTTCTATGATCGCAGTTGGACAAAATAACAGGGATGATTTACTATGTTTCCACCTACTTCTCCGAGTACCAATCTCACTATGCTCTCACTGAAACATTTATTATAAGTAACTCGTAGGATAATTGCATTCTGTTAGAAAAAAAATATATAATTATTTATCTAGCGATGTCATCATTATCAATGGCAATTTTGTTAAAAATCATTTGAAAAAAAAATTCTAACAGAATGGAATCATTTCTGATTCCAATTTAAACAAATTAAAGAACAAGTGGCTGAAGGTTAATGGAATATACTGAAGGTAGGGATCGTTTTTTCAATACTTGAGGAGAGGATTGTTATATATATCTGAGGTTTCATTTGCCTTTAATCAAGGTGCCATTGTAACTGTAGTGTACTGTAAATGTTCAGACATTGGTGGGGTTTGTTCAGCCAATTTATTGCCCTTTATCCATCTCTGCCTCATACACAACCTTCTTTACTCCAGTATTTTCACATTCTCTTCTATCACTTCTATTCTTTAACATTTGTTTATATGGGTATTTTTACTTTTAATTTCACTCATCTTGTCTATCTTTGACCTAGGCTTGCTGTAAGAACTATAGCAGGTTTCTTTTTCAGAAAAGCAAACTTTACTGGTGAATAAACTAGAGCAGTGGTCCCCAACCCAGTCCTCATGGACCACCAACAGTCCAGGATTTATTCATTTCCCTGTTTTATTTCAATGGAGATACATGCAAAACCTGGACTGTTGGTGGCCCATGATGACTTTCTTGGAGAACACTGTACTAGAGGATTTGATCAAAGTTAACACAAACACTGCTTACTATAACAAAGTGTCGGTTAACCATAAAGAAAGAGAAAATTGGGATAATGTGTTCACTGTATTTAACTGCAGTCAACATGCATTTGTAAAATCACCATCTACTGTTGGAGTCTGTCAACCAACCTAATTATATGATTACTTGCACTGCTGCTCTAACTCAGTCTTCATCACCCAAAGTACACCGGTAAGAGGGTCATCATATATTATGACTAATTCTGCTCCTACAACTCAGTCTTCATGACCCATTTGCTTTAATCCCTGTTGATTTGTTTTCCGTTGTATATACTTTTTGTCTCTAAAATGCAATCTGAGCCTGGATTCCAGAAATGTCATCTACAAATGTATTCTATATTTCCCAGACTTAATATTAAGGTTCAACTTGTCGTAGTCAACAATACTAGCATATGTATTGTCTTTCTCACCTCTCTGGATGTTTTTTTGTGTATTCTTCTTTCTTGTGTCCTCTATCAGAGGCCTGGGAGTATGCGGATTCTGTGTAGTATTGTAGTTGTCCCTAGAATTGCACCCTTCTGGACAGTGATCTCAGACGTCCCACCTGGAATCTGCTGAAGTCACTCTCCTAACTTTGGGGTTCCAGCTCCAATAGCTCCTATCATAGCTGGCACTGCTACTGCCTTCACTTTCCAAATCCTTTCTACCTTTGCTTTCACTCCTTGGTATTTGTCCACGTACATTCGTACATTCCTTCTTTTTGATGTATGGGTACTGGGTATTGCCACAGGCACCACCATGCAGTCTTATGTTCCTTGTATACCACTATAAGGTCCGGTTAGGTGGACAGCAGTCTGGGTCTGGAAGTCCCACAGAATCTCAGCCCTGTCATTCTCAACTACCCTTTGTGGTTCCTACCATTTGAACTTAGGCAATTCTGTTTCATATGCTGTGCAGATGTTTCAGTATACATTCCTAGCAACTTGTCTGTATGCTATCCTTGTTAACAACTTGCACCCAATCTGCACCTTGTGTCTGGTCTGGTAGATCCCCACTCTAGTGCTGAGTGCTTACTTTGAGGCAATAATTCTCACTTTAGTAAATATCCCTGCAAATTGTAAGACACAGTTGCTGAGAACTGAGAAAATAATAATTGTTTTGCCTTATGAACTTTCCCAAATCATGAGGTCTCAAAATAGTTGAAGTTCATTAGTTCCATTAGAGAGGACACATGCATGAACAAACAGCATAAAAAACACATTCCTATTTTAGTTCGACAACAGAAAATGATTTTGACCTTGGCTAAGGGAGATTCACCTGTTATGCCTGTAGGCACCTTTAGTCATTATTTTGTGACTATACGTGCCCTTTTGTTCACCACACTTTGTGGTGTAAAAATTAAATGAAATAAATATTACACACCTTGTTACTAGTTCCAGGATTCCTCCGCTACAGCCTCCAGCTTTGCCTTTGGTGATGTCAGCAGAAGCACTGGATTGCAGAGTGCACACGGAGCAGAATTTTGCACTTATCCAATCAAATGCTGCTATCAGACTTTGTCTTTGAATTCACTTTGAATGCTTGGTTACTTTCCATGTAGTGAAAACACAATAAGCATCTAATGGTTCTCTTAATGTTTCAAAAACTCTCAAAGTATTGTAAAGGTGAGATCACGATTGTGTTAACATTTACAGTTCATCAGCAGTCTTTCACATTTCGATGATTTAGATGTAACTATGATTAATCAGCTGTAGAAATACCAATTAATTATTTGATGGGGTCCAGGCGATACATGATTGATTCATTGGGGACTTGTATGGAAATACACTTTTAAGATTTTGACAGGGATATGCCAGCATGAAAACAAATGGATGTATTTTTGTGTCGCTTTATAACTATTATAACTAGAAATTGTCAAGCTATATGTAAGTTCATACTCTGATGGACTCAGCATTTTTGATACCAGCATTTGATGGAAACTATGTACATAACATGTGTATCTATTGATTTATGTTTCAATATTGTTATGTGTAATGTTTAGTCTCTAGAGCCATTTCATTTTAGAAATAATTATTAAGAGTTAAGTTTCAAAACTATTTAAAAAATGCAACAGAGATAAAAGAAAGACCTTCAGTATGTTGCTCACGAAGAGGTCATATGAGGGAAATCCTTCCTAAAACAACAATTTGTGCAGGCTTAAATGTTGCCGCTCAAGTGTGTAGAACGTTACAATTCTAAGCCGAATAATAGAAGTCAATGATTCAGAAAATAGAGAGAGGACAAATAATTTAAGGTTCTTTGCCAAGAACTAAATATATGGATCTTGGAGATTTTCTAAAGTCAAGACATGGTTTGAAATGGTCTGTGAAAATGAAATAAACTCATTTTTTGAAAGCATAGCACAGGCTATTTAGGTCACCATTCTAAAGACAGCTAAAGCAAGTCAGCAAAATAAAAAAAACTAAAAAAAAAACACAGATGGCTCCAGTAATCAAAATCATGAATGGCTGAAATGTATGCAATTTACAAACTGACCTTAATAAGATATGTGTTGAAAAATGACATAACCAACACTTCACTGCATTCACAGAGGTCAAAATAAATTAATTTTAATGGAGAAAGATTTCAAAACCTTGTATGTCTCCCTTTCAAAAAGAGAGTATTTGAAAATATTAAACGCTGGTGTCCTTGTCACATGTAAGACAATGTTATAAGGGTTGGCTATTTTTTCACATCCAACAGTGCTGTTAGAATTTAGAGATATGTTTATAATTTAACATCACTTATGTGTAATGATGGTTAAACGTAAAAATGAGTTCTTACCTCACGTTCTACGGGCCACCTTGAGACTTGACTCTCTTGTTCCTATTTGTGTCCAAGGTACGCCTTCAGAGTAACTTGAATACTGATACAAAGAATTAAAATCAGGTCTATGCTTTTAACAAGATTGGAATAAAAATCATTTTCTTAATTGAAGTCGTGGAGTGCTTGCTACTTTTTTCATATCTGTATTCACTTATGCCCACATAAATGATTTTAAATGTGCACCCAGCTGACTAATGAAGTCTATTGCATTTATTGTGCTTTTCCACCTACTAAAAAGAAAAGTAAGCTAATCAACAGGACACTATAATAAGTATTGTGCAGAGAAGCATTTTTCAGCAGCCATTAGGAAGTAGATGATGTGGGCACGGTGAAAAATTCAGTTTGTCAAAATCGATTCCTCTGAAATGAAAAATGGTTTGGATGAATTTTGTCCACGGAATGATGGAAATCCAAATCACAATTTAACCCCTTAAGACCGGAGGGCGTACTATTACGTCCTTTTAAAAGCGGCTCTAAACGCCGCCGGACGTAATAGTACGCCCTCCGGTTTTTAGTAACTTACCCGGTCGCCGGCGGTCCCACGCCGGCGATCGCGGTTCGGGGGACTCCCAGGGAGCCCCCCGCGGCACGTCCGCCCTCCAGGAGCCCTCCCGGCCATGTGAGAGTGAGGTCCTTGCGAGGACCTCACAATCACATGGCCGGTATAGCTGCCTGCTGCATTGCCAGCAGGGGGACCAACTGTAATGACAGTTGGTCCCCCTGCTGGCTGAAAATAAAATAAAAATGTTTTAAAACAGTGTAAAAATAAATAAATTATATACTTAGATCATATATATATATTATATATATATGATCTAAGTATATATATACACATATACACACATACACATACACCGTCTAGGTGTATTTTAATATTAATATATATATAATTATATATATATATTAATATCAAATTACACGTAGACTGATACTGATTAAATATATATATAATTATTGTTATATATATATTTATAAATAATATAAAAAAAATAATATGTAAATACGTAAAAAAATTAAATAAAAAAAAAAATTACAAATAAAATATTAAAAAATATATAGATGTGTTTTATTTCGTTCTAACTGTATTCTGATATTAATATATATATATTTATATCAAAATACACTTATAACGAAATAATATATATATCTATATACATAAATATATACGTATATATCACTATATATATACCTATATATAAATAAAAATATTAAAAAAAAATATATATATATATACGTATATATACACATATGTATATATATACATATATTAATTCTACACATATATTTATGTAATAATTTTACATAATTAGGTATCCTAATTAATTACAATTAGCGGGACCTGCCTGACCACCCATGCCGAAAGTATAGGGAATTTAATTTGCTAGCACTATATTTAACCCTATAACTTTCCAAGACACCATAAAACCTGTACATGGGGGGTACTGTTTTACTCGGGTGACTTCGCTGAACACAAATATTAGTGTTTCAAAACAGTAAAATGTATTACAACCATGATATCGCCAGTAAAAGTGACGTTTTTTGCATTTTTCACGCACAAACAGCACTTACAGGGACGATATTATTGCTGCAATACTTTTTACTGTTTTGAAACACAAATATTTGTGTTCAGCGAAGTCTCCTGAGTACAACAGTACCCCTCATGTACAGGTTTTATGGTGTTTTCAAAAATTACAGCGTCAAATATAAGGCTTGTGTTTAATTTTTTTCACATTAAAATTCGCCAGATTGCTTACGTTGCCTTTATGACCCTATGGTAGCCCAAGAATGAAAATTACCCCTATGATGGCATACCATTTGCAATAGTATACAACCAAAGGTATTGCAAATGGGGTATGTCCAGTCTTTTTTAGTAGCCACTTAGTCACAAACACTGGCCAAAATTGGCATTTTTTGCATTTTCACACACAAACAAATACAAACGCTAACTTTGGCCAGTGTTTGTGACCAAATGGCTACTAAAAAAGACTGGACATCGCTTATTTGCAATACCTTGGGTCGTCTACTATTGCAAATGGTATGCCATTATGGGTGTAAATTTATTTCCTGGGCTACTATACAGTCTCAAAGGCAACGTAACCAATCTGGCGAATTTCAATTTCAAATGTAACACGCTATATTTGACCCTGTAACTTCCCAAAACACCATAAAACCTGTACATAGGGGGTACTGTTTTACACGTGAGACTTTGCTGAATACAAATATGTGTATTTTGTTGCAGTAAAAGCAAACAGTATTATGACATTGACAGTTAAAATGTCATGAAGAACGAAAAAAATCAAAAAAAAATCTTATTTTCTCCCATTTTTTTCATATTAAATTATGTTTCATAGCTAAATATTTGATATTAAATGAAAGCCCTGTTTCCCCTGAATAAAATGATATATAATAAGGGGGGGTGCATTTAATATGAAAGAGGTGAATTACGGTTGGACAGACATATAGCGCAAATGCCAGGTTTTGTTTACGTTTTGTTTCGTTCACAACTTGTACATTTGGCTGCGGTGTTAAGGGGTTAAACAAAATGGTTTTGTCAATTGTCCATTTTGTTTGTTTTGGGATTCATCCGCATAGCTTCTCAGAGTTCAGGAATTTTTATTTTTATTTTATTTTTGCCTTAGGACCACTTCCTCGTTTGTTCTATTTTGTACTAAGGGTTATCCCGTATCTAGATAACTTCAGGACACACATTATAGCCCCTGTACATCAGAGAGGCATACTCTGTTTTTCGAGTTCAGGATTTCGGCTGAACTGCCGATCCTCTCAAAACTCAGATGAATGGCAATCGTTTAAATGAATGCACAAGTCTATAAGAAAGGGATATCCATATCCAATTCCCAAAGTGATAAAGTGCTTTTAAATCGACACTCTAGTCCCCTAAAGCACTTGTGATGCTTTAGGGGTTAACTGTCTGATCCCTCATTTTAATAAAAGTTCAGAATGGCTGCTGAATGGCTGCGCAGAATGGCTGCTGTTACAGCAAATTGTTGCCTTTGTAAACCTTCATAAGTTGGCAAGAAATGGTAGTTGTAGTGCTGATTCCAGGAGTACCCTGTTCCAGAGTTTGGTTGGCGTGTGCAGTCTATCTACAGTCTATAAGTAGAATTTAATTTTTCATTTCAGCTAAAAAAAAAAAAAATTAAATGGTTCTTTTTCTTTTTTTTTCTTTTTCTTTTTGTCTACGTCATATTTTCCCTCGTTGATCTCTAATTCAACAAGCTGTTGCTTGTGCTTCTGTTCACATGGAACACCTTTAATAGTAAATCACAAATTTAGAACTGCAACATTCCATTAGATAGTTTAGTTTGACTGTTAGTTCCAATTTTTTGGATTTACACTATTGCATAACCTTGCTCTTTTTTTTCACAATTAATTATATCTTACCTTAAACTAAATTCATGAAATCACATGGAGATGAGTGTGTGACTATATAAAATACCGTATATACTCGAGTATAAGCTGAGTTTTTCAGCACATTTTTTGTGCTGAAAAACCGGAACTCGGCTTATACTCGAGTCAATAGTCTGTATTATGGCAATTTGCATTGCCATAATACAGACTGATGGAGAGGGGGCTGGCAGAGATCTTACTTACCCGTCCTGCAGCTCCTGTCAGCTCCTGTCAGCTCCCTTCTCCTCTGCGCCGTCCGTTCAGCACCTCGGTCAGCTCCCACTGTAAGTCTCGCGAGAGCCGCGGCTCTCGCGAGACTTACAGTGTGAGCTGCCAGAAGAGCTGACCGGACGGCGCGGAGGAGGAGAGAGCTGACAGGAGCTGCAGGACGGGTAAGTAAGATCTCTGCCAGCCCCCTCTCCCCCCCCACTGAACTGCCAATGCTGGACCACCAGGGAAGGAGCCCCCCTCCCTGCCATGTATCAAGCAGGGAGGGGGGACGAAAATAAAAATAATAATTAAATAAAAAATAATAAGAAAAAAATATATTAAAATAATAATAAATAAAATAATAAAATTGCCCACCCCCCCACCACTGCAACACACACACACTCCACACATACACACACAGCACTCATATACACACACACACACACTGCACTCATATACACACACACACACACACTGCAATCATATACACACACACATTGCACTCATATACACACACACTGCACTCATATACACACACACACACACACACTGCACTCATATACACACACACACTGCACTCATATACACACACACACACACTGCACTCATACACACGCTGCACTCATACACACACGCTGCACTCATACACACACGCTGCACTCATACACACACACTGCACTCATTATACACACACTGCATTCATTATACACACACTGTAAATAAATATTCAATTAATGTATTTTTTTTAGGATCTAATTTTATTTAGAAATTTACCAGTAGCTGCTGCATTTCCCACCCTAGTCTTATACTCGAGTCAATAAGTTTTCCCAGTTTTTTTGGGTAAAATTAGGGGCCTCGGCTTATATTCGGGTCGGCTTATACTCGAGTATATACGGTAGATTGTTTTTAAAAATGAGGCTATCCCAAAATATCATAAATGAAAAATTACACGTTCCCAGTCGGTGTCCATTCTGGAAATGTCATAGCTGCATATTTTGGAGAATATAAATCAGAGCATTTAGCAAGTGGTGATAAGCTAAACATTATTATTTTCATCAATCAAGCAAATCAGGACAAATTAAGCTTCTTTTACTGTCGCAGGGTATAAACTGAATAGCCAAGTAAGGTGAGCTTGCTTTGCATAATCTTAGAAAAAAAAAGCTTGGATTAGATTTATAATGTGAGCAGGCATTTGTCAAAATTAAGAAAAGAAGTTAGATTCCCACTTTGATAGCTCCATTTCTATATGGAATATTTGTTGCCACTGAATGACAACCAGATGTCTAATCTCTCTATGCCTATTTGATGCTAAGAAAAAACAAAGGAAATTTACTTACCTTATCCCTGCTATCTTGTAGAACTTAACATGGTGCTTTGCATTGTCCATCACCCTGGAATCTTATTTATTAACTATAACTAAACTTTGCTGCAGATATAAGAATTCATTTTTCCAAAAAGTCACAGGTAGACCGTCATCCTAAATATTATGCTGGAGGGACCCCAAAACAACCATTCTTGTGCTGTGCAGGGCCCAAAATATTGTAAGATTCAACCAAAAACCAGGTAAAATATCTACCTGCTCTCTTTTCCCTTTTTACCTGCTCCACACATCCCAGTTGGAATTACCAACTCTCACTAGGCATGTTCAAAGTGATTTTCAAAATGATCAGTCTACTCTTATTTCCTTTTCTCTTCCTATCTTGACAAACAAAGTAGAGCTTGCCACAAAGAGAGGAAACAATAGGATATAAAGTAAGTTGAGGTGACAGAGCCACTTTAAGGTCAGAGATGCTGGAACCATTGCTGACTTGGAATTTTATTTTAGTTCAGCTACTTTGGTATTTAACTTGAAATTCACTTTAAATTCCTGACAATTCTTTGTGAATAATCAAGTTTTAGCCATCCACAGAGAAAAACAAGACAAAAAAAAAACTGTATTTGGACCAAAGGACTAGGCATCCTCTGATGCTTTGTTAAAAGAGCTATCATCGTATAAAGAGGAGCCTGAGAACCCGTGATCAAAGGGAAACTTAAAGCTGTTTTTACCCCTGGTCTAGCAATATAATTACCCTCCCTATTACCCACCAAAAAATGTATTGATCTAGTATAGTTACTTATCATTCCTTCATAACATGGGATGAAGAAATATGCGAGCTATGTAATTTGTCTCCTGTCTAAAATGGGATCCCATTCTTTGGAGTCTACTCCACCATACCATGTTAATCCTCCCCACTGTTTCCAAAACACGTTTTTATAAATATTTACCAAGTTTTGTGTTAAATGAATACAACTACTAATTTATTCAGAAAAACATTATTGATATTTATAGAATACAAAGGTAACACAAAACAGAAAACAAGGGTGCGCCTAAAAACAATAAAATAATAAAATAATAGATATAAGTCCAGAGAACTTTACGTAAGTCCAAAATGATACAATCCTCTCGAATGTGTAAGGCACTTGAAAATGGGGTGGGTCTTCACAGATATGTGCTTGTAGTTCAGAAGAACATATAAGAAAGAAAGGAAAAAACAGGACTCCAATGGTACAGTATGTAAATGATACCCAATAATAGGATAATAGTAATAAGTATTACTCACAATTTTCAGAGCTAAAATCCAGCTCTGATATTGAATGCGTGAAGTGGAATAATCCCCACTCAAGGATGTGTGAAGTGGCGCTGGTAGGCAGGTATATCAAATGAGTCAGAGGTCCAGCGTTGGTATAATCCAGCCGAAAAGTAAAAAAGAATAAAATATAGTGCTCTCTGTTTTATAAATAAAACAATATTAGGAGATAAAAACGTACGCACAATATATAGAGCAGGCTATACTGCTCGAAGAAAGCATATGGGTAGTATAATCCCCACCTATGGATTCTTTATGCTTCTTTCTTAAGTTCTAAACATCAATGTAGTCAGGTAAAAAAAAAAAAATTTAAAAAAGGAAATAATAAAATCTAATAAAAGGAATATGGCAGTCAGAATATATGGTGCCAAAAATAGTTCCTTTATTACGATATATGTATATATATATAAAATAGCATCTAAACGCGTTTCACCTGAAAAGGCTTCTTCAAGTAGATAATAAAAAGAAAGACATGCCCTGACATACATGAATTTATATAGAGTACAATAATATTTGAAATTCCCGCCATAGTGACGTCATAGTGATCTCATTAACATAGTTCATATAATAGAAAGCAGTTGTAAACACAATGGTAGAATAAGGAGTAGAATACTAAGTGGATGCGGCTATTTTCGCCGCAAAACGAAGTTTATAAATATGTTTAAAACGAATTAGAAGAGAGTCACGTGACGCGCGACTAGAATACTTCCACGTCACGTGACTATCGGTGAAACGCATGCGTTCCGTTTCAATGGAACGCATGTGAAGTACTGATTAGTGACGCCCAAAGCGAGGGCAGGATTGGAAATTTGTCATCTCATGCTAAGGAGTGACGAAAACGATATGTTAAGATTGTCTGCCTGCCGAATGCAGGCAGACATTGGAGTTATGAGAAAAACATAAGTTCAAAGCCCAGAAAGGGCATATACATAAAAATATAAAAACTGTCAGATATAAATAATACAATTACATACAATACAAGTGATAAAGTACATAATTAAAACTTATAAAATAAAAAGCAGTATATGTAATATGTAATAGGTGATATAATCTAGAACTTAAATATTCACAGAAAAGTGGTGGAGTACATAATCCATGTTAAGGTGTGCAGCCGGTTATATTAAGCTTTATATATCCTTCTGTGGCTCTTCTTCTCCCTGTTTTTTCTTAGTCTATTGATATTTATGTGTATAAACAACACAATCCGAACTATTTCACATTTTTATTATTTCTATCTTTAATACTTTTTTTATTTTATGAAATGCTAAGTGGCTAAATTTATGAGCCAAGTAGCACAAACTACATTTTTGTTATTACTGTTCAAATAAAACGGGGGGAAAAAAATATCCTTTTATGTTCTGCAATCTGAAATAAAGCACTGAAATGTTGCATAGTAAGTGTTCCTTGTTACAATGCAATTATTCTAATGACAGAATGTATTTGTGCTGATGAATGTGCTGGCTTTTTCCACAACGCAGCTTGACTGAAGCAGTGCTAGCTCTCGTTCATATGGTGCTCACAATGGGTGGGGGGCGGTTTTGACGATTTCCCTTTGTTTTTGTAGTGACAAACAATACAGAAAAGTGCTAAATGCTAGTCATAAAAAAAAGACTCTAAAAATAGTTTTGTAATAAAAAAATAAAAAAATAATAAGCCATTATGAAGACCGATTTAAAAATGCAATAAAAGCTACCCTGAAAAATTATTACACCTTTAATGAGTCCTGACAATTAGAAGTGGCACACTTTAGATGAACTCAAGCATAGTCAGTAGTGCTGGCATCTTTAACAGCTACTTGTATTTTAATTATATTAGCGCTGGTCTGATAACTGTGCCAGAAAATAGAATACTTAGAGCTGATGCAGATTAAATGACTGTGTTTGCTCATTAATGAGCTTGCTGAAAATGTGACAACTTCCTCTCAGTGCGCTATAGCTATTGTTAAACTTACTTTTGTTCATATTAACTCCGTTACTCTGCCTGACGTTAAGTGTCACAGTCTACCCATAAATTATATGATTCAGATTATAAGGGACATTTATACAGGAACAGGAAAATGCATAGGCTGAGGGCTCTAATATATATCCTGTATCCTAAGTAGCAAGAATAATTTGCGGAGATGTTTACTGATGCAGACATCGATTTTTTTTTTTTTTTTTATGATTTTCAACCTTAATAATGAAATGAGTCCATATGATGTCCCTAGTCCTAGTGACTCCTTTTAAAGATGATGTGATAAAAGGAATCTAATAGTGAGAAACTAGATCATCATTTCGCTACTACCGGTAATTTGTTGTTGCCGATAGGTATAATGAAAATAATAAAAATGACATACTCTGTTAATAAGAATTTTTAAGTCCAGGGCATATTTTATTAGGATGCACAATGAAATTTATCCAGTATACAGCAAATGTGATGATGGGTTTTCTCTTGTCATACAGAAAATTGGCTAATCCTTTGCATATTGCAAGTTTACACCGAATATACCATCCATTATTCAGTATCATGTCTCATCTGACTGCTAATTATGGCCTTATCCTCCCAGGGCATCTAGTTTAATGTCTGTCGAGAGAAGATCTTGATATGGTTTTGCCTTTCATTTATGGTTTTTTTTTTTCCATATCTTGGTTCCATAATGGCAAGCAGTTATGAGAGCTAAAAAGAGTTGCATCGTCGGAAAACATTGATTCGGTGGCATAAAAAAAGCCTGTACACAGACTTGTTGGCGCGCGCCCTTCAGCTCAAACAAAATAATAGAATCACTGAATGGAGATTGATACAAACACAATACATGTATATTGGATCTTCATTCTGCCAATACTACAAGCAAAGTCTATTTATAGTCTCCAGTCACCCAGTATAAACATGCAAGAGATTCTGACAGGAGGAAAGAAAATAAGTGAATGTTTAAAACAATACATATATGTAATAATGAGACTTTTTACCTTGCGTCTGCTAGGCGCCATGCTATATCTCTTCTATGATAGAATTAGAGCTAGCAGAAATTTCCATTAGTCCATAAGCTCTCCTCGGCTAAGTCCAACTGTGCTGGGCTAGCTTTTTGGCTTTATACTTCATTGCAGCTGTTAGTTATTCGGATATATAGCAAAATCAGCCATAATATAACATGAGTGTGCTTGACAGACTACTACAGTAGGTGGAGTAAGTATATAATTAAACAGAACATGTTAGCCTTGCTTTCTCCATCTCTCGAGGGCTCTGATTTTAGGAACCCTCTAAGCACCACAACCACTATAACCCACTGTCCCCTGGACCTATATCACTTTGAGGATAGAGCAGTGACACTCTTAATCCAATAAATAATGTCCATAGTTGGACGAAATTGATATTGCTATAGCAGAACTCCTTACCATGGCATGATGCAGATGCTTTCCTGGTGCAATAACTAATACAACAGACCGTAATGTTTATGGTGTTAAGAGTGCCCTTCTAACTGTCTCTGTTTCTAGTTGACACTATAGTGTTATGTGTTTTATTTTGTATTAAATACCTATTTATTTCTTATACCAGTAAAGTTTAATCCCCTGAGTTTAATCAAATACTGAGTTTAACCACATCCTGGTAAAGTTGTTACTAATTTGTCATCAAGCAGAGCCCATTTGGTTTATTAGGCAAAACACAAACAAACAAAGCACTATACTTTATCCACAATTTAAGGAAACATAGTTATGACTATTAAAATGCATTAGAATGATTAAAAACGTAATAGCATTTATTAGCTTTAATCAAAACACAAAAAATATTTACTTTTTTTATTAAAACCTACTGGACTTAATGATTTCAATTTACGAATATAGCATGTTTCACTATGGCATTGCTATTAAACCCTTCCTCTCCCATTGTGTAGGCGATGTAGAGTTCTAGTTCATAATGAGGACATTGATATTTATGATTTAAATTAGTTTTAAAGTACATTTTTAGGTGCTTTTATTTCATTTACATGTGTAAACCTTTAATAAGTATTCTATTGTTTTAGAAAAATATGGTATTAAATGTCAGAATGTAAATTTGCTAACAATTATGTTTTTACAAATGTGTACTTAACATAAGCCACAGTTCTGCTCTCTTATTGCTTTAAGCTCAATTACCCTACATTAAAGAACCAAAGCACTTATTTAGAAACTAATTGGAAAGTGAGTAATGCCAACCTTCCCTGTGTGTCTATGATTTTTGTGGTGTGTTTTTGTGACAGGTGTCACAGGCAACTGCATTGGATTTCCCAAATAAGGGAGTAGCATTTCGACAAACTCTATAGTTTACTGTAAATCGTTTCCACTGTTCCAGTGCCCCCATGTGGACCACCGTCATGTCTGGTCTTGTAAAATAAGGTGTGGACAAGACCTCGTATACAAGATAGCCCTGGCCCACCTCCATTGTAGTAACGGCACTGGTATCTGCTGCAAAGTGCATGACAGTGGTATCTACCTCTTCTCCTTTGTGCTTGAAGACCTGGGCAGCAGTCTGCCATTCAAGGGGTTACAAATGTGCTAGGGTTTTGTTTTTTTTTCAAAATAAAGAGGGAATGTAAATAATTAGACAGAGCATTGGTTGTTATGGTGCCACAAGGCACCAAGTAGATTTGTCCATGATTAAAAAAATGTGGTTCTGAATCAATTCATCAAAAAAAAAAAATTAGGGGCAATTTTAGTCTAACCCATGTGGCGTTTCAGTTTGGATGGAATGAGTGAAAATGACACAATTTATTGTAGTTGAAAGGGGAGCAATGGCTAGAAGAATAAGAAGGCGCAGTTAAGACAAGAGGATGTAGAGGAATTAGCGGCAGCGAATTAAAACTGAGGTGGAAATGCCGGAGGTGATGTGAAAACTAAGGGGAAGAAAAATATCAGTATTAGGTACTAGAGTCAAACTATTTTATATTCAATATACCTTCATATCACCATGCAGTAATCCATTGTAATTGCTTTCTTTGTCCACATTGCAATCACAGTTTTTGTTTCAAGATGTTACCTCGAAGGAGTTTAAATAATTACAAAATGTGCCGTTTAGCTATTTAGAAAGAAACCCCACATTTGGAAAGTGTCAGGGTCTCAGTTGCTCCAAACCAAGCATTCTAACAAAAAGACTAGGGTCCCAGAATGATTCCCCATGTCACTGAATTGCATGTGCCTTTTTAAACAAATCCTCCATTAATTTCATGGATACATTTAAAAAAAAAAAAACACAATGTGAGCCAATAATCAAGCACCAGACTTTGAGTCCTTTCATTGCATATTCTGTCAGGGACTCAAACACTCTGATAGCAAGAGAAACTGCCTAGAAACAAAATTACTGGGAAATGTTATTAAGTAAAGCTGTCATGACGTACATTAATTTTACATTGTTTTATTCATTTTTTATTGTTTATTATTTTGCAAGCATACATATGCTTCCCCTAGTTCATCCTTGCTCAGTGCAAGCAGACATCTTTAACCCTCTTTCTGCAACAACATTGGACAATTTATGACTAAAACTGGCTCAGTCAACATTTTTCATGAAGCCTGGCACTTACCTATATCTGGATATGTGAATATGTCCTCATCTTTAATTGGATAAATGGTGCTCCTGACTACAATGGACTTAAAGATGGTCTCCCCCACTGAGCAAGGGGGAGCCATGAGACACAATGAAACGAGGTACTTACTTTATAATATACAAAGAGGATGTATTAAATGAATGGTCACTACCCAATATTTTTAAAATTGTTTACTTATCCATATATTTTACAAATATGGATTTGTGAAAAATAATAATAGATATTGAAATGTAGACCTCTTTATCCTGCAAATAGGCAATGCCACCTTAGCTCAATCATTATTCTGTTAATCACGTTCTGTCCTTTGCTCCTGCCAGTTAGTTATAGAAGACGACCAGTCAGAGAAGCATGCAGAGAAGAGGATAAATGGCTTTTGCAATATTTGCCCTGGCTTTGCCGTTCCTGAACTAGATTATGATGTAATTAGCTAAAAAAAAATATATAAAAATAAAGGCTAACACAAGTTATCGAAGATTGCTGAGTAGCGCAAACATACAAACAATACATTTTGTTGTTAATTTGTCTCCACTAACATGTCTAAGTTCTGCATGATGCATCATGCTTTAGGTCTTGATCAAGTATAAGATGCTACATCGAGAGGGCTGCTTTATAATATGAAGAATTATATTCCTGCTGGAGTAAAAATCAATAAAATAATAAATGAAAGGGAATTGTGAAGGAACTGCTGTGATTAATTCAGTCTCCCACCTGCAGTCTATGAATTCTACATACAGCAAAGTCTAACTTTTCGTGTGCCTCCCTACAACATATAGGCATGATATATGAAGCCATGTTCAATCTGGTTACCCTACACTCACGCAGTACATTACTACCAAATATCTGCCAGTGCACAGTTAATCTGCTATCACTAAATAGCACAGTACAATATTTTATAATAACCCAAAGGCATCCTTCTTCTAAGAAGACTTTGATGCACGTGGCTATTGGAAAGGGAAAATATTCTACAGAAATGCAGGGTTATGCAATTTATCGATAGCAAGAGTGCCCTTAAGGTAGATCCTCAGATGTTTTAAAACTACAACTCCCATGATGTCTTGTAATTCTAAAGGCAGGCAAAGGATCATGGGAGTTATGGTTCTACAACATCTAGGGATCTACCTTTTAGGCAACCCTGATTTATGGCAAAAGGCACCTTTAATTGTGGTGAACAAAAAAACATACATACACAATTTAATTCGAAATAGCAAAAAGTTAGAAAAGCATACCGGCTATTAAAAGTAGTCGATTTTGTTTTTAAATTTGCCAAAATTCACTGTTCGGTAAATCAACCACTAAGAGAGGTGTATTTTCAGGGAGCAGACAACATATATAAAGACTGCAGTTTTCATGAGCAGCATATCACAGCCTTAAATAGAGACAGAAGCCTACGCTCAGTGTAATAAAGAATACATTCTGCCTAAGGAGGAATTCATTTTAGCTAGCACAAGACACAAAGTTTTGCACCATAATTACATTCTTATAATGTTTCCTTTATTGTTATTTTTTTGTACAATTGGTTCTATTTTGTTGGTTTTTTTTAGTTTAAAAAATAAATATTGCAAGTTATTGATGATTTATTTAGAAACTAAATTTCTATCAAAAATGCCAGTTATTGTTTAGTGAACTTTTCATGAATATAAAGACTTGCTTGTTTGAGCAGGGCCCTCGGCACCTTCTGTTCCTTTACATCAAACTTGTCTTGCTGCAACTACTTGCTTGTTAGCCCACCTATCGTACAGTGCTGCAGAATGTGCTTGCGCTTTAGAAATAATGAAAATAATAATACAGGCTTACTAAGTGTGCACATCATGGCATTGCGTGGCAGCCATGGCAGCACAACAACGGGTAGCGCGGGTAGCTCCTTCCTATGCCTAACTAGACAGCAACCTAATTGAAAAAAAAATGCATAAAATACCCCCTTCTACCTCTCCCACCGACAGTCTTGTTTTTAGCAATACCAGGACAGGATCTTTGAGCTGCTATGGCCTATGACCTGGAAAATAATTTTACAGCAAGTAGGGATACATGTTCTGGTTCCCTGGCCATATCCATGGCGGCACAAAAATGGCTACTTGAGAAAAAATCAAGGGAGGGAGAATAAAACACACAGACTCTGAAATGATCAAATACAATGTATAGAAAAAATCAAAGAGATAATCAAACCAAGAAAAAAAAAGTATATATTCTCATTGGATACCGAAGAACACTCTTACCAGAATAATCAAATGACCAAATGCTGCTCTATACATCTTCACGGGGGAAAACTTAGCTGAGGCAGTCCAATTGTTGCTGCAAATTGCCATAGATCCACTTGATATATTTACCACTGCCTTCTGAAAGGCTTCATCTGATAAGTACCATTGCCCAGGTCTACTACCACTCGCCTGAGAAATTTTATATAGTATCCACAAGATGAATAGCTACCAGACTCAAAGGTTCTGTTAAGCCCATGACATTAGAGCTTCCAAGATGCTCATCATAGTGTGAATCCCAGTATCCCCTAGATGACAGAATACAAAAAAAACTATTCACACGTACCTTTACCCAGAGTGAACATAATTGATGTTGAAAATGCTTCAGAGGTCTTAAGATGGCAGGTAGATCTAGGGGATTGAAATGAGATTTAGCAAGAGGATGGCCATTTACTTAGGTAAGCCAAAAAGAAACATTTTGAAAATAGTTAAATAATGTATAAGTCTGTCCTATAGGGATAAGTCAGGAACACAAAGACTGAGGAAGGGAGCAGGAGGTAACTATACTTTTTTTTAATTATTCTTTATTTTTGATGTGCAGCGAGATAACATGGATATTATACACATTCAAAGTAATAAGTCACATGGAAAGTTATCCAGCAAACAGTACAAGGAAACTGCACGTTTTCTTTTTTGAATGAAAGTAATGACAAGAGTAATTCAATGCATATATGCAGTGGATGTTTAGACAGGCAATAGTATTTTTGCACAGGCTAGTTAAACTGATTGAGAGAGTGGTTGTACACTCAGGAGGACCCTGCAATTCGGAAGCAAGACCACAAGCAAGCCAGGTATTAGAGGGTGGGAGATAAATAGGTTCATATAGGTAGCTTAAAACATAAGTAAAATTAACATGTGGCAGGGAAGCTGGTGCGCTACCACCAGGAGTCTCCATTTCACATCAACCTATACCCCTCTGGGTTTTGGTAAAGTGATCGCCAGATGAAAGGTCCCATTTTGTGGGCTGTGTAGCAAGTTGCAGAGGTATATGAATGGGCTGGGTGGCTGTTTCATTCACCTCTCTGATATAATAGAGTGGTGTCTGCATGGCTAGAGTTGTGTTGCGTGGTTGCACCCGCTGTTCACCACTCTGACACACTGTCGTGTCTCCTTTTTGTATGGTCTGGTTGCAGTGAGCTCCCCTTCCTCTGCTTCGCTGAAGGTGAGGGACCTTTACGCTGGGTAATTGGTGCAGCTGATTTGCGTGCGTGCCGATAGCTTTTCCCAACATCATGTTTAGTAGATCGAGCACGTCCCACTCTCCACCACTGGAGTCAGAAGAACTCACAGCATCCACCATGTTGCCATCCATGTGGTGCCAGATATATGCGTTGGTGCCGCCCGTACTCAGCTTTCAAGGGGACATCCAAGGTGTGGACCGGGATTACCCGCACCGGTCCAATGGGGGATGAAACAGGACACCAGATGAGTAGACTCTTGGCTATTCTGCCCAATGCAAGAGATTGGCCGCCTCTCCCTTACTCGATGCACACTAGGCCACAAGATGCTTAGAGCCACCCCGAAGACCATACCAACCATGGACACTGCTCATCACTGGTAGGTGAGTCAAGCCCTGCCTACGGTAGCTTTTGTGTTGCTTTATTTTGCTTTAGGGTCCATTGGTGACCCCATGAGTCTCGGTTTTGCCAGTAGTGGCCCGGAGCTCTCAAGGCACACATCCTGCAGGCATGGCAGTCAGGCCCTGTCCCCCACTATACCTTTTATTTTATTGAGGTTCCCATGTTCCTGTCTAATTAGTGATAGCTAGGAACTACCCATTGTTGGGCTGCCATGAATATGTCCATGAATTTTATTTTAAATAGAGATAGTGTGTGTGTGTGTGTGTGTGTGTGTGTGTGTGTGTGTGTATTTTAATGTATTTAATATTAATATATAATATATATTAATATTTGTGTTGAATCTCCAGCTGCATGAACCAGTGTTGATTTAGTTTTTGGCTGGCCAAGAATGTCTTCTGTTACTATGTGACTCCAAATACAATGTCACACTTTCTTGCCTCTAATAATATGGCCATGAAAGTCAAAGAATGAACTAGGCTGGATACTCTGCCAGACCAGATATTCTGCTAGACCAGATAGATAAACAAATGTATTATTTCACAACGGTCACTGTTTACCCTATATGTGGCATAATATCCACGTAAAGATCACTTTCACAAAGTAGGAGTTCAGATTTACAAGCTGCCAGTCCAATTATAGAGGCAGATTTAGTCCAAGTACCCAACAAGAAGGTTATTTGAGCTTTTTTGATATTGTAAAGTTTTAAATCTATATTTTAAATAGGTGGAGACATAATTATTACACTTTACATAGAGCCAAATTTTACCACAGCATTTCATGTGTACTACCATTTCTTTTTTAATTATTCCAAGTAATAGAAGCAGATGGTGCTCAGGTAAGTAGACCAACAGACATTTCATTACTTTTCATCACCAATGATTAAGGACTATGTTTCTCTCCTCAGACATTTTTCAAGGGTCCATTAAATGTCCATTTGCACTCTGACCCGGTGCCATCTGCCTATGTTACATAATAAGTGATATTTCTCCTTTTATGCAAATTATTCAGAAACTTTTCAAAACAAATTAGGAGACATGGAATAATATGCAATATTTTAGATATTTTAAATCAACATAATATTTTATATTAAAAAAAAATGTCTGGTCGATTTTTCTTTTTTTTCTGATTTTAGTTTGTAAGAAATGCAATACAAAGTCATTCACTAAAATGTTATTTTGCTGTAACATCAAAGTCAATTTAACATTTTATGCCCAATTAGCCACACTGAGAACATAACTGAGTTGCAGATTTTTGCAGTTTAGCTATTTTATAAATATATATCAAATGTAGATTGCATTCTAGGAAATTCATACTTTAGTGACATCTTTGTTTCATATTTACTTCAAATGTATCATGTATTTAAAAATAAATTGTATTTTTTTTAAAATAATTTTTTTTTAAAATAAATTTAAAAATATGGTTAAAACTAAATTTTAAATATTGTTCCTACCTATATCTTGTTCTTTTTAATTTTGTTTTTAATATGCTTGGTATTAAAGGAGCTAACAGGAATTCTTAATGGATTGGTTTTTACTTGTTGAATATTAATAATCTGTACATTTCAGTTACCACCCCCTCCCACCAATAAATGGGAAACACTTAAGAGAATGGCTGTATGTACCACAGTTACAATATGAATGCTTCATTTTCAGGCTTTGAATAATGTATGTAAAATGTCTAGCTTATTAGAAATCTTTGTTCAGAGCAATGGTAAGCATTCAGTCTCATAATAGAATGAAATCAGTGCAGACTTTATTTCCTCCGGAGTCATCAAGACAATAGTTTTGCACTCAGCACTGGGATTTCAAGGAAGCTGTTTAAAATGATAAGACTTCCGACAGATTCTGGTAAATTTAAATTTAGTTCTATTGTGTTTTCCAAATAATATGCGAGGTGTAAATGAGCAACATTTTGTACTGCGGGCGAGCGTGATTAGATTGTGTTCATTTGCATTATGTTTTCTATTATGCAACGGCAAATTTGTATCATTCCATGCAATGTTAAAATATTGTTTAATTCTCCAAAGACAGCAATTTAAATTTGTATTGAGCTACATGGTATTATTCTACATAAACAGAATTAAATATTTAATAAATTGTATAAATGTAATTCCTAACGCAAGTTTTTTGGAACATTAAATTATTTTAAGTTACTTTAGTAATTATTGAAATATATATTAAAATTCCCTCACGCTACCAGAGGACACATAACATACACACACATAACACACCAACTGTAGAACATAGAAGGGAAGATACCTACAAGCCCTGAAACACCACCTTTAACCACCCTCAATACCACTTACACAACTCTTAAAACAAAGACAATAGCCGCTTCCCCATTAGACCGAATAAAAGGGAACACGTACCGGAATGGAACATAATAAATTAACGGGGACGACAAAACTCTAAGCATTAGCAGTGCTCTGAGCCTAAAGCATAACCAATAAATTGAGAAGGATCACAAATTGAGAATGACCACGAGACTCAGAGATGGATGCCCTGTACCACTCGGAGGAGTACGGAGTGAGGGGCATGGAAAAGGCTCTGTTTCTAAGCCAAAAGTCTCAGGGGACCGATTCACAGCTTTGACCCTCGCACCAGTCAAAAACCTTAAAACGATGCGGATAGTATTCTCATATTGATGATATGAAGGAGACCTGCGTGTCCCAAAACGCAACCCTTCTTGCCGTATGTATTGACTGTAAGTAAAACTTTTCAATAAAAACAGATTTACAAAAAAAGAAATATATATTAAAATTAAGGTTGCTATCAAGAGCCAATGGTATGACTTTGATGCACCAATCGATAAAGTAACAAATCTAGTTTAAGCCCTTTCCTTCTAACTCCTTAACCCCTCATCCTGCTTTCCATTCTGAGCCAAGTCTGTATTCGGGGTACAATTAGTTTCAAAATGGAAAGCATACAATATAAAAAGAAAAAATATTCTTCCCCACCAATCCCACACTGGTCTTTACATGGTGGTGAAGATATGTATGTATCTGGCAAATCCACAAAAGTTCTAAGGATTTAGGACCACATTTGTAAAATAACCATGTTGGAGAATTTGTCCAATTTGTCCTTGATGCATACATGAAGAAAGTCATTATGTTTATGAGTGAGAATGTATATGTGTGGCTCTATGCCTATGAGTTGTGTTTGCGTGTTTCAGTCCACATTGCCTGGAATGGCATTACAGCTGTTGTGGAAAAACATTCAAGAAAATATTTATCTGTCGGTTTGTGTGTCTGGCATTGTATACCTGCCTTAGACAATCAGTAGCGCTCCATTGATAAAAGAGGCGGCCTCCAGTTTCAGAATCTCAGTTTCAAGAAGTGCTGCCAGGCAGGTGATGCTCTAAGCCAATCAGCGGCACCCCTTACCCGGTGGCACTCTGCTTTGCCTGGAACTGAGATCCAAAAGCCGGGTGCTGCCTGGAGGACTTGCAGTTTTGTGCTTTAGGCACATTTTTGAGTTGAACCATGTGAGAATGGTTTAACTCCTTAAGGTAGGAGTGCGCCTGAGGGGCCTCCCGGCACTATATCAACTTAATTTAGCTGAAGTGATAATGGTGATCAGAGTGTCCGTTTAATAAAAAAAGTATAGCATTTTATATAACATTAAAGTAATATATTATTTTAGCAATACTTTTTCATACGATTTCTTTTCAACTCAACAATCTGAAATAAAAAACACAACAAATCAAGGAATTTATAGTCAGGTAAACGGCAGTTTTAATCTCCAATAAATGAAATAGCAGCGAGGAAGTCTAACCATACACAGCAGTTTTGGAAGGCCAGGTAAATGTGATAAAGTATTGTTCTACAATCCCTAGGATTCTGCCTAGAACGCGTCTTCACGTATTGTGCTTGCACACATGGCGATTCCCTGCGATTATCGCCTAACTGCTATACATTGTACAGACTAATTTCCTAATACAGCAGCTAGCTATGTTTTCTTTTACTTCAAAAGGATACATCTCTGCTGGAGAAACCGAAGACGAAACAAATCAATCAAAAATGTCAGCATGCATATTTTCACCAAAAAAAGAACTGAAAAAAATGTGGATTGTTGCTTTTATACAGATTTATTTCAAGTCAAAACTGCAAGTCTGCTAAAACATTGCAAGAATATATATATTTTATTTTTGAACATTACTGACTGATACAAAACACCATGACAAGTGAATGTCTAGTTGCTGTAGATCTATTACAATGGTTTATGGGATTTCTTCTTAAACCATCAATTTTCTACTGAAAGCTGTAAGGGCCTTTGCAGATCCAACCACAGTTTTCTTTATTTGTTATGACCATGAATTCACATTTTTTCAAATTAAACTCATTCGTGCTAGGTCGTTCACTGACCATATGGATTTCTACGGAACGTGTTTTGAAAAAGGAAGTGTTTACATTACTTCCTGAAGTCACCTGTCATGGCTGTCTCAACATGGACTTCCTAGTGCGGTCCTGCAAAGATTGCAGGACTGATGTTCCGCATCTTCACGCTTAGCAATAAGGTGCCAAATGCTCCCATAGAGATGCATTAAGTCAATGCGCACAAGCCCTTCCCCCAATGCTTCTTTATGGGGAAGCATTGGATTGGATCCAATTTATTATTTCCGGGGTGCTATAATCTATTTACTTAGTATAACACTCTAATATTAAGAATATGTGTTTGCAGTCCTAATATTAGAGCATTCCTTTCACAATGGACATGGTAAGAGATTTGCGTGAGATTTATCAAAGTGTCATGATCTAAAAAATAGTGCAATGTTGTGTACGTGGAATAATCACCAGTGGATCCCACTGGTTTCCTGGATGAGTACCCAACTTTTAAAACAAATTAAAAAAATTCTGAAATCTTGGACTTATGTTTTGAGGTAGAGCTTGTGAAATAGCTTTTACATTAATTCTCACTCTTATATTAAGAAGGAATTTAAACTAATTTAAAAAGAGTTTAAATCCTCCTGCATATGAAGAATGCACCTAAAATATTTAAACGCTTGCTCTAATATCGCGCCATTTTGCTATTTAATACCAAGCTTCAAAACATACCTAATACATTTGTTTGCCTGATGTGAGTTGTGAATGGCATTTTAGCTAAGCTTTCTGACAGGTGATAAATTGTATTCGTCCATAGAAAACATTATCTTTTAATACATGGAAATTCATATGCTTATCATTGAATGGACTCCATGTGAAATGTGTCTTAGGATAATTTAATAGGTTTACACACAGAACAGGACAGTGACTCAGATATAAGAAAATATGAAAAATAAATAAATTATTAGCAATTTCTGTGCTCAAATCCCCAACCCATCACCAACCATCCAATTATGCACATATATATATGTTATATGTATATAACTTATTATTACTTACTTGTATTTTGTGTTGTTTGTTAAAATTATTTTTATAGAATGAATTAATGTTGCATTAAATAATTCACATATAATCACATCATTGCTCTTTGCAGAAATGAAAAGGAACTAAAAATCAAAGCTATTTGGCATTTTTGTATTATTATTTTTGCATTAAAAGTACTTTCAGATTTCTAAAATCATCACCGGTAATCTGACCGGACACAAATTACTCTTTTATGTTATTTTCAACGTTGCCCTACTGTATATTTACTTCATTATTCTATCTAGAAATCTTCTTCAACACTTTAGATGATACATTTAGATTGACATTTGATCATCATAGAGTCCGTCAGGAGAATGCTCATTGAAACTCTAATTCATTATATCTAGTGTGTATACAGTCAAATCAACTTTATTTCTGTAGGCTGATAATGGCATGTAATAAATGAAAGATCACACCCATTTCATGCTATGATGTGCATACTCCTACGGTAAGAGTATAATTGTAGGCAGGTGTGGCATTGGTAATCTTTCTTTCACTTTTGACCATGAATTGTAATTGGCTTATGTCTGCATGGTCGAGTTTTGGAAACTGAATCTCAGTGCATTTCCTGTCAAGTGCATTTACTCTTGGAACATAAGATGATATGTTGCAACAAGTTTGAGAAAGTTGCCTGCTTCAAATCTAAGACAGAAGAGCTGAAGAAGTAGCTGGGGGTGCTGAGAAGACCTGACAACATGCTAAGAATTGTAATGATTACTTGACAAGCACTGCCTGAAACCAAAAGAATTGATCTAAAGACAGAGAAGCTCACGCTGAGTTAGTGCTCCTCACCAAGTTTGGAATGTTTTGTGAAGATGCTTGGAATGCAGCTTGTGTTTAGCAATCCTGGATTAAGCTGCTTGTAATTGCAGCTAGACTAGTTGTTTCTCCATAACCAAAAGTTTATTGACACTTGGCAGATTATGTTGATAGAGGACCACAAACAACAACCCACCCTGCTGTCGGGTTCCGCTACCTTATCCGGCCCTCAATCTAAGAGTTGCTCTGCGTAAAGGTGTTGGTTGAGGATTCAGTAAGGATGGTAGGCAATTCTATTGTGAGAAAACTGCTTCCTCAACAGCTTTCCATGTCCTCCTGGGTACTCTGGCTTGGCATGTTGTAGACCAGGTGAACATATTGCTGGGAAGAGCTAAGTGACATTAGATCTTACAGACGCGCAGCTACATAATAATATAGGATGATCAAAAATAAGTTCAGCAAACGTCTCTCAAACATTCCTGTATTTAGTATTATGCCAAAAGAAAGTGGAAAAAATAACCTGGTCTGTACCAAGTTACAGATTCATACTACAGTATAGTTAACAGTTACGTTAACAGCAGATGGGTGCCTTTAATCTGATTTTAGTGTACTAGTTTTCAAACTTAAACTGACACACTATAATACCTTGGTCTGTGTTTACTTGACCAGAGTGGTTCATAACCTAATGAAGAATCCAAGCTCTATAACCGCTACTTCCTGATGTAGATGTTAAGGTTCCAGGAGAACCCTGGCGCTATCCCACAGTTTTGGTACAGGTTGGTAACTTACCTGGGTCCCACAAGTGCCTGCTACGTCATCCCCTGCATTCAGTCTTCTCCTGCATAAAAATCCACATGTCCCTGTAGAATAAAAACCAGCTGATGCAGGACAGTGTCCGAGAATGCTCTGCTGACACTTTTTAGCCAGTGAGAGCATCAGCTTTTTTTTAAAACTACCTGAATTGAAGCAAAAGACTAGATGCAGAGGAGGTGGATGGTGGCTGCTGGAGGGAGTTTGTCAAAATGTACTAAAACAGAATAGCATCCTGTCCTGTTAGACTATACAAGGACACTCCTTGTGGTTTAGTAGCTTGGAATGTTCCTTTAATTTTACTTTCTTCTTTCCTGTCTATGATCTATCCATGTGTGTATGAGGCATGCTTACACTGACATTCCTCCACTCCTATCTGCAGCTACCTTTAAAGGAACACTATAGTCACCTAAATTACTTTAGCTAAATAAAGCAGTTTTAGTGTATAGATCATTCTCCTGCAATTTCACTGCTCAATTCACTGTCATTTAGGAGGTAAATCACTTTGTTTCCCCTTGCTATGATTGACAGAGCCTGCATGAAAAAAAAAAACTGGTTTCACTTTCAAACAGATGTAATTTACCTTAAATAATTGTATCTCAATCTCTAAATTGAACTTTAATCACATACAGGAGGCTCTTGCAGGGTCTAGCAAGCTATTAACATAGCAGGGGATAAGAAAAATCTTACTTAAACAGAACTTGCAATAAAGAAAGCCTAATTAGGGCTCTCTTTACAGGAAGTGTTTATGGAAGGCTGGGCAAGTCACATGCAGGGAGGTGTGACTAGGGTTCATAAACAAATGGATTTAACTCCTAAATAGCAGAGGATTGAGCAGCGAGGCTGCAGGGGCATGTTCTATACACCAAAACTGCTTCATTAAGCTAAAGTTGTTCAGGTGACTATAGTGTCCCTTTAATATTTGGTGATCAAGTCATCAACAGGGCTGTGTAAAGGAAAAAAGACCGTCTAATGAGATCATCTCGATGGCAGGAGATTTCACCAACAACAAGTGGCAGGGTTAGAAACAATGAAGACTAACATAATTAAAAATGATACAAATATGGATTTTGATAACAAACCTGGTTGTGTAGTTGTGCTATAAAACAAAAAAAAAAGATTCAGCTGATCCGCAATACACTCAGAGCTCTAGGTGTTGAGAAGATCCTATTTTTCTCAAAATGCTTGAGAAATTATTTCACAAAACACAGGGATTGCTCCAATAACCTCCTTACTCCATAACACCTACAATAAGCTGCCGTGATTATGGTGATTGGCCTATTCATTTGATACCAACTTATTAACCCAGGGAGGAACATTGTCATTTTAGAGTTAAGAAAAAATTACCTTTAGAGATGACCTAGAATTTTAGTAGATGATTTTATTTGCATTTGTTTATCATTTGCGTTTTTTTCAATCAATATCTGAAATAAAAATATTTGAATAAATGGATTAATTATATTACTATGTTACCACTGTCACTCTACAAGGACTATTATGGTAGCAGGAAACATATCAGCATTTATTGATAAAAAGTAAGGGTTGTTATTAGATGCTAAAAGTCTAATATACTACACATCACATTATTATGCATGTTTGCTGCCTGTAGCTCAGCCTGAATTCTAGTGCCTTGTTACTGCATTAGTGTTTCAAATCCAGGTCAGTGAATCCCTGCATGATAAATGACTATGCTGAAAATTAAATGTGTTGACATTTTAATTACACATTAAATCTATGGACTATTTTTGTAGTTTCTAGGGCTGCGTAGTGGATTGCATTTAGATGCTATACGGTTTTTATTTTAATTAAGGGAAGAGTTGCATTGTATATTTTATAATCTTTAAAAAATGCACAGGAAAAAACCCAAATGACATGCACAAAATGCTTTTTAAAATGTGCGGTGAATAAATATCATGCAAATGGTCACTCTCTAGGGCTCTCGTTTGGCTTTCTGTATTAAAACAAGATTGCTATTCGTTCTTTGAATGTTTATTTGCATTAAATTGCAAAGAATTCACAGATAAAGAGCTTTGATCACCTTTAGTGTCAGTAAGAAGCTTATATTATCTTAATTACTACTTGCTGAAGCCGAGAAGTACAAAATATCAAAAGGCTGTGTTTAAGGGCTGTCTTAGTGTTTCGTGCTTGAGTAAAAATGCAGTAACCCTGTGTTTAATAAAGAAATGATTTCTGCAAATTTCTAGGTTTAGCCTGCACCCAATCACCATGTGAACTGTAGATAAAATGGTGAAACGTTTGCCGTTTGTGAAATATTGTGTTCAGATTGATATATTAATTTGGAAACATTTATTTAAAGGAATTCTATAGTGTAAGGAATACAATGTTGTATTCCTTACACTAGAGTTCCCTCAGACTCCACCTTCCCTCTAGACACAGAAAGGGTTAAAAGACCGTTTTAACACTTATCTGATTCCATCTTGTTCTGATGTCATCCTATGGGGGTAGGAGGGCTAATGAGCATGAGCGGCGAGTGTGGAGAGCGTGTTAGGCCCTTCCCATAGGAAAGCATTACTTTGATGCTTTCCTATAGGGATTTTACTGATGCTGAATGTCCTCATGCAGAGCATAAGAGGACCAAAAGTCGCTTAACCACCAGGAAGTGCCTCTAGTGGCTGTCTGATTCTATTTACTAGAGGCAGTTTTCTTAAAACTGCAATGACTTACATTGCAGGACAAAGGAGGACAGGGACACTGCACCGAGACCACCTCAATAAGCTGAAGTGGTCTGGGTGCCTATTGTGTCCCTTTAGGTTTGTTAAGCAAATCATGTTTCCTAACATATAGAGATGTGAATTTGGGACAGGGGGTGGGGTTGGCCAGTAGTGGGAATCCAGTGATACTGTGCATATAACTAGTGTTGTAGTGGGGTCAGACCAAGAGAAAGATAGGTCCTCCAAAAAGGGGGCATGTCTGTCTGTTGTACAAGCTGTATGTCCTCTCCAGGATATTCCACACACAGAGTACTGTAGAACCTCTCTCATATGAACTAAATATTAATTTAGTTTGCACGGTGCAAGTGTGTTTAATCTGTTTGCACCCGTCTTCTGCGTACATTGGGTTGTAACCTGTCCTGACGAATCTTGGACTTCGTGAGATAGGACAAAAAGCTCAGTAAGTGCTCTGCAATTAGAACAATATTAGAGATAAAGAAATATGATACTATTTACTCCCCAATGGAAATCGGAACACGTAGAATAACAGAATAGGGATTTATCAGCAATGGAGAGAAATATATAGCTATTGATTTCCATGTGCTTGTTTCTGGCAAATGTATACTATTTATTTCCATGGTTTTATTTCTGCTAGTAACTCCTTGCTTTTCCATCAAAAAACTCTATGAAAGCACTTACTGAGTATGCAGTAAAAATCAAACAAAAAAAAAAACACGTCCACAGAATGTCTGGGTAGCCAGGAGGCAAGTTTGCATTTTTTTCTAAATTGCTGTAGGATTACATGTTTGCTTGGACATTGCTGTCTCCATGACATTGTATGTGGGCATGTTCCCTATTTACATACATCATGAGGTGTCAGGTAATTTGCATTGCATGCCGGGCTATGTTTTGGAAAACTTTTGTTATTGAAAAATCAACAGCCATTTCTTTTCAGGTTGTGAAAATAACTAAGAAGCAACAGTTCTTCTCTAATAGTTAAAAACAATGTACACAGAACACGAATGATTCTGCTCCATGAAAAGCTGCATAATTAGTTAGCTGGTCAAACGCACAAAGTTAAATCTCTTTGGGAATCCTTCTAAGATTCTATTTTCGTGCAAAGTGTTTGCTTAAACAAAGATATGTAATTCATACAGAGTTATAGTGTTTAAACAACACTCCTAATGGCCTGCTCCCAAATCAAATATATTGAAAGGACTGGCATTGAATGGACAGAAGTACAAATTTGGTAACAATCTTGGCGCCAGATTATAGTAAAGGGACACTATAACCATTCAATCTAATTGAATTGGTTATAGTGCCAGGAGTCCCCTGACACTGTCCCTCCATTCGGTGTTAAACCATTTTTGAGCATTTTTTGTCCCTGGCCACACACAGTACAACCCTTACTGGATGTATGTTTAAGGTAGAAAGTGCATTTATTTGGGCATTGTAACAAGCTAAAGGGGTCACCTTGACACTCTCAGCCATTCACAGCTACCCATTCCTGCTTAGGCTAATACTTCCTCATTAGCCTGAACAGCACAGTGGGAATTCTTGTTTAACATTAAAACCGGTTTTCTGCAAACTGGAAGGATGACATACACTACAATCACTACAAAAAGATGAAGTGTTTAAAAGTGCCTACATCCCTAAGGCTGTGCCATTAATTTCTTTTTGAATGTGACCTTAGCCAACCCATTAAAAGTCTCAATGATAGTTAAAAAAATTGACTTCAATGTTATGACTTCTAAGAGAGGCAAAACTCAAGCTTCAGTTGGACCTCACAATCAATTCCAACTACAAGAGCTTTTGTAGATATCCTGTATTGGACACTTGAGGCCGCATATAACTCTATTCTGTGAAAATGTACCATTCCACAACACTAGCACAAGACTGTATATGTAGGAACTTTTCCCATAAAAACTCTCCCTATAGAAATAAACTACCAGAGTCATGTGCTCCCCCGCACTGTCAGAATCTCCATTTGCGTTCTCCAAATTGCACATTAAGTATACAGATATATGTCTCAAAGCTAACCTTCCTATCCTGCACTTTAGCCCCATGATCTTAAATGTTGCTAAATAACTCAAAGAACATTTTCTGCATGGATATGGTCAGTGTATTTCTACTAAACAATCCTGCACTATCATTATTTTCCACCTCCTTGCAAAAATTGACTATTAGATATGCCTTGCAGAGTAGGACGACAAGATTAAAATTCACTCCAAAATCTCAGGGAAATCTTACTGCCTGGATTTCAAGTATATCATCACACTCACTGCCTTATCAGAGAAGTCCGTTAGGCAACAGTCCTCAAATGATTGAAAGATATGACAAGAAACCAAGTAGATCTTCCACTACCAACCCTATTGTGGATGGAACCAGCCTGCACACCTTCATCAAACTACTCTACAATTGGGACACTTCCACTTATGAAAAAAACATGCCAACACCCTCCCACATGTTCCCTATCTAGTAAAACACAGGAAATAGTACATAAACTTTGATACTCGCTGGTTCCGTACATCCCTATCAGTAAAAGTTATCAACCCACCTCAGTTGTTCACACAGTTGTTACTATAAATCAGGGGCGTATTAGCCGCGAGGCAAACAAGGCATTTGCCTTGGGTGGCATTTTCCAGGGGGCGGCAAAAAAAGCCGCCCCCAAATGCCCAAGGCAAATGTCTTGTTAGCATTGTGGCTAACAAGACATGCTGGGCTGCTGGGCGGTCGGGCGGTCAGGCGGGCGGGCGGCTGGCGAGGGAGCACTTCCTCTGAGCTGTCTGCTCAGCTCCCTCGCGCGCCGCAGAGTGAGGCTGGGAGCTGGAATATGACATCATATTCCGGCTCCGCCTCCCAGCCTCACTGTGCTGCGCGCGAGGGAGCTGAGCAGACAGCTCAGAGGAAGTGCTCCCTCGCCAGCTGCCCGCCAGCGCCGCCCGACCGCCCAGCAGCCACTGGACCACCAGGGAGAAAGATGACCGCCCCCCCCCCAGCATTCCCAAAGGTAAGGAGGCTGGGGGGGTTAAAGTAAAAACAAAAAGTGTTAATGTGAGTGAGTGTGTGTGTCTGTTAGTGAGTGTGAGTGTGTGTGTGTGTGTGTCTGTTAGTGAGTGTGAGTGTGAGTGTGTGTCTGTTAGTGAGTGCGTGTGTGTCTGTTAGTGAGTGTGAGTGTGTGTCTGTTAGTGAGTGTGAGAGTGTGTGTGTCTGACTGTGTGTGTCTGTTAGTGTGTGTGTTTGCCTGTGAGTGTGTGTGTATGTTAGTGAGTGTGTGTGTCTGCTAGTTTGTGTCTGCTAGTGAGTGAGTGTGTGTCTGTTAGTGTGTGTGTTAGTGAGTGTGTTTGTCTGTTACTGAGTGTGAGTGTGTCTGTTAGTGTGTTTCTGTTAGCGAGTGTGTGTTTCTGTTAGCTAGTGTATGCGTATCTGTCAGTGAATGTGTGTGTGTGTATTTAGAATGCGGGGCGGGGTAAAGGTTGGGTGGGGGAGGCGCGCGGGGGGGCGCCTGAGTTTTGTCCTGCCTAGGGCAGCATAAAACCAGGATACACCACTGCTATAAATGTGTATTTTTAAGATCATCTTCAAGCTCTGGGACTAACCCTCCTGGCATTTACCTATACGTATGTATATATAAGTTCAGCATTTCAACCCTCAGAAATTAGGGGGGGGGGAATTCACACACAAAAAAAAGGCAAAATAACTTCAAAGCAACATTTGCTTGCGAATAGGGACTCTCAATGCAAATTTCATTCTGTTTTGCTATTACTGAAGCTTCTACATTTTCAGTTAAAAAATGTAATCAGAAAGAACATCTTCCATTTTTACCCATGCTTATATAAAACGAAAGGATGTGACTTCTTTGATTAAAATTGTTTCATCAAATCAAAGATTCATCATGTGTTGTAGTTTTTTTTTTCTTTTAGGCAACCGCTAATAACGTTTTGATTGGTAATTTATTTTCTTGTGTAATAGTTATAAATAGATGTGATTGTTTTAAATATTAAATGAAATTATTTTTTTGCAGGCTCCCACTTTAAAGAGACACTAGATTGTATTAATTCTTTTTTAATTCTTTTATAAAAGTTAAAGGTGTAATCCAAGCACCAAAACCACCACATCTTAATATGGGGGTTTGATTCGTAGAAATTATCTATTTTGTATATTATCATACCTGAAACATGGAAATGTTTTAATTTGGCCAAAAACACAGCAGCCTCTGGAGTCTTTTCATCTTTACTTCTTTTGACGTTTTACAGACTTTACCTTCATAATCATGCCAAACGTGGTTAATGCATCCCATAATCAATGTGCATTCAATCTAGAACTAGAACCTATGAAGAGGTTTCATTATGATACCAAATGTTTGGCTAACTATTGCTGAAAAGTAGTGATGCACATTGTTATTTATTATGTATGTTTTTCTGTGGGGGACTTACTTTTCAAGTGAACAGGCTTTGTATTATTTTTAACTTCTTCAATATGTGTTTCTATTTCAACTGCTTACTTCATCTTCTTCGTCCCCTTGATTTCCCCTTAATTTCAGAAAAAAATATATATCAAGGAATAGCTATATTTGCATCTGGAGTTTTAATTTGTGCGTATGTGTCTAGGAGTGTTTTTATTTGTCTTTGTGTGTCTGTTTTGGGTCTAATGCACTGTAAAGCTGTGCATTGGAGATAGATATAGCTTGCTTGATGTTTTTGTGTGTCGAAGTATGTTTCTGAATGTGTGTATGCGTGGGAGTAGGCATCAGTATGTGGATGAGGGTAGCCGATAATTTTGTAGGGTTCCCCGCAATTTCTTATTGCAGTCCTAATTATTAAACTGATATAAAATGGCCCAACTTCCAGTTTAGTCTATCGTCTTCAAGAATCAAGAGAAATCACTACAAAAACAGGTTTTTCTACTCTTTTTTCATGTAGAATATTATTCTACGGTAATAGTTATCTAAAATTCCCCAGTGTTATCCAACTTTGCTTTTCAGTTGATAGCATTCAACCTTAAATCCGATAGACTGACTTTGAAAAACTAATTATAGTAAATTTGTATACGTCCTATCATTGCGCTTAAATGATAATAACGGCCTTATTAAAATATATATTATACTGTGTCTTATCAGTCTGCGAAAGAATGAATCTAACTATAACCAGCAGGGTTTGCCATTTGCTGTTTATATAACTTTCTATTTTTATTCTGTTGATAAGCAGGGTGATTGTTCAGCTTTAGATAATTGTCTGATAGATTGCGCTAATTGTAAGTGAAATAGAGGCTTTAAAATTAGAACCTTCGCTTAATTACAGACCTGTTTGGCAATCGTGGTTAGAATGTTAACATGATTTTATTTTCATTCACTAAATTTATCAAAACGGCTCTATTTCTTTTCCAGAAAAATACAAGTTGTCTGTTTTTTCAGACATAGGGAAGAAGATGACTCCATTTTCTTAATTTAGACTTCGAGTAGTAATGAAAACAAACTTTATTAGAAAAAATGTTTTAATTTTCCATCTAAGCATCTGCTTACCTTTTTGGAGCACAAATACTAATCTGAACGGAACATTGTTGCAAAGTGCAAGGGAAATTGTCTAAATGTTTTTACTAGATATTTTCTTTCTCAACTAGACTATTGCAAGCTTATTTACCTATTCGCTTCCAGCAATCCTGCAGTTTAACAACGGCTTAATTAGGGATGAAAGAGCAAACCTTGGGAGTTGATTAAAGTAAGAACAAAGATTTAGCTGCATGAAGAGTATGAAAGCAGTAGGTACGTCTTGGCCCGCACTGCAACTAATTGGCATTATATGGCTTCTATGCCTTTCGGGACATCTCACAAAGACTTTCTATGGAAATATTTTATTTCAATGAAAAAAATGATTTAGGGATTCTACAATACTGCAGATGTGTAGAAGTATTTTGGTGAATGAAGTGCAATTGCTACACATTCTTTGCCTACACTTGTATATATTGGTGACTATAGAACAAAGGGTCATATTTGATAACTTCCAAAAATTAAAAAGCACTTTAATCACTTTTACAAGCTTGGTTACAGGTGGTGTGTAAAAGACTTTACGTTGTGCAATGTTTTATCAGGGCTGAAAATTTGAAGTGCTTATGTTACTAGCCTGGCCTTGAAAAGTTGCTCGCCCCTGCAAGCCATAGAGTACCCTTCAATGGTGAATTTCTACGCACTAGGGCTAAATTTTAACTCGACAGTGGGTACTGCTGAGTGGAAATTTTAATCTCTTGTTTTACATCACTGTTTTGTTCTACTATTCCTCGCAGTCGTAATGTTTGAAAATACACCAAGAATAAAAAAAGCTATAGTTGTACTGAGATTTGTGTAAAAAAAGCCATTTTAAGCAACTCCGCAAATAATATGATAGTGTTTTATTAACAATACAAATTGGATTATCCTTAGTGTTATAAATAGTAGGTAAGTTATAAATTAATTGTTAAACACATATCCCTATCCTTTTTAAAAGAGCAATAAAAATAAATAAAAGTGCTTGAGTATGTACAATGCTGTTTTTTCTGATACAACCAAATCAGTAAATGGACTGTGCATCGGAGGAAGATCGATCATGTCTCATCCCAAAATCAAAGTGGCATTGTTAAAAACAATAGCTGGTAAATCATTGCAGTTACAAAATAGAAAATCCACGAGGACAAAATAAAAGGTTATCACAGCACAGGCGCGCTTTCCTTGAGAATGTGTACCTTAAAGATGTATCCACTAAGCAGCAAATTCATGTAAAATACATAAAATACAAAAGCAAAGTAAACATCAACATTTGTATAGTTTACTCAATTAAATGTTATCACATTTTTGTGACTAAAAAGCAGATCACATTAAATGCGATAAGGCAGCAATGCAGAAAATCATAGGTTGGTTAGTTTTTTTCAGTTACCAAGTTATTACTTTTTTGTCTTTTTCTATTTATTTTTTGTAAATTCTGCTCAGCTATAACAGGCATCTACTTAACTCAATAATATGATAAAACATCAACAAAAAGGTTATGATATTGTTGTAGGACATCTTGCTCCAGGATAGTTTATCTTAGCATTCTAAGAAGTTATTGAAGTAATGCAATGGCATATCTTGTGTCTGATGCATTTCATCCTCCTGCTGGCTTTTTTAACCCCTTAAGGACACATGACGGAAATATTCCGTTATGATTCCCTTTTATTCCAGAAGTTGTGTCCTTAAGGGGTTAAGGACATAGATATTGTAGACAGCTGGGAGACCAGGATACATAGCTAAAGAATAAGTAAAATCAGAGAGTAACATCCTAAGACACACCATCTCAAAGGACCAAGGAAATAAAGTCAGAGAAAAGGAAAGAAAGAGGGGCCAGGAGATACACATTCGCTAAGACAATGGCATGAGTTACCATTCCATTAGACTCTCCACACCATTCAAGGCTATTCTTTCATTTTCAAACATTTAGTAGCAGTTACACGAACACAATAACAAAGAAAAAAAAAACATGGATGTGCTCACCTGTCTGAGACCGAAGCTGTGTTGGACATCAGGAAACCATATCTGAGATCAGTGTACAAGCCAGCCTATTACTTGAATATATATCAGATATAGAGAGCAAGATATATCAGATATAGAAAGCATAAAGACTCCAAGGATAAAAAGATACTCCTTTATTAGAAAAAATTTAAAATAATAATCGCGTAATGGACATAATATAGTATAGAAATAACTGAAGATATATATCAACAGAATTTCAAACAAACATCACCCTGGACATAATCCCACCCTTTACACGTTTTGTGCTAAACCAGTATTTATTTATACACACATCCCTACCTAACACATATTCATTCATGTGCTGTATTTGGCAGGTTTTCATTATTCCTTTATATTATTTATATTTTTATTGACATCAATAGATAATATAATATCTCAATTTAAGCTTTTCTTCGAGCTTCCATTTGTATCTGTTTCCATTTTTATCATTGTCAATATGATCAATTGATTTATTTATGTGTATTAGTCACCTCTACCTTTGTTGGGTATCTGCAGTAGTCTTTAAGTTACTTTTCATAATATTTTTTATGTACCTAGCACGTGTACATGCCACAAATTTTTGTTTATTCTAAATAGGTTTCGCTGTATGGTATTAGAACAAATGTTGCAATAGCTATATTTCATTAACTGGACCTGTTATACTGTACCTCTGCCCGAAGTGCCTTCTGTTTTGCAAGAATAACATAAAAGAAGGAGTTATTTTCCTCTCTCCCACTGTTTAAATGTACTCTCTGGCAATCTTCCATACTTTTTACGAACAGAAAACTGCGAGAGATATGCATATGTCTAATAAGTGGCACATTTGCCCGCCAGCAGCGTTCTTCATAGGCCGCATTGATACCTTGCTTTTTTATCTTGATAGAATGTTCTGTGAAAAAGAGATTTTAAAACAGCATATTGTATAATTTATTATACTTTCATCTTATTTATGCTCATGTAACACAGAGCTGAGCTGGAAAAAATACGCACTAAGTAGACACTTGTGTCCAATCAGTACAAGGCCAATAGCGGAGGACTTTCACAGCTGTGGCAAACTGCTTTGCTGGGATCACCTATGATGCTGTATGGTGCTAAATACGACCCTACAAGAAATTAATAATAATAAAAAACTAATAGTAGAAACGTTGTTAATTTACATATATAATCTTAGCATACAGGATAAAATTTACCAGGAAAAGTTAAAGGATCTTAACATGTATAGCTTGGAGGAAAGATGAGACGGGGGGATATGATAGAAACATTAAAATACATAAAGAGAATCAACACAGTAAAGGAGGAGACAATATTTCAAAGAAGAAAAACTACCACAACAAGAGGACATAGTCTTAAATTAGAGGGGCAAAGGTTTAAAAATAATATCAGGAAGTATTACTTTACTTAGAGGGTACTGGACGTATTAGCTATTAAGGGATAATATTTAGAAATTTATTGGGAATCACTTTGTTATTATCAATAATCAATATGGTTTTATGAAACATAGGTCATGTTAAACTAACCTAATTACATTCTACGAAGAAGTAAGTAGAAGTATAGATCGGAGTGGTGCAGTGGATGTGATCTACTTGGATTTTGCCAAGGCATTTGATACGATTCCTCACAACAGGTTAGTCTTCAAACTAAAATAAATTGGTCTAGATGAATATTCTTGTTCTTGGGTAGAACATTGGCTTAAGGATAGAGTACAACGAGTTGTCATTAATGGTAAATTTTCAAGCTGGACAAAAGTGATAAGTAGTGTCCCTCAGGGTTCTGTTTTGGGACCGCCTCTATTTAACATATTTATAAATGATATTGAAATAGGCATTGTAAGCCATGTTTTAGTGTTTGCAGATGACACAAATCTTTGTAAAGTGATAAAATGTAAGCAGGATATTGCTTTGCTGCAGAGGGATTTAGATAGATTTGGGAACTGGGCACTAAAATGGCAGAAGAAATTTAATGTAGAGAAATGCAAAGTTATGCACTTCAGGGTCAAGAATGCACAAGCAACTTAAACCCTAAATGGTAGGGAATTAGGGGTAACCACACACAAGAAGGATTTGGGAATTGTTATAGACAACAAATTAGGCAGCAATATGCAATGTCAATCTGCAGTTGCTAAGGCCAGTAAGGTTTTGTCATGTATGAATAGGGGCATAAATTCTCGGGATGAAAATATAATTTTGCCTATTTATAAGTCGCTTGTAAGACCACACTTTGAATATGCAGTGCAATTTTGGGCAACTATTCTAAAGAAGGATATCAGGTGGACCCATGGATGTCTTCTTCTCATTCACCCAGACTTTAGGATGAAGGCTGAGAAGATATGGATCCTCCAAAATATCCCAGAAAACAAGAGAAAGTGGCCACCTACTTTGTCTTCTCTTGACCCAACACTTAGAATAAATTAACAAATGGCATGTTACATATTTTTTATCTAATAGTTTCAGTGCCTAAACCAACATGATTGTCTATATCTTTATTTGTATATATTTTAAATTTACTACTTTATAAATATTGTTGCTATACTCAGAATATTCATGATATTGTAATATTGGTTTGTATATAATATACTGAATCATTATTATAAGTTTACCATTCATCTTTACTCATTTTATTCTTGACAGCAGAACATTATAATGTTTTGTAACAAATTCCAATACGAACTATATTTACGTTATTTGCATTACTAAGCTGCCAACTCTCCATTCTCTTGGCATTTTACGATGGTGGGGAAGCATCTGTAATTTTTTTGAATTATCCCAGGACAGCAATGTCTACTGGGATGTTTTTATACCAGGAAATTAATGCATTTCCTCTTACTGAACTAATTATCAAGATGGCAAGTATATGTACCATTGTACGGCATTTTTGAGTTTAAGGTGTTCAGACAAACACAAAATCCATCTATTACTATAGTCTTGAATCTTTTGCATCTTCTGTGTTAAATTTAAGCAAAGTGAAATGTATAGTTTGCCCTGCTCAAATATGTCTTAATCAACAAAGAAAGAATGTTGTTAATACTTTAAAGGCATCATTGAGGACTTGAAGGGCCCCCATTTCTTAAGGCATCTATAGAGAAAACATTGAGACTATGTTAAAAAAAATAATACATACCTTCAATTGCTAAATCTCCTGCAGTTTCACAGTCAGCAGCATTTAGACCCATCCCAGACTAGGAAGTGGTTTAGCTAACCAGGAATCTCATTCTCATTCTGGTCTATAATTTTTCTTATCCCAAAAATCTCTTGCAAAGGTTTAAGGAAATTAGTAAAACTGGTCAATAAGCTTATAGCAGTTATAAAGTGGCTGCTATCTGTTTATCTATATCTCAGTTCACAGATTTGTGAGCAGTGTTGTTTAGAATGTTCGACCAAGCAGTACATGCCCATGGCCCCTCCTTTGAAAAACATATGCTTTATTAAGTATAGAGTCTTTTTCAGAGTTTGAAAAAAAAAAAATCACCATGGTTTTGTGATTGTACAATGAGTTCAGATACATTAAAAGAATGTAGACAAGCTTGGTTATGCCTCCTAAGTTTTTAGTAAAAACATTTATATAACATAACTTAAAAAGTTTACTTTTACTTTTACTAAAAAACTTACTTCTGACATTGTGGGATTCCCTTCCTATTTGTCCAGATATCCATACATTTAGTCTTTACCTTAACCCCAATGTCCATTCAAGGCTGCCATGTTGGAAGAGGCAGGATTGACTTTTAGATAAGCATACATATCAATCTATACAATTGTACACCAAAGGTATATAGACTGTATAGAGTTATAAAATGATATACCAGAATGTATGTATACATGAAAGGTTCACTTGCAAGGTGCATTTTTAAACATATACTATAAAGTAACATCTAATGTCTCTACGTAGAACACATTGTTTATTATGACAATGTCTGTGTATGGTAAATTATCCATAACCTATGACATTTTAACTTTAGTTATATATTGTAGTGTATGTTTGTAAGGGGACAGGGCTTGGTTTTTGTTGTGTAATTTCTATATGTTAACTTCAACACAATTATAATACTGTTTTGTACACCTTCGGTATCGTAATCCTACAATACCTGCAGTTTTTTTGGAACTCTGTTTTTGTCGTGTTTCAAATTCACCTGCTGATTAAAAGGCAAATGATTCACACAGCAGCAAACTGTTAGTGCACTTATGACTAATTAAATTAAATGCAAATTTTTTTTTTTTTTTAGATCCTTATGTGAAAATTCATCTGATGCAAAACGGCAAAAGACTAAAGAAAAAGAAGACGACTATTAAAAAGAATACTCTCAATCCTTACTACAACGAGTCGTTCAGCTTTGAAGTACCATTCGAACAAATTCAGGTAATTAAAAACATTGGCTCAGAGAAAGTAAACCTCGTTCGGCTTCCTTAGATGATATAGTGTAATTATTGAGTGATATGATTTTTCTGAGGAGTCCTGCACATTTATTATATTGAGTTTATACATTGGAAAAGGAAAATATGAGATCAAAAGCTCAAAGGTTTTAGGGTTATTCAACTACCTGTTACTAATTAGGATGTCCTCTATCTCCCTCAATGTTGTAGATGCTCGTTCTTTTTTTGTACAGTCTGTTTCGTATGGGCCCCCAGAATGCATTATTACAGCCTGTTAAATCTCCAGGGAGCAAGTCATAGGTGACATTATGCAAGAGAACGGTAATGGTTCTATTAAAAGAAAAAAAATCCCAACTAACTGTAAAAAGCGCCCTAACAAAGGTTATGCGGATAAGAGTAAATTAGATTTTACCACTCTTTGGTGCATCACATTTGACAGTTAATTTTTCTTATCATAAGCTGCCTTGCAGAGAATAGAGGTGTGATGGGAATTCAGAGACTTTTAGAGACTTCAGAGCTATGTGCATTCATCCTGAATTATGTCCCTATTTGAGGACTTTTGAACCACCTCCCACCTCCTATCTACTTGGCATAATTTCTAAAGAATATGTTTTAATAATGACAACAGGGCACGGCTAATTTGCAGCTCTTCTTATCACTGGCTTTTAATCATTCCATTATGAGTTTATTTAAGTGTGTAGAAATCTGTAGGTGTCCCAATACGATGAATTTATAAACTCTTCTGTTTAATGAAATATTGGAATATTTCATTTCTCTATCACATAAGCAGAAAATCCCCACTTTTTTTATTGTGTTAGCACTCTGATGCACCATGTGTTTATTTATGGGGTTTTTTATCCTGCATGTCTCCTCTTGTCCTTATCAGCACTTGTATTCTACCTTGTCCTCAGCTACTGTATTTTAAGATACAGTAGCAGTCATTTCTCTCCATCAGAATGTACCGTAGGATTTTATTGAGTTAGACTCACATTAGCACAAACCTATGGAGGTTCAGAATTTAGAATATAGCTCAGTCCATTATGAGGAACACTTTATTTCACTTGTGACTGTATCTTCATGATGACAGCCCTGTATAAAAATCCCAACCCTCGAGTTAATGAGTTGAGGCTCTTAGGGTTACTCTAACCAAAAATAGTATAGAAAGAGAGAGAGAAAAAGTGGAAGAGGGGACGAGAAAGTGAGCAGAGAGAGAGAGAGAGAGAGAAAGAGAGATAAATAAAGAGAGAGAAAGACAGAGAAAAGGAGAGAACGAGACAGAAAAAAAATATAGAGAGTGAGAGAACAAAAGAGAGCAGAGAGAGAAAGGAAGAGAAAAGGAGTTAGAAAGATAGATAGAGAAAGAGCAAGCGGGGTAGCGATAGAAAGAGAGACATAGAAAGATAGAGAAAGAGAGAGAGAGAGAAAGAAGGAGAGAGAGAAAGAGAGAGAGAGGGAGAGAAATAGAAAGAGAGATATAATGAAAGAAATAGATAGAGGGAGTAAAAAAAGAGAGAAATAGAGAGAAAGAAAGAAAGACCCCCACTGGAGCTGTTCTCACTACTACCCGCTCCTCCTACAGTAACATCACTTTCCCTCACTGCAGGGGGACGGACATCCCAGAGGACTGTCCAAGGTGAGGCATTCTGTTGGCATTCCAGGCTGGCTGACACTAATGGCACAGCAATGTGTGAAGCATTTCTTAATGAAACACTGCACATACAGACTCCAGGCACCATGACCACTTTAAAATACTGACAAAAAAAAATGCATCAGTATTTCTTTTAGTATTTTGGGTATTTAGTTGTCTCCTTTTCAGTTTAAGTGCATTGCAAGAAAGGGCAAAACGTTCCTGGGTACATGAGAATTTTTTACCCATTTGTAGTAATCTGCTTCAATCAATTCTCCTGCTACTTTTATAAACAGCCGAGTGACTTCCGTGAAAGACACATGGTCAGTGGCTGCCAGGCTCTTAGCATGTGTATATATGTGTTAAAATGAAAGGTGAATTGGTGGCATTTTTAGAGAAGAGGAAGTGATGGAGCGATAAAATCAATGACCTTTTACCAAAATATACAGACTATAGCTTAGGGATGACTGAGTACAGGATTACTGTTAATGTCACACAAGATTTGCTTTTGTGAAAAGCAACAATCGCTCATAAGACTGCCATTTGTGTCAATTCATGCTTTAGACAGAATGCACATTTTGTGAGGTCTCGGCATGGCTCCCCCTCAAATCTATTCTCTGTGTGTGTTCTACCTTCACGAACAAAGCCATGTCGTTCACTAAAAGTTTATGAGGCATAATGAGCATTGCTAGCAAAGTATTTGTGTAGTGCTATCAGAACAATGCATTTATACTTAATACCATTAAGCAACATATGCCAGTGACCCGGCACCCTTCACTCGCTGTATTTCTAACGTTCAATTTACACTTCCAGATTTAACAATATCCATTTTGAACATATCTGGGCAGCAATCACAAGATGAGCATACTACTGGATGCTCTCAGTCAACAGTATTTGGGGATGCAGTGAAATTGTAACAAAGTTTATTTTTTATTTAATTGGCTTAATGTTTGGTAAATCCAAAGACCAAACAAAACAAAGCCTCCTATTAGAAGTTAGTGCGTTACTACAAAAGTGCTCTAGTTAAACAGTATTAAAGGAACCAGCAGCTCTATAAACTAGTGTGGAATACCCTCATCTCCATACACATAAATGCACACAAAAAATATTACCATCTACGCTATATTTTATTTTGGTATCATTTTAAATATATTTGACGCAAGGGTTCTTACAAAGATCAAGAGGGGTAAGCTACCCATTTTTCTTATAGCGTTCCACTTAGGGTATAGGTAATACTGTAATACTGAGACGAGTTAGGAATATTCTGGGAATTCATGGGGTTTACACCAGATCATAATAATTTTTTTTCATTAATAATTGAAATCGAGATTCACTAAATCAGCTGGAAATGTTCTAGTAGGCACAAATGTAAACTGGAATTGTCTTCTCCAATTCAAATCAGGGGTTAATGTGTGCACATCAGATTGGTAAAGAATCAATCTGTGAGTATTTGAGCAATCTCGGACAGTGATTTTCCTTTGACTTTTCAAAGTATTTGCTTTCAAAAAGCTACTTTATTGGATTTTCTGTAATTTGCAGAGATGGTTGTATGTGAAGATCCCCGGAGAACGAAAGGGCCTCCAAGTATGGCACCAACAGTAATGTCATGGCCAGAATTACATAGGTCATGCAGCTTCCCCATCAAACAATTAGGCTTATTGACTATGTCTGAGTGTTTTATTTAATACTTTAGTTGATTTAGTTTTATTTAATACGGCCTGTTTTCAGTTCTTTTTGCATTAAAGAACAGACGCATATTAAAGTACCTACTAAAGAAAAGTCTCTAATAAAAAAAGGATTATATTTTCATCTTTTTGAAATGTAAAAAGCATTTCAGCTATCATCATTTTATTTTTTAGTAAAAATAAAATAAATATTCCAAATACTCTGAAATGGTTGAGCACAAAGTTAAAGATTTAAAAGATTTGCTTGCTATTAACTTGATTTTGATATACCGTTTTTTAAAAACACATCTTGAGATGTTCTACTCTTCATGTTCGCCCACTCAGTTTCTAACTGACTTTAAAGTTCCACATGTCCTTTGATAACTCTAGTATTTGTTTTATTTTATTTTTTTCTATGTACCATTAGTGATTTTAGATGCTCACTAAAGACTACACCATTTTATCAATGTCGAGAGACCATGTCCTTTGATAACTCTAGTAGTTATTTTATTTTATTTTTTCTATGTACCATTAGTGATTTTAGATGCTCACTAAAGACTACACTATTTTATCAATGTCGAGAGACCATGTCCTTTGATAACTCTAGTATTTATTTTATTTTTTTTTTTCTATGTACCATTAGTGATTTTAGATGCTCACTAAAGACTATACTATTTTATCAATGTCGAGAGACCATGTCCTTTGATAACTCTAGTATTTATTTTTTTCTATGTACCATTAGTGATTTTAGATGCTCACTAAAGACCACACCATTTTATCAATGTCGAGAGACCATGTCCTTTGATAACTCTAGTATTTTTTTTTCTATGTACGTTAGTGATTTTAGATGCTCACTAAAGACCACACCATTTTATCAATGTCGCGAGACCATGTCCTTTGATAACTCTAGTATTTTTTTTCTATGTACATTAGTGATTTTAGATGCTCACTAAAGACTACACCATTTTATCAATGTCGAGAGACCATGTCCTTTGATAACTCTAGTATTTTTTTTATTTTTTTTTCTATGTACCATTAGTGTTTTTAAATGCTTACTAAAGACTACGCTATTTTATCAATGTCGAGAGACCATGTATTTTCTCGTCTAATATATCATATTCTCTGTGACTGTATTCTAATGAATCACTTGCTAATCTATGTAAAGTCCTTTGAATAATGCATATATATATAAAAACTGACGAATAAACAGATGTGATTTACTAAGTTTGTTTGTATTTTTCTTTTTCAGAAAGTGCAAGTTGTTGTGACTGTTTTGGACTATGACAAGATTGGCAAAAATGATGCTATTGGAAAAGTGTTTGTAGGCTACAACTGTACTGGAGCAGAGCTCCGGCATTGGTCGGATATGTTGGCAAACCCAAGGCGACCCATTGCACAGTGGCACACCTTAGCACCTGAGGAAGAAGTAGACGCAATGCTCGGAGTCAAGAAATAAGGAAGAACGTGTCTGCAGTTGCCCATATAGTGCTTTTTAGCCAGTTTATATGTAAATACCTCAGTAGTATGGGTCCTTTCATGTCTTTTCATGCATACCTAATCCAGGTCATTTGTACCTATTCATTTATTTGCACAAATTTAAATGTCCTTACTTCCCTATAAAAGAAAAACACATAATGTGCACCAGACAACTGCCCCCTTAATATTCTTTTAAGCAATATAATGTGTAGATAGAGCATGACTCAATTTATTATGATCACACAATCTTGTATATATACCAGTATGCCAACATTTATTTCCTGTCCTTGTATTTGTATGTTGTAAGCGTTTCTTAATATGTGCATTCTTAGCTGTTTTTAATAAGATGTTCTATTTTAAATTATGTAAATTAACTAAATATAGAAGAATTTAAAAATATATTACAGGTTAACTATTGTATCGTCCGCATTCCAGAAGAAATTCCAACTTATAAGGCACTAGTAAAGTTGTACTGATATCTTAAAGGACAACTTAAATCTGACCTTCACCTACCTACATTAGATTTTTAGAAAAATGATACATTTCACAATTCTAGTGAGAAACTTAGTTCACAATTGTAGACTTCTGTCAGGAGGCAACCTACATGGTGAAAAGAGCTGAGTGTCTGACCTCAAACACCCATGGTCACTAGTTGCCAAGTTCTTAGCATATGTATATAGGTGAGACGTGAAACCCTGCGTTCTTACAGTAGAGGGAATGATGGAGTGATGGGAGCATTGATCTTTAACCAATATATATATATATATATAAATATATATAGAATACAGCTAGCTTATGGGTGACCGAGTAAAGGGTTATTGTTAATGTCACATGAGATTTGCTTTTGTAAAAAGCAACAATTGTTCATAAGCCAACCATTTCTGTGAATTTAAGCTTTAGATAAAATGTACATTGTGCGTGGTGTCTGCATGATGATTCTGCATTGCATCTATACTCTGTGTGTATACATTGTACATTGAAGAACAAAGTTATCTTGTTCTCAAATAGGTTGTGAGGCATACTGAACATATTGTTAGTAAAGCATTTGTGTAGTACATCTACATTTTCATAGTTAACAAACAGTATTGTGACCCAATATATAAAGACGAAACTGATTTAGCCATAATTCTGAATGCACTTCAAGTAAGCCAAAACAGCTAGTGACCTTTTTTATATACTATTTGTATATTGAGTTTTAATTTGTCCTTTAAAAAAATGGTATAAAACAAAGAGTAAGTGCTAGCGAACAGGCGCACCCTCTTGTGTATACTAGTTGCTCATTTCAGGAGGAGTTTTTAAATGTTTTCAATGTTATTAAGTAGTAAATGGCACTATTATAAAGCTATTAGTCATTCCATAAGAGTCTTTAAAGACTGCTCTGTGCATCACTGTGACTGCCGTGTGTGCTTAGATGAATCTTAGTTCTCTCAGTGGATAGCAATCAAATTTATAGTGATATTGTACTGATACTGCCATCTCTTTCTACCGCACTGCAAATGGAGAGCATAGCACAAATAGGTTAGAATGGACCAATTTGAAACTGGGCGCTATGCCGGGACCTGGTTACATAGAATAGGTAGATTACACAGCGATTTAATAAGCACTGTGCAATATAATTCACAAACTCACCATCATTGTAGACTGCATAGATAGTCGTGTTAGTCCATTAATTTACAAGCCAAACTAGAGTATAGTAGTATGGAGTGAGATCTTTTTATATTGGACTAATAATCATTTTTAAAATATTGCATCTAGTCTGAAGAATATGTAAAGGGACATTGCAGAAGCTATATCAATTACATCTCATTAAAGTGGTTATGGTGCCTGAAATTCAGTGTGAAACCATTTTCATGCAATTTAAAAGTAGATAAGAGTCCATGGCCACCCACAGTCAGGGCCCCTACTGGAGGTATGGCTAAGGCAGAGGCTACACACTTCTTGCTAGCCATACCAATTCATATCAACAATGGGTACTTTGAATGGCTGGAAGTGGTCAGATTATACTTTCACCCAATCACAACTATCAGTTGCTGCTAATGTGAATGCTTACTCAGGAGGCCAAGCGGCACAGAGGCGATGGGCTGCTGGGGACTCTTGTTTAGCATTTGAACATTAAAAAAATGGCTAAACACTGAATGGAAGGATGGTGCTAGTAAACTCCAAACACTATAACTGCTATAATGAGATTAGACATTTAGCAAGAGCTTGTCTATAAATATGTATTGTTAGTACAATAAAAAAAAAACTGCAGACTTCAATACTCTTGTACTCTTGTTATTTTGGTACATCTATATATCATAAAGCATGGATTGACCATGTTAGACTACCAGTCAATTGCTGGACTACATTTAGACTACTACTACTATTAGAGTATAACTGAAGTAGTGGTTCATCAACAGCCAGAGCTGATCCAAGATTTCCTAACCCTGTTCTATCATATCATTTGATAAGTGACACCATAATAATTTATTAGTGAGAATTTTCAGTCCGTTGCACAGAACAGGAAAGAATTTCACAAATCTTTATAATTTTAAAGATATTTTGCTGAATTATAGCAAAAAAAAATACAAAAAACATCACAAAAAAATAAATAAACAGGGCATTATACCCTCAAGATATGTGTACTTTGAAATATTTTTTAAAGAATGGTTGTTACTAAAACAACTAAATTTTATCAGTAATATTAACATGTTCATATACTACTGCCAAGGTGAAAGTTATCTTTTTAGGGCTTTTATCGAAAAAAATACACTGGTAAAATATCCAATATAAATATTTTTGTGTCAATATTTATATGTTATGTTTGCAGCAATTAATTTGAAAAAAAAAATACTTTAATAATTCATGGACCACCTTGTTGAGGATGTTATCATTCCAAGCAGTAATAGCCTTAGTAACACCCCTGCTTTCTAAGACCCTGGGTTTAAAAAAAGGCACAACAAGGTAGAACAGGTCATAGACGTATATGCTGCATAATCTGAAATAAGAAGTTAATATGCTTTTAAAACAACTTAAAATGACCAAAACCCATCCTACTATTTCAGCAATTTTTCTAATTTGATTTTTATATATTTATATTTTTTTCCCTTTGTTTATATGTAGAGATGTCCCGAACAGTTCGCCGGGAACTGTTTGCCTGCGAACATAGCTTGTTCGCGAGCGAACATAGCTTGTTCTCGGTCACTGCGGCGGGCGAACATATGCGATGTTTGGTCTGCCCCCTATTCGTCATCATTGAGTAAACTTTGATCCTGTACCTCACAGTCAGCAGACACATTCCAGCCAATCAGCAGCAGACCCTCCCTCCCAGACCTTCCCACCTCCATGACGAATAGGGGGCGGACCGAACATCGCATATGTTCGCCCTCCTTGGCGACCACGAACAAGCTATGTTCGCTGGCGAACAGTTCCCGGCGAACTGTTCGGGACATCTCTATTTATATGTCTAATGGATATGCTCAAAATGCAGGTTCATATTGCCTGAGGAACATTGTTAAACATATTATCTTTTTCCCATACTGCCTAATCTTATTGCAAGACAGTGATATAAATCACCTACAGAACCTGCTATTTGACCAACGTATGGTTTTATCCATAGAAAAAGCCACATCTACCTTCTTGGACAAAGCTGTGTAAAGTCTTAGAATCTGATGCTGTAGAAATCCTAGTTGCCTTTGTGTACACTTACTGCCTGCTTGGGTGTTTCTATGTGTGAGTTTTTCTCTTGTATCTCGTAGAAATGTTCGGGTGTTTTATCTTGCCATATTGCTCGTGACCCGCGAGCTGACAAAAGTTTTGCTGTGTATACCTTCATTTTTGACAAAGTGGTTCCAATTTAATTTCACTTTGTGTAGTGAACCCCACAGTAGAGTTTTCTGATTGTTGTTAAAAAAAACTTCTTGACATATTCAACAAATATTCAATAAAAATATTTTATTTCCGGTTTGTGTCTCGGTGGTGCCTTTTCTGTTTCCCATGAGAAATAAAAAAATGTGTTAATAAAATATATATTATTATTAATAATGAATTATTAATCAGTTTTTATGCGTATTACAAATATAAACACTCCAGGGCATAAAAAAGGGTTTTAATCAAGTAGGAATCTAATTGTGGCTGAAGATAATTCAAATAGTTACATCTTGCAATTATGACCAATTATTAATTAAGCTCAACAAATTAGAGACCCATAGAACAAACAGAGGTTACAAACAAACAGAAATACAATTAACATTTTATTAAAAGAACAAGTTATGCATGCCCTTCTCTTGTTTGCCGTTTAAATGGACATCAAAACAGGTAAGATTTACTGATGATATACTGATGATCAATACAAATTGATGCTGACTGATGATCAATACAAATTGATGATTTTAAGTATATATTGTTAGATATGGTCTAATAGGCTTCCCATCACATATTTTCTTGGGGGGTTTATTTTTTCTTAGGATGTTTATAAGCATAAAAAAATAAATCTTACTAAATTATAATACAGTGCCCTCCACTTTCATTGGCACCCTTGGCAAATGTGTAAAAAATTGTCTTTATTGCTTAACATTTTGCTTAAAAAAAATACACAAACAAACATAAATATCTTATGGATATCAAACAATTGCAAACACAACACAGGTTTATTGAAAAATATATCTTTGTTTAATATATGTGTTGCACAATTATTGGCACCCCTATGAATTTATATGAGAAACATATATTTAAAGTATTTTCCCACTGATATTTTAATTTTTTTTAGTATACCAGGGTGACTAGGAACAACAAATTGTTTAACCATCACTTTCTGTTTCACAAGGATATAAATATAAGGTAATGAACAGGCAAAATTCCCTTAGCCATTCATCATAATAGGTAAGACCAGGAAATATAGCTGTGACGTGCGGCAACATGTTGTTGAGCTTCACAAAATGGTAAGTGGCTTTAAGACAATAGCAAAAGCATTGAAAATGCCCAATTTTATAATCAGGGCAATAATAAGGAAGTTTCAGTCAACTGGAAATGGTTTGAACCGATCTGGAAGAGGATGTGTGTCTATATTGACCCAATGCACTGCGAAGAGGATTGTTTGATTGGCCAAAATATCTCCAAGTATCAGACCTGCAGAAGTTAGTTGTCCTTGGGGCCAGAAATTCTCCAAAACTGCAAACTGACATCACCACAAGTTGTTTGGTAGTTTTTCAAGAAAAAAATAGCTACTCTCATCCAAAATCAAACTCCAGCATCTTCAGTTTACCAGACGCAAGTGGAACTTCAAACAGGATCGGATTCTATGATCAGAGGAAAAGGAAATCAAAATAGAGCTTTCTGGCTATAAACACCAGAGGAAGGTTTGGCTCACACAGAAAAGTAGCCATATGGAAAAGTTCCTTATGCCCATAGTTAAACATGGTGGTGGCTCTTTAATATCTTGGAGCTGTTTTTCTGCCAGAGGACCAGAACATTCCATTACGATGCATGGTATCATAGACTCTATCAAATATCAACAGATGGTAAATGAACACCTGACTGCTTCTGCCAGAAAGCTTAAAATGGGCCATGGTTGGATCGTTCAGCAAGATAATGATTCAATACATACATCAAAATCAACACAAAATTGTGTCTCCTGGCATAAGCCTAGAAAAAAATAACATTATTTGATATCCATTAGATCAAAGTATTTTTGTGTATTTTTTTAACATAAGTTCAAAAATGTAAACAATAAAGAAATTTTTTTCACAGCCTACTTTGCTCATATATACCAAGTGCCCCAATATTCGTGGAGGGCACTGTAAATAACTTAGACACTGTAAGGGGTCCAGTAGAGAATAATATAAATTAATTTAATTAATTAAGCATTAGTGAAGTAAGACTAATGAAAAGGAGGGGAAATTATTAAATAAATAGGAAACATTAAAAAGTCTAAATTAATATATAGGCAAGTAATAAGTAAGTAATGACTCCGGTCTACGTTCTCACATGTCTGTTTTATTATTATTATTTTATTATTATTTATAAAGTGCCAGAAAATTCCATAGCGCTGTACAGTGGATGCACTTATAGACACGTAATTTTAACCAGGCAAGTTGGACGCACAGGAACAGAGAGGTTGTGGACCTGGCTCAATGAGCTTACATGCTAGAGAGAGTGGGGTATAGTAACACAAAGCGTAAAAATAGGGGTATCAAAGTAGGTTGCTAGAAAAGTATTCCCTAAGGGCTTAGTAGGTTATATTTGACAGTTGCAGGAGAGGAGTCAGGGTACGGGGATGCAGAGCTGTTAACAGTTCTATGCATCTAAGGCCCCATATTTTAAGAAATGTGGTTATTGGGTCATGAATTTTCACCATGGAATTTTCAATGCTATGTATAAACCATATTGTAGCGTGTAAGTAACTAATATCTGTCAGGGACCCTTCCAATGTTTGACAATGTACATACAAGTCATAGAAGAAGATTCTAATTGCTAAGTTCATTGTATTTTAGCTGAACTTTAAATACTTGTTGTTCCTTGAAAAAGTGCTAAACATAGGTCCCCAGGTGCATGTCCACCCTCAGTATAGAGTGCACAATGCCAATACACCTCTCTGACTTATCTGTATCGTTTGTTGTAGAAGACAGGAGATGCAAATATGGGGATGATGGATTATTTGGCAGTTATGCTATGTGACTGAATTCCGTCACTGCCATAAAAATTTAACAATTATAAGGGTAAAATCTCTTTGTTGTTCACATAATGTAGTAGATGGAATTTATGTTTTTTTATGTGGTTACATAGTAATAAACACTTGGAATTATTCATCATTTAAAATGGAAACTGAACCGCAAATTGGACACTTTATCTAAAATTTTGCTGGAAGGGTCAAAACTCATTTTATGGAACATGTAGAAAGCTATTCAAGATTTAATTAGACTTCTTCTCCCCCATTATAGCACAATCTTATATATGTTATAACATATGTTAAATCATGTATTCCAGTTCCATACATCCCAAATATAATCAACATGTGAACTAATAGGGCTACAAACATTTTATTGAATTTCTGTTGGTAGAGTTGCAACTGCATTCATCACTCACAATGAGTTTATTATGTCATACCAGTTTTTACCATTTCTCAAGACAGTCATTCCTTAGTTCCTTCGAATGTATTTGCTTACATTTGTTTACTGCTTCCTTATGGTGAAACCCTTATTCTATAAATATTGTGATAAATTGTTAAAAATGCAAAGGTATGAGCAATTCTTGTTCAATACTTGTCTAGCCTGGGAGAGACGTTCCAAAATATGTGTTTGTTACAGGGCGTTGATTTGCCATAAATGCAATATGTTACAGGGTTAAACCTTTAAGTCCTACACTACTAGCAAATGGCTTTTAAGTTACTAAGAGAGGTCCCTGGACATATATGCGAAGCAGAGAGGAACTTACTAGTGATCTCTCTCATTTTAAATCTATCCGCTGTTCCTGAGTTGAATTATGGTTGGTGACTGAAGGGTAGAATCTGAAGATAATGAGTAATGTCACAAAGTCAAGTATATAAAGCATGCAGCTTTAAAATAAAATAAATGTAAGATAAAAAGACAAGAATGCCCATTAGTGATGTCCCGAACTGTTCGCCGGGAACCATTCGCCGGTGAACATAGCTTGTAATATAGATTGCTTTAAGTAAATTTCTTTACTAAATATACTGAATATTATATATGGGCATTAGTGATGTCCCGAACTGTTCGCCAGGAACCGTTCGCTGGCGAACATAGCTTGTTCGCCAGGAACCGTTCGCTGGCGAACAAAGCTTGTTTGCAGCGAACGCGGCGGGCGAACATATGCGATGGTCGGTCCGCCCCCTATTCGTCATCATTGGGTAAACTTTGACCCTGTACCTCACAGTCAGCAGACACATTCCAGCCAATCAGCAGCAGACCCTCCCTCCCAGACCCTCCCACCTCCATGACGAATAAGGGGCGGGCCGACCATCGCATATGTTCGCCCGCCGCGTTCGCTGCAAACAAGCTTTGTTCGCCAGCGAACGGTTCCTGGCGAACAAGCTATGTTCGCCAGCGAACGGTTCCTGGCGAACAGTTCGGGACATCACTAATGCCCATATATAATATTCAGTATATTTAGTAAAGAAATTTACTTAAAGCAATCTATATTGTGCCTAAAACAATTTAACACATCAATAATCTCATCTCATAAGAGATGTCAAAACACTATATAGCGCAATCCCAAATGTGAAGTGGCGTTACATGCATGCACAAATGCTATATTCCAAAATAACAAATAAACACTATTCATATAATTTCCAGGAGCTATATTTGCTTGAAACAGTCATATTAAGATGCCAAGGACGTTTAAAATGAAATGTATCCCAAGGGGTACATCAGGTTATGGGTATTCATTTCCATTTTTGTGTCTATGGCATATATTTATATTGTGAGTAATTTTACATATGAAGGTATCATACCATTATCTATACATTATATATGATTGTAAAACAAGACTGTTAAATAATACAGAGGGCGCAGCATCTGAGCATTTAGATTTTTTTGTATTATATTGTTTTTTATATAATACATTTATATTTTATATGTTGTATACACCTGGGTTTAGGGTGTATTAATAGAAACCCCTTATTTCTAATAATTGTTTTTAATAGGACCAGAGTGGCAGGACAATTCCTGTTCCTATCCAAATGTAATGTAGTTGAGAAAAGGAAGTGGACACTATTCTGGGTACACCACTTGGAAAATATACTGAGGTGGATGGTTAGGCAAGCTATGCAGGCATAGTGATAATTAGGTAAATACAAAGAAATTATACCGCACTCAACATAAAGAAAACAAATGCAGATTTATTAGCAGAACATTGCCAAACGCCAAAATAAGGCACTAATATTTATGTATCAGGAGAGTGAGGATATAAAAACCCTAAAGTGACAAGGTGCCACAATCAAAGTGCTAAACATGTGTATAAAGTAAATAATAAATAAATAAACTTTATGCACATGTTTAGCACTATGTATAGGCACTAGCCACTTTAGGGTTTCTATATCCTCACTCTCCTGATACATAAATATTAGTGCTTTGTTTAGGCGTTTGTCAATAATAATAATAATAATAATAATAATAATAATAATAATCTGCATTTTTTTTCTTTATGTTAAGTGCAATATCATTTCTTTGTATTTGTATATTTCATATTTTGGTCTATGAAGGAAACCTAGATACCTGCACTTAGAATCAGTTTGAGTGCTAACACATTTGGTACTGTTTGATAGTGATAATTAGGTCTTTCATGATACTAAGGTTCTGTTTTTTGTTGTTCATGTGTTGTTGGTATGCTAGGCAGGCCCAAGAGGATAGTGTTAAATGTGTATTCCTGACTCTATAGTGTTATAGAGCCACCATTTAGGTGGCTTTTACAGTGCCCTCTACTTTGCAATATTTCACACGTGGTATGAAATGGTAGTATAAAAGCCAAAATAGTAGCTGTGACAAACATAGAGAAATAAAAATGGTCAAATGCCTTGCATATTGGTATTTGGTAGAACCACAATGATATTACTAGCAGTGCAGCTTACTAAACATGGCAACAGAATTTAAAAACAATGTCTGCATTTGAACATAATGCCCACATGCAGTAAATACAGCTAAACCATATATTTCTAAAATAAATTGAATTCAATGTTTTCCCATGAGAAGCCATGGATGCATGTGAGACACTCGATGCACATGCACATCAGGACCGAAATGATCCTTGATGATTGGACAGTTGTGGAAGGTGGAGATGCAAGCTGCGCTGAGGGGGCCTCGTCACTGGAAAAAGTTGAAGAAAATCGTTTTAAGAGGGGTAACTATTTCAATTAAGGATAGGGAAACTATAACATTGGGTATAAAGGTTTTATGCCTAATGCTATATTTTTACTTTAACAATAAAATACTATAGAGTCTATTCACCCGTCCCACCGCCCTGACTGTTGGAATGATATGACTCACTGAAATGTCCTGTACTGCTATGTAGCAGGAGATGAGTGTGGCGGAACCAGCCCCGCCACTTTTGCCTGGAGAGGACTGCTTGCCAGCCCCTTGCCATGTGATTATGGTCCCTGGGAGGTTTGGCCCTAGAAATAACAGATTTGGGCATAATGGATTTTTGTTGTGCTGCTGCTGGCCCTTTAACTCCCAGAGAAAGGATTTGTACTTTTAAATTGGCACTTCGGATGCCGTCAAAGTGCCGAAATAGTCGAAGTGGCCGCCATTCGAAAACCGAACACGTGGCGGCAGCCATTTTAATTTAGTCGAACGCGGTCAGCGGTGCGTGCCACTGAATCTTTGGAACTAAAATCGGTTACACATTTGCACGAACACCACTGACCGTTACCTTCTCAGGAACATCGACACTTCGACTGGAATCGAAGTGCATTCGACAATTCGAACGCACTGTTAGACTGGGCTATTTGCACGAACGGCCCCGTTCGTGCATTCGAATGGGACTTAGACATTTTTCTGTGTGAAACTGACCGACCGCACAACCCAAATCTATGGAACTCTTTTGGGCATGAAAATGTGCTTGCAGTTGGTCAAATAAGACTTTCCCTTAACTTTTTAACCCTTGAACCGATTGCCCTGATTTTTGAGTATGTGTATATTTCAAGCATGCTGATTATGAAAATGCATGTGAATGGCATGTATATTTTGGAAGTTATTAATATTTGTAAAAACTGTATTTTTCTGCCTGTGATAATTATATTACCCATTGTGTTCAGTAATCATATTACAAGCAGAGGGGAGGATTTTGTGTGGGAGTGTCTGTGTGTATTGTACGGATTGATTGGGTGTATTTCAAAACCCTGTGGGCAGTATTAGGTTTGTGGATTGTGAATAAAAGAGGCTGTATGTGCCAGTACAGTCAGTTCTGTTTGACCTCAAAAAGAAGTGTTGTCTCGTTATTGGGGGAATTGGATTGTATGCTGATTGCCAGGAGTGTAAGCTGATTGTATGCTTTTCCTGTTCAGCTGTTAACAGCATTCATATGCTTGAGAGCATTCATGTGCTTCTCCGGTTCGGTGGTTGTGGTGTCTGCTGCAGTGCTTGGAGTCCTCAGAAAGCGCTAGGAGCATCCTTCAACGGAGGTACCCAGTCGGGGTGCCTGTCGATCCGTTACAATGAGTTTACATTTTCAGCAACTTTGCATTATATCAAACTAATGTAAATGAGCAGGGCCGTCTTTAACGTGGGGCAAAAGGGGCAGCTGCCCCGGGCCCTGTCCTTGCACACTCACCTTGCACAGTTATTCCTCAAAGAGGGTAGGGGCAGTTGCCCCAGGCCCATTTATTCCTGGGATGCCCAAAGCATCTGCCCCTTGAGCCCCGCGGGGCCTTTAATTTTTCACCAGATGGGTCCCTTTCCATGCGGGCTGTGGCCAGGCCCCTATCATTGTTTCCCCGCGGCCGGGCCCCTGTCACAATGATACCCCGCGGCCATGCCCCTATCATTATGTTTCCCCGCAACTGGGACCTTTATCCTTTATCTTCATATTATTGAGTTTTTTTGGGGGGTGGGGGCTTCGAACACTGCACAACCATGAACACCAAACTGCAGTTCATACTAACTGCACAACCAGGAACACCAAACATGCCAGTCCCTTTATATATTCTCATATTTCTGCAGAGATTGATGTGCTGCGCATGGATGGCACTGCACGAGTTTTAATATACATTTTATACAATACCTGCATTACTGAAAACTATATAATTTTTCAAACAAAAACAAATAAAATAAACATTTTTTTTTTCAATTCCAATGATTGCTTTTCAGCTTTGTGTGTATTGCATGGCCTAATCTACCAAGTCACTAGGGCGTCTGATAGTCAAGGTCCTGAATCAAAGGATTTGATTTTGTTACGTTGCATTACAGAAATTATCCTTGAAATCCTACTCATCTCATGCGAGATGGGATGCCAACCCTTCCATCATCCTCACAAAACCACATATTAAAACACATTTATTCATGCAGCTTAGCCATTTTCAAGCATGTATACACATTCCTACCAGCAAAACAGATGTAACACGCTCCCTCTTTGAAGTTCTGCTTTAGTAATTGACTTGAGCAAAACAGTGTTGCAACAGACTGGTCTGAGCAAATTAAAAGAAATACCAACACTGTTACCCCTCCCCCCCCGTATACAGATCAAAACACCATTGTTAACCACCGATAATTATAGAGTTCAAATACAACACAAAGACAATTCCATTTATAAAATATGTCAAAAGGAAGGGATTTTACGGATCTTATCTATTTTTTTTCATTCATTTAACCCCAAATAATCTGTCAAAGCAATGCAGTTCCCCATTGACATTTTTAGTGTGTGAGTTAAAATGACTGAATTTTTCAATTCCAGTCCATGCAGATTGGGCTCCAAAGAAAGCCAACTAATTGCCCATCATTTATGCAAAATGAGAACGAACCTATTATGTGTTCTGATTACAGTTTCAAAATGTTCCCTATAGGATTTTTTTTTCCTATTGCCGTGTCAGTAAAAAAATAAATGCGAGATTCTTCCTTTTTGAAGATTTAGATCTGAAAGCAGGCAGCTGTTGAGGCTAATCTTCTTCTTTTTCCATGATGCTTTTTATAGTTTATTAGCATTGACAGCAGTTGCCATAATCGCTAGCTAAAATCCAACCCTTTAATAGACTTTGTAGAAAAAAATTCTACGAGAATGGGGAGATTTTGAAAAAAAAATGCCTCGATTTTGTGGGATTAAAAAAAAGCATGGTTTGTTTTTAACTGTAGACGACATGAGGTGCACAGAATATTTTTGGACACGATCATATTTAATAATGCTGCTTATGACATTGTTAATTGCTGCTAAACTATTTCATTATGATTGATTAATGTCCTTCATACAGCATTGGGACAGTTTACATCATATGATGAGACTTGAGTTTATAAATGTATAAGGCATTTTATAAATGTATAACTCATGTTTACATTTTCTTTTTAGCAATGGATCATCAGAAATGGCTAATTTTATATTAGTTGTCCATACTATATTTCAGAGTGTATTCTTCACACTGTAAACATGTATTCCTGACACTAGTGCTTGTGTAGCTATTTAGGTCCACTGTCTGTGTAGTGAAAAGGTAATTTAACTCACCTTTTCTCCCACATTGGTCTCACTGCGTCTGGCAGGTTTGATTATCTCAGCCAATCCAATGCTTTCCTATAGGGAAGCATTTCACAGCAAAATGCCAAACAGTATCTCTTCACAGAGATGCATTGAATTAGTACATCTTTAAAGGGGAATATTCAGTGCCTCCATGCAGAGCATGAAGACATTGAATGCCAGTGCTGCACACTGTGCAGAAGTGACAAAGGAAGCTCCTCTAGTGGCCGTCCAAGTGACTGCCACTAAAGTTGTTCCTAGCTAGCTACGTAAACACTGCATTTGGTCTTTTTTACAGAACTAAGGCTGCAGAAACAGGCTATACACACAAAAACCACTACGTAAACCTGTAGTGGTTCTGGTGACTATAGTGTCCCTTTAAAGAACTCATTGAAAATATCCTGTTAAGACTCTTATCTAAAATCAAAAACAGATGGGCAAAAGTATCAAACTGTATATTGCATTTTGTGCACGGTGCCAATAGTGACTAGTGGAACAGCATTGCCATTTATGCACTTCACATTGGCCACCATAACTGGGATAAGGAAAACAAACCTATTTTTTGATGTCTCACTAGTATGTATCATATAAATAGCCTTTCAGAGGTCCCCCAAGGCAAGTGATCATGGGGACAGCGGTTCCCACTGATCAATTTGCAAATCGTTCTTACATAACAGAGGGGCATCCATTAAAACCAGCATATGCTGTGGCAATCACGGCACATGTGCCATGTACTCACTATTACAGAAGATCCTCACTCATGTAGCTGTCCAGTAACAACCTGAACAGCTTCCTTACACCAAAAGACTACTGTTACAGCCAATTCCAATGGTTCTATGCTGTGATACACAGTCAATATATTCTGTAATATGCTGCCTACTTATCAAGGTAGTCCAGCAATAATCATTGATTGGCCTTCAAACTGGCTGATTTCCCCAGGCAATCACAATGATTACTTAATGTCTGTAAAAGGGACACTCTGGACACAAATTCAATAATAATACTACTTATAAGTTTCGGGTTTTGGCCTGATAAAAATTTTCAGAGTTTTTGAAAAATATAAAAGTTTTTAGAATTCTGCACAATAAGACTGCATAGTTTCTTTTCCACTACCATCTACCATGCGTCAGAAGTTCCTCAGCAGGACCTTTTCATTTCGGCACTAAATTAAATTATCACTGACTTGCAAAAGAGCAGATAAATGATAACTTGCGAATGTACATCCTGCCTGATGCATTCAGTCTCAAATTTTAGATGAACCGGCTTGTTTGTGAATCTTCCGAATCCTATATGTTGTAAGGGACAAAGTCCAGTGTTTAGTGAATAACTCTAAGTGTTGCCCTTTCTCACCACTTTACATAACCTTGACCCAGTCTGGCCATTCTTCTCTGGGTTGTCTCTCTCATTAGCAAGGCATTTTCCCATTGAACTACTCATGGTGTGTTTGCATCAAAATGTAGACGGTTACTTGTGAAAATCCTATTCAATCAGCAGAGATACAAAAAACACCAAATTTAACACAATTCCATAGTCAAAAATCAGTAATTTCTTCCCCATTTTAATATTTGTTTTGGCCAGCAACTGACCCTTGCTACCATATCTCCATACTTGTTGATGTGCTACAACATGATTGAAATATTAGATATTTTCATTAAGGATTAAGTACTTAATCAAGTGGGTTGTGAGTGCATATGTCCATAAACCGCTATCACAACTAAGATCAGCATATATGTTACTATGAACATTTTTTTTCAAGGAGAAGGTTCTTCATGTGATTATTTTACCTGTTATGTTATGCAAAAAAAAAAAAAATCACATAAACCATACTAAGCCTTTTAAAACAATGTATCAACAGATAATATTTTAGTTATGTTTTTCAGTTTTGGAATGATATAACATCCTACTCTTTCTGTCAGAACATATCAAGCAATAACATTAATCATATGTCAAGTATAATTGAGTAACGAAATGCTAAAGAACAAAAAAATCCCAAATCATAATCATTTCCTTCCAGGAATATTATGTTCTTAAATTAAAAAACAACACCATTGTAGTGTAACACAAAATTTGGTGCCAGGAAAGTATCACATCCAAATCTAGTCCTTTAAAGAACCTTATGTTCTGCAAATTATTTAACCGTTAAAGAGTCTCTACCACACTTACTAAATATGTGTATTTTGTTATTATTTAGAGTAGTTTATTGTATCCTATTAATACTACATTGTTTATATTTAGCCCATTTTTTGCTTTTATTAGTAATTCTTTCTCTATCTTGTGAAGAATATTTTTTTCCCCAAAAAATTGTTATTTCTCACTATTTCACTCTTGTTGAACATCTTTCATCACCCCTTTCCCAGAACCCAAACAGTCGTACAATCTTATTGATTCTATTATTCCCAAACCCCAACACCTTAGCTGGTGTGACACTATAAGACTAAGTAGGCATATAACGATCAGCCACAACATTAAAACCACTGATGTTCTGCTTGAAAACCTTGGGTCCAGGCATTAATGTGAATATTCTTATGAAATTTACCAACTACCTGGAGATTGTTGCAGACCACACACCCCTTCCTGATGGCAGTGGCCTCTTTCAGCAGGATAAGGCACCCAATCACACCACACAAATTGTTCAGGAATGATTTGAGGAACATGACAAAGATTTCAAGATTTTGCCCTGGCTTTAAAATTTCCCAGATCTCTGTCAAATTGATCATATGTAGGCAGGGCCATATATACATGCCAGGTGCCTGTAGGCACAAAAGAGCCCTCTGCTCCCTAACGCCAAAATAAGGCAGATCGAGTAAGTATTATGACTTTATTAACAGTATATTGCAGGCCTAAAAACATTTTCATATTTGACAACTGTGTATTTATAAATGTGTGTATGTACATATTTGTGCTCTGCTTGTAATGTATTGTGGATTATTGGGTGTAAGACTAGAGTTTGGTTGGATTTAATATTGGGGTACATGAGACGTTTAAGATTAAGGTAAAGGGTTTATTTTCACGTTTAGGTTTCGGGTGTTGGAGTTTGAAGGAATATTTGCAATGTACTCACCTCCTTTGCCTCTGTAAACCAGTCAGATTGATGATATAGAAGCTGCAGGAGTGGTTATACAGTGTGTATCATATAAAGCTTCGCCTTTAAATGCAAGGCATTTCCTATGTGAGATGTTACTAGTGGGCAGATGGGAAATGATCCCTTCCACTTCCTGCCAAGCCCCTGAAACAATTGAGGAGCTGGGGCAGTTGGGACACAGTTCTACACCTTCTAAAACAGGTCTTGCAGATCTGCTTTTAAGTCTGACTGGACACTGGCCAAGGCTCCTGGTACTTATCTCTCCCCACCAACCTATTGAAGCTTTAAAAGGCACATTATAAGTGCTGAAAACAGGCTCCCCCTAGTGGGCAGGTGCCTGTAGGCAGCTGCCTATTCTGCCCAATGGGAAATCTGACCCTGTCTGTGGGAAGTGCTGGAACAACTAATACAATCCATGGAGGTCACACCTTGCACTTTGCAAGACTTAAATGAGCTGCTGCTAATGTCTTTGCAACGGATCACCTGGCACCCCAACTGGGTACCTCAGTTGATGGATGCTCCTAGTGCTTCTTGAGGATTCCAAGCACTCTAGCCAACACCACAAACACCGCAGGCCTAAACTCTCTTCATTCAGATCGAAGCAGGAACATGCTCTTAAAAGAGCTTAGGAGTGATTATAGCAAGGGAATATGCAGAGCATAGCAATCCCTTGTAGCAGATTTCCCCAATAAGAGACAGGACTCAGATTGAGGGTGAAGTAGAACTGTCTAAAACTTTATTTTACTTGGTACTAGCCCATATGGTCATTACATTAACATTGCTGGGAAAACTCAATAACATTACAAACAGTCAAATGATAGCAGGCAACATACAGTGACTTATTATAACATAATTACATATTTATAAATGGGTGGGGAAGACCATAATTAACATAAAATGTCTCTCCTGCATGCAGAATTAGCAATATGCAAATCTACCTGAATATGCAAATTACCAGTCTTGCTATTCAGGTTGTGCATATTACTGTTGCTACCAACAGAGGGCACTACACAAGCTCCATAGCCAAATCCACCTAGTTGGTAGCAATCCTCAGCAGTACAGGAGAGCAGGCAATACATCCCAGGGGCCATAGTCACATGGCAGGAGGCTGGCAATCAGTCTGCTCCAATGCCCAGTGGTGAGGCTGGTTCCGTCACATTTCTCCCCTTTTTCAAACAGACTAACAGGGTATCTAACCTCCTGCCGGTCAGTGCCCTGGTTAGTCCAGCAACCCACCCGAGAAGCACAAACAGTAATACAGCCCACCCACAATGCATGGTTACTACACCTGGGTAAAAGATTAGCTCGTCCATGTCCAGGTGCCTCACCATGGCTGTGTAGGGTACTGATAGGCTGCCTTGGTGGGTTGCTGACTGGGCAGAGACCAGCGGTACTCTGCCCTGGTGCCAGCGCTACCACGCTAGTAGCCTGGTTGGAGCCATGCTGAAAAGAAGAGTTAGTAGGCTCCTCTCTCGGGATTTGGGGCTGCTGCTGGAGGGGCAGACCGGCTGTCTCCCCTTTGGACACACAGACCTGCTGCTGGAGGGGGAGACCGACTGTCTCCCCTTTGGCTAAACAGCCCTGCTGCTGGGGAACAGGACCAACTGTCCCTACCCCCGGTGGTGCATGTGCAGAGACCACGGTCCCATCTGCACTGTTGTGGAGCTTACTGTCTTCCCTTGGTGGGCTAAGCTGCCGCTGGGGAGAGGGGGTAACAAGCTCCTCTAGCATACATACTTTCAGCCGCTGGGGAGAGGGGATAACAAGCTCCTCTCCCTGACACTCTCTCTGCTGTTGGAGGGGGAGACCGACTGTCTTCCCTTTCAATAATTTGTCCTGTCGCTGGGGAGAGGTGATAACCGGTTCCTCTCCCTGGAACACTCTCTGCTGTTGGAGAGGGGGATCAAATGTCTCCCCTTTTAATATTTTGACCTGCTGCTGGGGAGCGAGAACCGACTGTCTCCGCTCCCTGCAGGACACACTGCCGCTGGGGAGGAAGGACGGCACCTTCGGCTCCCTGGGACTCACACTGCCGCTGGGGAGGAAATATGGTACCTTCAGCTCCCTGGGACTCACTGGACTGCTGGGGAGAGGGACCAACTGTCTCCTCTCCTAAGGACACACACTGCGGCTGGGGAGGAAGGATGACACCTTCAGCTCCCTCTAACACACAATGCCGCTGGGGAGGAAGGACTGCACCTTCGGCTCCCTGGGACTCACTGGACTGCTGGAGAGAGGGACCAACTGTCTCCTCTCGTAAGGACACACACTGCCGTTGGGGAGGAAGGACAGCACCTTCAGCTCCCTGGTAAACATACTGCCGCTGGGGGGGAAGGACGTCACCTTCGTCTCCCTGTAACTCACTGGACTGTTGGGGAGAGGGACCAACTGTTTCCTCTCCTAAGGACACACACTGCCACTGGAGAGGAAGGACGGCACCTTCAGCTCCCTGGGATACATACTGCCGCTGGGGATCTGGACCGACTGCCCAGCATCCCTGTAAGGCCGGTAGAGAGACCTCAGTCCCATCTCCACCTGCCAGCTGGGTGTCTTCCCAGGACAAGTCAATAAGGTCTTCCATCTCTGGGGCTGGTTGGGACATATGTGGTACAGTACCAAAGTCCCCTGATAACAGGCTTGGTTGCTGGGGAGGAGGAACTAAACTCAATGCTTCCGGTGATATACAGTCAATAAGCCCCATCATGTCAGAGACAGGCGGCGTTATACGTTGGAATAGGCAAACATAATCCTGTTCTAGTTCCCACTCTCGGTTGGCAAGAAAAGATAGATCTGGCTGAATGGCTTCGATCTCCGTAAGGTCCCAGTTGTCTGCCCGCTCAGTTCGGATGCACCAGAAGCGAGCAATGTCGTTGTCTCTGAACCAGAGACTAGTTTCAATAGTATCCCACAACAATCCAGGGCCATCGTAGTCTTCCCCCTCAATACACTTGTACTCGATCAGCCATGGGTAGAGGTGGTAAGCATGCCACCGCAGGACCCGATAGGAATCAACCAGCCACACCTCAGTCTCAACTAGTGTCTCCAGTTCGCTTACCCATTCCTGGCTGGTTTCCCAATAACGGCATCCGCAGCTCTAGTTGTTCTGCTTGGCGCTGGTTAGTGGTCAGGATTTCCTCGCACCGGAAGGGTCGAATTTTGTCGATGTCCTCCTTCCAGAGATCGATACGAAGCGCCACCCTCCACTCTGTCTCTCTTTCCTCTGGAATAGGATACTCCATACTGCGCATCACATCCTGTAGTCGCTGCTGTGAGGTACTGTGAGGTAAAGTGAGGTACTGCACGGCCTTCCATCTCTGAAGTAGTGCTGGTTTTCCCAATGCTAGGAAGCCATCCCACCACTGCCACCAATGTAACGGATCACCTGGCACCCCGACTGGTTACCTCCATTGATGGATGCTCCTAGCGCTTCTTGAGGATTCCAAGCACTCTAGCCGACACCACAACCGCCGCAGGCCAAACCTCTCTTCATTCAGAGCGAAGCAGGAATGAGCTCTTAAAAGAGCTTAGGAGTGATTATAGCAAGGGAATATGCAGAGCATAGCAATCCCTTGTAGCAGATTCCCCCAATAAGAGACAGGATTCTGTGGGTGAAGTAGAACTGTCTAAAACTTTATTTTACTTGGGACTAGCCCATATGGTCATTACATTAACATTGCTGGGAAAACTCAATAAAATTACAAACAGTCAAATCATAGCAGGCAACATACAGTGACTTATTATCACATAATTACATATTTATAAATGGGTGGGGAAGACCATAATTAACACAAAATGTCTCTCCTGCATGCAGAATTAACGATATGTAAATCTACCCGAATATGCAAATTACCAGTCCTGCTATTCAGGTTGTACATATTACTGTTGCTACCAACAGAGGGCACTACACAAGCTCCATAGCCAAATCCACCTAGTTGATAGCAATCCTCAGCAGTACAGGAGAGCAGGCAATACATCCCAGGGGCCATAGTCACATGGCAGGAGGCTGGCAATCAGTCTTCTCCAAAGCCCAGTGGCGAGGCTGGTTCCGTCACAGTCTTGTTGTCAGACACCACAAGGAACATTCAGTGGTCTTGTGGAGTCCATGCCTCAATGCATCAGAGCAGTTTTCCCCCATAATTGCACTAGCAGATACACCTTTTAAACTTAGCACGTTTTATGCTTGGACTGTCTTTTTTATTACATAATTGCCATGGAAGAAAATAGCTATTTGTACAGTATTTGTGCTTTGTCCTAACGCACATTAATCAAGCACCGACAAGGGTGACAGAGTGATCCATTACTAGCTCAACTCGCAGATCAGAAGAGAAGTGTTGTCTATTTTATAATCACTGGACAGACAATGGTAACTTCAAATACGCTTACTGTGAATGCCACCAAAGCAAGCGGGAGTCTTCGTAAATTGCAAGGAGCTGGCAAAGAGTCTTTTATCAGTTGCAGACAATTGAACATATTTATCATTTTAAATACCGTAAATCAATGCGCCAGACACGAGGACACAAGAACAGGGTGACACTGCGAACGGTAAACAATAGCAGCAATATGGAACTGTACTATTTGCTTCAACATTTTCACATCACGCTCCCAGAGGAAATGCTGTCACTGTATTCAAAAAAACACTGATCAAAGCCAAAACAGAGAGCGTGATATTAAGCTGCCATGAAACAATTAATAAACATCAGTAATTAACATTTCTTTCATGAGAGAAACCAAAAAAAAAATAGTTATTGTTTTAACATGTGGAACAGATGATTCTTTTCTTTTCTGTTTTCTTTTTTCTTTTTTTTTTTTGCTCTAGTCAAAATGCCATGAAACAGACATTACTTAAAATGACAAGGAATGCACGTGGCTGTATTACTGGGTCAGGAAGAATGAAAAGGAAGATACGTCTCCCAAAGGGCACATCCATTTATTATCACAGAAGCCACTTATACTGTGAAAACTTTGTTAGTATAATATTGTTAAAAAGTACTGTGCCCCATTCTTCAACCAAGTGCCCTCTGACACAGTCAGTCTGTAACCGTGAAACCATATTGTTTCAATATGCGGCAGGCATTTACTGCTATTTCAGTTCAATGTAGGTTTCTTGGTAAATGTATGTTACCTCCCCGGTATCCCATACTATCCATTTATTTCTCACTACCCCATGCACTCAGTTTCCCCCACCAACTAACCAATACTGTCCCCGTCTGACTTCCGTTGTTGTTTGCATGCTTTTTCTATCGTCACCATTGTTTCTCGTGCTCTCCCAGTCTTTTGCAAATCTTCCCCCTCTAAATATTTTTATATAACATTAAATTATTTTTTTTACATCACCATCATTCAATTTGCCTGCCTTTTGTTACTGGGGAGACCTAGGGGAATATCTTCCCATATTTTTAGAAGACAGTTTCTCCAATTCCACACAATAAGTATAGAGGATATTTTGTCACATCATGACCTGTGCTTCTGAATGATTTTACCAGAGATCTTATAGCTAAACACCCCTTTGTGGAAATTCCAGTACCATTTCTGCAGTCAAATTCACTCAAGTAAGGATGTAAGATCTTCATCACAAAATGTCCTAGAGGGGATCCAGCCCCCCACACCACTTTTCTGCTTCCTAGGCCAGTGACCATAGGGCAGACCATAGATATAAGGCTTTGATCCGAAAGGTCATTGAGTATTACTTTTTTTCTCCTGCCCAAACCTAGGAAGGTCCCTGAGCAACTCTTAAAAACAACCATAAAAATGTGCTCAATTAAAATAGCAAGTTGCATACTCCACAACAGTGTTGTGTGAACATACCAACTGGGACAGTATGTGGACCCAATGTCATCTGTGACCACTTCTAGACAAAGATAGTTGGGGAGGATACTTCAGCTATGATGGAACCCAAGCTGAGCAATAACAAGGGTCAAACAAAAGCACCAATATATATTACAAGATCAGGAGTTATTTACCTATCTCTGGAGTAATGTTTTGCATGCTAAATGCTGTAAAGTAAACATAAAGTGTAAAATGAGTAATGTGTATTTCCAAGCACATTTCATTTCTAAACAAATGCCACTTTATATGAGCATAGGAGATAAGAATAGCTTGTTTTCTTATGTTGGGGGCATATTATTAACTCTTAAACGTATTGGATGGATACATTGAGATTTCTCTTGTTTTTTAAGTATGTCCTGGGTCTTTGTCCACAAAACATTGCATTGTTACAATATTACAAAAATACAATATTCAAACCATATATATAAATGTAATACATAGCAGGTAATAAATATATATTATACGTATTATAAATATATTTATTGCTTATTGGATCACTCACAAAGCCTCTACTTACTTTTCTGTTTCATGGCATTCTGTGCTTATCTATACTTTGTGTTGTCCTTACATGGAGATGGAGACAAGGTTGAGTTCTCATTATTACTCCCATCAGGTCATTGCTGTACAGTATTCACTCTTAGCCAATGATGAAGGCACTATAAGTGAAGCAGGTTGTGCTACTGTAACGGATCGATGGGCACCCCGACTGGGTACCTCCGTTGAAGAATGTTCCTAGCGCTTCCTGAGGACTCCAAGCACTGCAGCAGACACCACAACCACCGAACCAGAGAAGCATCCGAATGCTCTCAAGCATATGAATGCTGTAAAAAGCTGAACAGGAAAAGAATACAATCAGCTTACACTCCTGGCAATCAGCATACAATCCAATTCCCCCAATAACGAGACAACACTTCGTTTTGAGGTCAAGCATAACTGACTGTACTGGCACATACAGCCTCTTTTATTCATAATCCACAAAAATAGTACTGCCCACAGGGTTTTGAAATACAACCAATCAATCCGTACAATACACACAGACACTCCCACACAAAATCCTCCCCTCTGCCTGTGATATGATTACTGAACACAATGGGTAATATAATTATCACAGGCAGAGAAATACAGTTTTATAAAACATATCACAAGGACCCCAAAACATGCATAACCCCAAAATCGGAACCGGGGGATCTGGGCGAACCACATATCCAAAATTCACCCAGATCCGTTCAGTAGTTTGGAAGATACAGTTTAATGCAGATTCCGCAGAACATATACAGGCTATATGAAAAATAATTACTGTATAATGTGTCCCCTGTTGTATAGTTTAAAACTACTGTACGATGTCTTTGTGCACCAAACACCGGCGGGATGGCACCTTGTAGAAAAGTCAAAACAGTGTCTGTGAGTTAAAATGGCCGCCATCCATTGTTCTCACCATGTGCTTCATCCATTGTTCTCACCATGTGCCTCTGATACATTAAATGGTGGCCACCCAATAACTCCACAGTATGTCCCCAGATGGTTCTTAAAGGGCCAGCAGCAGCATAATAAAATACAATATGCCCAAATCAGTTCCTAGAAGGGCAATAAATCCCAGGGCCATAGTCGCAGGGCAAGAGGCTGGCAAGCAGTCCTCTCCAGGCACAAGTGGAGGGGTTGGTTCCGCCACAGCTACACGTTGAGGCTATTGTGGTCATGATGTCTCAGGCTGTGAAGTCAGAACCTCAGTTCTTCCAGAAAGACCTGAAAGGCAGCATTTTAACTAAGACTGAAATTAGACAACATCTTTATCTCCATCTCAACTTGGCTGGCCAGTGACTCTGTACATCTTGCCTTACACTGACTCTGACACTTTAGATCCCACTTGCACTCCACCCTATCCCTCTTCTGTGTCTGTCACATTTTGACCATCAGGTTTCTTTATTCCATTTGTCCTCCTGCCTGAGAGCCTACCCCCTCTGTTTACCTCCTGGCCAATAAACTCAATGTTCTCCTCTCCCGATCCCACGTCTCTCCTCTGCCACCCTTACTATTCTACAGAAGTCACTTAGACTTTAGTCACTCGCACTCAAAACCCCAGCTATTTTCACACAGTTGCTCAAAGGGTAGCAGTCTTTGGACTCATACACTCACAATGTTAAAAGTAAATAGATATGTAATGGTTTAAAATAGAAAATGTGTGTCATTGGCTGTGTGTTTGCAAATGATATGTAATAAAGTGTGATGCATGTGTCTGTAATGTACACCTTTCTCTTACTCTCCAGTACTATACCAATCTCAAGTTTCTATTTTCTTCACTGTAACCTAAAAGAACATGTGAATACAGGCAGGGGCATACTTTAAAAAATTTGCACTTGAGGCAGATCCTGAATTTCTCACTCCCCCCAGTTTGAAAAAACACCCACATTTTATTTAAATGTTTTCAAGAATATTTATTGCACAAATTTGTAAACTGTACATTAAAGAGTTCCTTTAAGGTCCCATTAGAGACTACAATGGAGACTAATGGGCCCCGGAGAAGTATCTCTCTAACACTCTGGCCCCCATTTACAAAATAGTAATTTAATATAGCTCTCTAATATAACATAGCCCAAGTTGGTTTGTCTCACATTACTGTTGTTTGCTGGCTTCTTGGCTGCTGTGGCTGGCTGGCTGCTGTGGTTGGCTGGAAGACTGATGTGGCTGGTTGGTTGGCAGGCTGGCTACTGTGGCTGGCTGGATGGCTTTGACCGGAAGGCCACTTTCTTCTTCCAGTAAGCGTTTGTTTCTCCCCAAACTCCTTTGTCTGTCCATTTTTCCCCTTCCCTTCTGTGAGTTTCTTTTTCCCCTTCCACTCTGTGTGTCTCTCCCCCAGCCCTTCTGTGCACCTTTTTGTCTCCCCCAGCCCCTTTGTGCATTTGTTTCTCCCACAACCCCTTTGTGTGTCTCTTTTTCCTCTTCCCAGCTCCTATGTGAGTTTCTTTGTCACCACTCAGCCCTTCTGTGTCACTATATATAGCCTTGCAGACCCGCTGTCTGTTTCTTTGTACCCCCTCCTCCTGTGCCCTTCTTTACTCCCCTCCTTGTGTGCCCTTATTTTGCCACCTACCCTTCTATGCCCGTCTTTTGCCTCCCTCCCCTCCTGTGCACTTCTTTTGTCTCCTCTTCTCCTGTGGCTTTTTTTGTCCCATCCCCTCTTGTGCCTTTCTTTAGCCCCCAGCTCTCCTGTGTCCTCTTTTGACCCTTCCTCTTCTGTTTCTTTTTTTGTGTCTGCCCCCCCCCCCCTCCTGTGCCTGCTCAGTCTTACTTGAGGCAGGCAGTCTGCAGCTGAGGAGCCGCTTTACCAGATTTGACAGAAAGCAGTTCTGTGCTCTCAGTGAGCACTTCCTGTCAAAAAGGTTCCTCTACCACGGTCCGCCTGCTTGGCCACATTACATTCTGTGACCAGCAAGAGAGGAGCTCTGTGCTGTATTGCACATTTTCTTAAGCTGTCCTTCATTTATGCACATGGTGGCAAGATAACCCCATATATTAAACACTGAGTTGTGAAGGTGAAGAGCACTATTTTTTTTTTTTAAAGTCTTACATAATTTTTCACTGGGGAGCATAAGGACAAGGAGGGGTGCAAAGCCACAGGAGTCGCCATGGAGCGTGGGTGGAGGAGATCAGGCATCAGGCTTCTAGAATACACATATATACACACACACATACAAATATATATATTTATTTATTTTTAGCATGAACATTTGGGAGATTGGGGAATCCGCTATAAAACAGATCTCAAACGATGACACACATGTAAAAAAAATAATGCTTTAATGCAACACTTGAATACTTTGAGCATTAAACAAATAAACATTCACTCACATGCATTTGAGCCACCTAGTGCTCAACATAGAGTGTATCATATTGTATGATCCCAATTTCTAATTATGTAAGTAAAATATGTTTTAATAAATTGCATATGGACGTTCTTCTTTCTTTAGTGTAAAATATATTTCTTGCATGCCTTAATGGTTTTTATTCTTCCTGAGATGCATTACATAATGTGCGGAATATAGTGAGTCATCGCTACTCAAGTAGATTATATAGCCTTGACAAAACAAGTTCTATTGGGTTGTCAATGTAAAATTACTTTATGAAAATACCACTAGCAACACAGGAATGTTTGTTAACTCAAGTCTAAGCTATTTAAGGATAAAGGGATCACTATCCTTAAAGACAATAAGAGTTAATCTTACATTACGCACAAACCCAGAACATTTTGTATAGCAGGACACCAGGAAGCAGACTAAAGACTGGAATGCAGATGTTCTGAGAATTAAGATTCTCAATCAGGAATGCAGAAGGGACTCTTCCTTTTAATTAAAAAACATTCTTCTCCAGACACCAATTCGCAAGTTTGACTGGAAGGAAGCACAATCTTCCCAGATGAAAGTATGTAGGAACACAGAAAAGGTTAGCATTTAAACTTTACTTAGGGAAATGAAGATTATGAAATTTTACAGCCTTGTGTCGTGGGGTTTATACATTTAAAAAAAGCCTGGAGCTGCAAAGGAGCTGTACAGCTGATCTAATTCTCCAAATAATCCCTTGCCTTATCTTCAGATGTTAACTCCGGCGTGGAAGTAACAAGCAAAGTAGAAAATGCAGGCTTATTTTCAGGTTAAAATGTTTTTCCATATATTGTTAGATGCAAGCACAATTAAATCAGTGTAGAACTTTTGTCCAAGTGTAAAAATAAATGTGACCATAAAACTCCCTAAATATTTTGTTTTTCAGATAGTTGGGGGAGTGGAGGGGAGGATGGGATGACCAACCGACCTATCATTTAACCGACTGACCAGCAGCAGGCATATTCAGACATTAACAGATAGGCAGATAGCCACCTGTGAGACAATCTCTCCAGTTGTTAACCTTTTTTAGCACGAAGAGGTAGAGCATAGCCAACAAGCTCAGCCAATAAATGGTGTTAAACATTGGATACACTTGCTTATTCACAACTTACTACAAGGTATGGGACAATTATATATCCATGTTTTGACTGTGGACAAACTCTATGTACATAAAACCCATTTCGGTTGAGCTTTTCCTATATCAAACATGCCAACTCTATGTAGCCTGGCTTGGACATTTCCCCCAAGTCCAACTCTCATGGAGTTTATTGATGATGTAAAAAAATAATAAAACATGGGATGTGATGTCATCTACTGGTGATATGAGGATAAGCACTTTAAGAATGTAATAATGTGAAGATCACACCTCTACCAAACAAGTGTTTCACCGAGTCACTGAGCCCATAACACCTCGATTCCCTCCCGGTTTCTATCACATAATGAATATGTTGCCTACACTACAAAATTACCCCCTGGGCTCCATGTATAGTTAATTCACATCTCTGCACTGAGTGTGAAAATCTTTATTTCGTTCCTTTTTGATGTCAGTGATATTTACTAAAGTAGGAATTCAAAATTAATTCAAATGGAATTTCAAATGTAAGTCCAAAACAGTCAAATTAGAATAGTTCTCTAAACTCATGAAAAGGGAGTAAAGATAACATCCACTGCCAGAACTGTGATCAACGGCTACTATTGCCTAAAAAAAGATGTTCCACCATCTCTTCAATGTTGTCACTCTACTGTGTGTGTCCTTGAAGAGTGTCCCCATGTCTCTGTTTTGACTATTAAGGTATTTCTGTTTTAACACCATTCAGTCTAAATAAATAGGGACTTCCCAGAGCTAGCAAAATAAAACTGGACTTCAACTCCCTCCCTTCAGTAACATTTATTACAACAAAACAAAAAGTAATATAAAGTCCATATCAAAAGGCAAGAGCGGAGAGCGTTTAAACACAGATTATGCTGGGAGCTTTTGCACTGTTTTGGCACTTTATCAAGAGCAACAGATAAAAGCTGGCAATATTTACTGAAAAAGATGGGGAAGGTGCATTATTCAACAAACAAATGTGTCACTTTTCAGTTAACCCTGTGTCTACCATTCTCTCTCTTTACCCCTCTCTCATTATATTCAATTTCTTTCTGTGCATGTCTCTCAAAAGGAAATCCCTCCTCTCCCTCTGTCTCAAATGAGGAGGGAGAAATGTTGATATTTACAAAGTGTGGATGTCGTTATGTACACCAATTCAAGATGGTTGTTTTTAAAAACTGCTGTGATGTTTTCTTATTTCAGTTATATACACAAGATTTAACAAATTTCCCTGTAAATAGTCACTATGGTAAAATAATGCAGATATACAGATGGTTTATAGTGTATATTCAGGGAAGTTTAATGTGGATTGAATGTAATTTTCAATTTTAACATTTTTAAAAATTACGTAAATGTAAACGAATGTAGATTAAAATTCTAGAACCAATAACAAATAAATGTATGTGTATATGCACGTCTACATGTTGAACTAAATGTATGTGTATTTGCACCTCTACATGTTGAAATATGAGTTGCAGTACGTGTAGATTTCCATTAGGTGGCAGGAGTAGACTACAAATATAACTCTGTTAGGAAGAATTGTATTGTGTCTGTAGCAAAACCATTACATGTATTATCATTATTATTATTAGAATTTATAAACTGACAATAAATTCTGCAGTGCTGTGCAAATTGAGGAGAAAAGGAAGTACAATATAAATAGACAATACCATAGACAATAGACAATACAAATGGTATATAGGACCCTGTCCTGAGAATTAAAGCTCTCCTATACAAAGTACTTAGCTAGATAGCCTGTGAGCTTACAATCTAATGGTTAAAAGGGGGAGTTGAGGCAAGAGGGAGCAGGAGGGAATTGAATGAAGATAATGTATCATCAGAAAGGAGACAAACGCTGATCAGCCACAACATTAAAACCATCTGCCCTAATATTGTGTAGATCCCTCTCATTCTTCCAAAACAGCTTTGATGCGTCGAGGCATGGACTCCACAAAACCTCTGAATGTGTCCTGTGGTATCTTGCACCAAGACATTAGCAGCATATCCTTGAAGTCCTGCAAGTTGTAAGGTGGGACCTCCATGGATTGGATTTTTTTGTTCAAGCACATCTCACAGAAGCTCAATAGGATTGAGATCTGGGGAATTTGGAGGTCAAGCCAACACCTTACATTCTTTATCATGTTCCTCAAACCCTACCTGAACAGTGTGGCAGTGTGCATTATCCCGCTGAATGGAGCCACTGCCATCAGGGATCACCTTTGCAATGAAGGGGTGTACCTGACAGGCAACAATCTTTAGGTAGGTGGTACAATAAAAAAATGGGGCAATTCTACTAATAAGAACCACAAATCTACCACAGACATAAGAAAATACGGCAGGAGAAATGTTCTCATAATACAGAGCCACATGACAGCTACTCAAAATCCCGGGCTAGAGGAGACAGGGCCTGCAAAAAAATAAATCCTGCATGGTGTCTGCTTATAGTCACGAGAATAAGAGCCAAGAGATAAGATGCACATGGTGAGGATCTGTATGCCCCCAAGGACAATTACAAAGAATCCAGTGAAGAAAGATCAACTAGGGCAACAATGGGATTGCTGTAATACTGTTGTTATTATTATTTACACTTATAAGATATGTGGAACACATCGAATGATATGTTTAGAGGATTGCGCAGGGCTTTTTAGAGGAAAATCGAGTGGAGAAAAGCAGCATAGATGAGATAAAATCTGTTTGACAAAGATGAGACAAACTCTCACAGAGCTGTTACCTAAAAACAAAGCTCCTGGCTTGTTTATGAGATTGGCTGAGATTTTCAAAAAGAAATGCTGTGAGCAACAGAAGAAGTAGACGACTGTCATATTAAAATGGACATGATGCTGAGAAGGGCTTTTGTAGCGGCAATATTATTCATCCTATATATCACGAGTAAGATTAGCAGACACTAACAGACAGAATTAACAGTGTATCCCACGTTTCTATGTGTTTCTGGATAACTGACTATTTCTTTTACTCTGTTTCTAATAACTGATGTTTCTATTTATCATAAATTTCCTACATTCAATTCAAACCAGTTAAAGTTATTTCATCAAGCAGTATCATAAAAAAAACATGTTCAATAGATGGATAGACAGACCGATTGACTAACAGACAGACAGAGGGTTGGATGGATGGATGGTAGACAGACAGACAGACAGACAGACAGACAGACAGACAGACAGACAGACAGACAGACAGACAGACAGACAGACAGACAGACAGATAGATAGATAGATAGATAGATAGATAGATAGATAGATAGATAGATAGATAGATAGATAGATAGATAGATATAATGATAGGTAGATAGATAGATAGATAGATAGATAGATAGATAGACAGACAGACAGACAGACAGACAGACAGATAGATTAATAGATAGATAGACAGACAGACAGATAGATTGATTAATAGATAGATAGATAGATAGATAGATAGATAGATAGATAGATAGAGAGACAGACAGACAGACAGACAGACAGACAGATAGATAGATAGATAGATAGACAGACAGAGAGACAGACAGACAGATAGATAGATAGATAGATAGATAGATAGACACATATAGTGTGATTTCCACATGACAAATATATTTGCAATTCTTAAACTGTGATATATTTGCTTATATTTATGCAGCCTTACACATTGCAGCCGAGAAGCTGGTTCAGCGTTATCAGTTTTATACATCCTCGGAGGGTTGGATTAATAGCCCTCTCTGAAAATATCATGTAGGCATTGGAATAACTACATCTGGTTTATCCGTATGTGAAATTCTACGTCGTGCTTATCTATGATGTTGATAGTTCAGACTTTGTATATGTCAACCCATTTGTAAAGGTTTTGAGTTTTTTTGAAAATACTTTTGCTATGCTCCAAAATATCGGAAGATAGCAAAATGTATCTGATACATTTTATCAGCTCAAGCTGTGTTCCGGGATTATAATAATGAATACTGGCAACTGTACAACTGCTGTGTGTGACAAGGATTATGATAACACTGGTTTAGCTAATGAAACACATTCGAATGGGAAACAGCAAATTACTGAACAGGAAAAAAAAAAAGTAATATTCGCCTTCAAAATCTAGTCTTTAACCCCTTACGGACCAAACTTTTGGAATAAAAGGGAATCATGACATGTCACACATGTCATGTGTCCTTAAGGGGTTAATGGACCCTGCAATGACTAAAGGACCCTGCAATGACTACAACCACTCTAACTAAATGCGTGAATTATGGTGATGTCATGGGGGCAGCCCTAAATTCTTTGTCAAGCATTAAAATATGCGGAAAATATATAAAGGACTAATATCCTGCAAACAGAATTAGCAGACAGACCTCTCGGAGACCAGAAAGAGACTCCATCAGTCAGGGGAATCTCAGTGTGGTTTATAGTGATTTCCCTTTACGGTAAACTCATGTCCAGCTAGGGTTTATGGGATAAGTATTTCCGCCATCAGTCATAGATCTACTGCTGAATAAAGTAATAACAGCCATCCCATTGTACAGCGCTATGGAATTTGCTGGCAGTATATAAATAATAAAATAATAATAATATTAAAGTTGCTACTGACCTATTCACTGTCCCATTCATTGTTTTATGAGCAAGGTTGGTTGCAGTGATCTCTTAACCAACCTACCAAATTTGAGTACAACCACGGCTAAGGAGAATGAGGCACTTGGGTGATCTGTAGCTGCCCATACTTGCTGGAAGGATCATTGGCCGCAAGGGTTGAAAAAAAAAATGTCCTCTTTCGATTTAATTGATTAAAGCCAGATTCTAAATAGTGGCACTGCCTATTTTACCATACCGTAAGCTCATTGGAGCAGGGCTTTCCTCACCCCTTTTTCTAACTGTAAAACTCTGCAAAATATGTTGGTAATAATACAATAATAAAAAATAAATAGCTGTCATAAACTATCAACAACAACTAGTAGCTTTTAGTGGCTACAAATTACCAACAGACTTCCAACCCTGTTGATACATTTGCATAGCATATCAATAAAATGCATATTTGGATATTAGCGGCTTGCTGTTAAAGCACAGGGGGAAAAAAGAACCACCTGTATTTTGCTGTGTATGGCGGGCAGTGGTAGGCGACTAGCATCTGGTTGGTAAATCATAGCAACATGGTTGGAAGAAGACTTTCTTTCAACAGAAGGTATAGGGATTTAGCTGCTGTTAACCCCTTTAAAACAGTCACTAAGTAGTTGTTAGCGACTGCCATAAAAAATAACGAAAACCGTCAGCCACTATAAGTGTCTGATCACTAAAAAGTAGCAACAAGGTTGTTAATGAGCCCAAAGTATCCATAGCTCACAATACATACTTATGAACCAGCATTTTTTAGCAATACATAATAGACATAGACTATGATAACAATTGTGTGCTTTCTTTGTCAAAATTTTACAATATATTGATAAAAAGACTGGAGGACTAAATCAGATTATGCACATTGGGATTTTCTGACGTTAATAATTGTAACCCCAACTGCATATACTGAGAAAGTCTTAACAGTATGGTGGGAGAGTGAAGATTTTGTGCAGTATGTGGTATAGTACCAAACACATATTAGCATGCATTTAGAATAAAGAATACCTATGTGCAGCATGACATTTTCAATTTATGCAAGCTTAAAATAGTAATTTAAATCTGAAAAATAAGGAAAATCAAGGTAACGAAAAGCAGTCAGAATGTTAGGATAACCAAATGTTTCAAACTCCGAGGTCCATTTCATAGATTGGCATTAAGCCATGTTGTTGCCAAAACATTGCTGTTTCCCACTTGTGGCACTTAAAGGGACACTCAACTGCTCAAATTAAAACAAATTAGAAATCACTGTTTAGTAAATACACCTCCAATGAAAACATGTATGCATTTTTTTTTCCATTGGGGTTGTATCTTAAAACAACTTGTAAAATCTGCAGATCTTTTGTATAAAGCCTTTGCAAGCCCTCCCCTTCTAACCCCGCCCAGACTTTCTGTGACTGTCCAATCACAGACTTCTCGATGCAATTTAAGGCAACGTCTTTGCAAAGCTGGGACATTGAGCAAAAACAGAAAGTTGAAGTGGTTTAGGGGTCTGGTGTGTGCCTTTGAAAAAAAGAGCACTGCTATCTGTGGACGTGCTGGATATGTTTGTACGTTTTCATCTCATAGAGGGAACCTTGCATAGTAACTGTTATCCTGTACATTCAATCAGTTATTCTCCATAAAGGTCCTTGAGATTAATCAGGTTACCATGCTTTTCATGATGCATAAAAATCTAAATCTATGTCTGCTCTAAATATATCCTTTTTAGGATAAGATAAAGATCCGTCTTCCTGAAAAAAAATCAGAAAGGCTTAGCCAAAAAGTGAAACCTTTCCTACAGTTCAAGCCTTCTTTAATATTCTAACAACTCACTCTAGATAACTTAACTATTGGCAGACTTCAGAGTGACCTTTAGCTGTCAATCAGGTTCCACAGAAAAGAAATCAATTCACAGTCAATTACTCAATTAAACAGAGAGTGTAATTGGAAAAGAAAATCAGTCATAAAATAGTACAGATCAAACAGTGCCTACATTTACACTACAATATTTTCAAAAATGAGATGCATTTTGAAGAGAAAAAAACAACAAACAACAAAGATATAAAGTGAGATTTCAGTAAACATTTTAACTATGCTAAACATAAAAATGACAGTCGCTTTAAACAATATAGACTCTGCATGCCCTGCTAACGCACAACATGCAATTCAAGGCATTTAATGATTTTCCCCTAGGGTGATTGATATCAAAGGAGCTCATAGCATCAGCATTAGTTATTGTATAAACAGACCAAAAGGCATTTTAACAGCTTGATAAATATTGTCCGTGTCAGCAGAATAAACTATTTTAAAAACCATAATGAAAAGAACTTTTGTATCCCAGTTTAATTCCGTTTTATCCAGAACATCATCGATCATTGTCAAATCAGTGTACTCAGACATACATTTGTACTTTGAATGCCTACGTCATCAAAATATATTACATTAGAAATCCTGCTTAATAAATTATGGATATTCATAACATCAGCCAATGCCTAAAATTTATAATTCACATTATTTTATACAAGTATTTGAAGGGACACTCCAAACACCTTCTCCGCTACAGATTATTGTACTGGCTAGGGTAAGGGAACATGTGAGTGCAGTCCCACCAGCTTTTGCCATTCTAAGCAAAATGACAAATAACAGGAAATGTATTGAACATTAGAAGTGATAGGATGAGAACCATGAAAAGACAGTGCCACGTAGACCGTGGGTGTAAAGGAGAGCAATGATCTACAGTGTCAAAGGCAGCGGAAAGGTCTAGATGAATTAGTATGGATTTAGCTGCAATTAGTTCATTAGTTATTTTAGTCAGAATTGTCTCACTGGAATGGAGGGTACAAAAGCCAGATTGAAGAGGGTCAAGGAGGGAGTTATAGTTAAGAGAGCGTGTCAGACAAGTAAATACATGTTGTTCCGGATGCTTTCAGGAGAAAGGGAATAGAGATATGTGATGGTAGTCAGAATGGAAAAATGGGATAATATATGGATTTTCTAGGATGGAAATGGCTGTAGCATGTTTAAGGAGAACACAGATTATGCCAAAAGAAAGAGAATAATTAAAGATATGTTAAGGATGGCACTAGACAAGGTGGGAGAGATTTGTTAAGTTGAGATGAAATGGGATCAATCGGATAAGTGGTGGGGAGAAAGCAAAGGATAAGCGCCAATATTGCCTGTTCAAAACCCGGGGAGAAGGCCTGAAGGGTTGAAGATGAACAGTCAAAGTGTGGTTGAGAAAGAGGAGCGAAGAAGGGATAATTCCTTCCTTAACTGATTAATGTTGTCAATAAAAGAGCATGCAAAGTTATCAGCTGTAAGGTTAGTATGGTTGTATGGGGGATGGCCACAGCAAGGAGAAGAGAGTTAAAAAGTATCAAAGAGATGCATGAGATTGTGGCAGTATGTACTAAAGAGAGAGGCAATATATGATTGCTTAGTAAAGATGACAGCTCTGCTGAATGAGCTAAGATGAATTAGTAATGGAGAAAGTCTGACAAGGTGTGAGACTTCCTCCAGCAGAGTTCAGCTCAACTGGATCATCTTGAATGTAGAGAAGCCAGTTTGTTATCAAAAACTTGTCTAAATTATTACTTGATCTGTTTATATAAATGGGAAGTAGTAGGGCTTGATGCAGAACTATTTATAATTATTTAAAACGTGTTTGAGCAAGAAAAATATATTGAGCATTTTCAATTTTCAAGTATATTTATTTAAAATGTCATCATGCAAATTATAAAAACAAGAAAATAAAATATAAAACTGCGTAAATTGTAAAGATAATGTAAGAGCTGTAGAACTGGTGTTAGGAAACTTAGCCAAGCCTAATAAAGTCGTTATAGCATTAAAACGAAAAATAGCACCGATGAGTCTTATTCTCAAACCTATATTATTCTTTCTTTTAAGATAATTTAGCACTTTGTAAAATTGGGCCAATTTTGAAACCAAGAAATATATATTTTTTTAAATTACAGATCAATTTCTAAAGATGAACAAAAAATGAATTCTTGTATTCTGGAAATGAGAATCAAAGAAAATATTTCACACTCGTTCAGTGTATATATAGATTGTATTGTATGAACTCTAGACCTGCTGATTAAAACACTAGATTAATTAATTTCTACGTGCCTCAACAGTTAAGAGATTCCTGATTTTAGCACCAGCATTATATGCAGAAAAATAATTCAGCCTGTTCAGCTTAGATTTTCTGGAAAAACATGTCTAGAAACCTATAATCTGACTGGGCCCATTGAAATACCACAATGTCTGTTCATGCTAAAGCTAGTATACAAAGGCTAATTTATTTTTCCTTTCCATATCCTTTTTGTGGCTTGACAAAAACTCAATTTGTGGTCAAAACGTTGCCAGGTCCACACTAATGGAATAAACTCTCCATAAGATTAGATCTGTTGTTTTGAGTATGCTATTCCTACACGTGTTTCATCCAAGTGGTTTAATATTTATTTAATACAACCAGGCAGGGCTGCCCTTTAGTCCTACGACAAACTATTTAATGGTGGAAATACAAGTAAATATCAATATGTGTGCTATATTGTATTAACCTCCACCCCTCCATGTTTCACTGCCTTAGTTAATTAGGGTGATTAATGAATATAACATATGCTCCAATTATAAACTAAATATCAGTAATTCCCAAGCAATGAGCACATTAATTACAAACAGAAATACAGGCATACATGTCTATACATTTAATGGACTATAAAAACTATTATATTGTTAGATAATATTACTCCTGTTCTTTTATATATTTAAATACCATTATTCCTGTCCATTTTTTATTTATTTATTTATTATTGCCATTTATATAGCGCCAACAGATTCCGTAGCGCTTTACAATATTATGAGAGGGGGATTTAACTATAAATAGGACAATTACAAATAAACTTACAGGAACAATAGGTTGAAGAGGACCCTGCTCAAACGAGCTTACATTCTATAGGAGGTGGGGTGTAAAACACATTAGGACAGGAATTTACAATCAAATAAGGTGGACTGCCCTTTAGGAGAGGGCAAGAGACAGGTATGTGAGGTAAGGGTTAGTCTTGGAGGCCATAAGCTTTCCTAAAGAGATGGGTTTTAAGGCACTTCTTAAAAGATGCAAGACTAGGGGAGAGTCTGATGGCGGTAGGCAGGCTATTCCATAGGAAGGGAGCCGCCCGCGAGAAGTCCTGCAAGCGCGAGTTGGCCGTACGAGTGCGGACAACGGACAGGAGGTGGTCACGGGCAGAACGGAGAGACCGAGAAGGGACATACCTATGGATCTGTGAGGAGATATAAGAGGGGCTAGAGTTGTTCAGTGCTTTATAGGTGTGAGTTAGTACCTTGAATTGACTCCTATAGCATACAGGAAGCCAATGTAAGGACTGGCAGAGGGGTGAGGTGTGAGAGAAACGACTAGAGAGGAAAATCAATCTAGCAGCAGCATTCATTAGCGGACAGTACGGCTATTGGGGAGACCAATCAGGAGAGGGTTACAATAATCCATGCGGGAAATTACTAGAGCATGGACAAGCTCCTTGGTAGTATCTGGTGTAAGAAAGGGGCGGATGCGGGCTATGTTTTTAAGATGGAATCTACAGGATTTGGCAATATGCTGGATGTGAGGCTCAAAGGTGAGACCAGAGTCAAGTATGACGCCAAGACAGCGCGCTTGCAAGGATGGACTGATGTTGGTACCACAAACTTGGAGGGAGAGCGAAAGAGGAGGATCAGTATTAGGAGGAGGAAAGACAAGGAGCTCAGTTTTTGAGAGATTGAGTTTCAGAAAGCGGGAGGACATCCAGTCAGAGATGGAAGAAAGGCAAGCAGTGACACGTTGCAGGACGGCAGGGGAGAGGTCCGGGGAGGAGAGATATAGCTGGGTGTCATCAGCGTACAGGTGGTAGTGAAATCCAAAAGAGGTAATAAGTTTGCCAAGAGAGGCAGTATAAAGAGAAAATAGAAGGGGACCAAGGACGGAGCCTTGGGGAACTCCAACTGAGACAGGGCAAGGGGAGGAGGTATCATTAGAAAAGGAGACACTGAATGAGCGTTGGGAGAGATAAGAGGAAAACCACGAGAGTCACAGAGACCAAGTGATTGAAGAGTTTGAAGAAGGAGAGCATGATCAACGGTGTCAAAGGCCGCTGAGAGGTCAAGAAGAATTAGTATGGAGTAGTGGCCTTTGGATTTAGCTGCGATTAGGTCGTTAGTAACTTTGATAAGGGCAGTCTCTGTAGAGTGGAGAGGGCGGAAGCCAGATTGAAGAGGGTCAAGGAGAGAGTTGGAATTGAGGAAATGAGACACACGGGTAAAGACAAGTCTTTCCAGAAGCTTTGAGGAAAAAGGGAGCAGGGATATGGGACGGTAGTTAGAGGGGGTGGATGGGTCGAGGGATGTTTTTTTTAGTATAGGTACTACAGTGGCATGTTTAAGGTCAGCAGGGACGATGCCAGAGGAGAGCGAGCAGTTGAAGATGTGTGTTAGAGAAGGCACGAGACAAGTGGAGAGAGATCTGATAAGGTGAGATGGGACAGGATCGAGCGGGCAAGTGGTGGGGCGAGAGGAGCAAAGAAGAGCTCCTTGATTTGAATATATTCTTTAAAACAATATCTATTAACTCCTTAGTGACTGAGATAGGGTGTTTGGTCTAATTTCCAAACTCTGAGCCAAACTTTACTGGAATCATGAAGCAGCCAAAACGTGCCATGGCCGAGCATATCCGTTTCAGTTTGTAATTCAGGTGAAAGGAAAAAAAGGCTACGGGGACAGTCATCTAATGTTGATTTTATTTACAGATTAAGTAGGAAGTCAGCAATAGAGTGATAAAAAGGAGGGGCAGAATAAAAATCTATATTCATATATTTCACGATATATAAAAATATATATTATATATTTAATAGATATATTATATAAAAATATAGATTTGTTTTTACTGCTCCTCTTCTTTACCCTTAATTGGTTATTTTTTTCTCACCTAGTTTGTGAAAATGCTGCTATTAATGTACTGCAAAATATATACATAATTTTGTATTATTGCAGAACACTTTTGGTTTGTCGGCTTCAGTTCCTGGACAGGGTTTATTGCATTAAATATCTGCTGAGCTGAGTCATTTTGCTGAAATGGCACCCACAAAACTTTTCTGTATTCTGCAAAAATGATTCGGCCAGGCCAGATTTTCCTGATGTGCACAAATCTATTATACAGTGGTACCTCAGTTTACAAACGCCTCGGTTAACATAATTCTCTGTTTACAAACGAAAAATCCATTGAAAATAATTCCTCGGTTTACAAACTTTTTTCACAATACAAAGCAAGTTTCCCCAGGATGCATTGCGCCTGGAAGGTTTATGGCGCCGCTCCGTGCATGCTGGAGTCTCTGGGTAGCACGTGGCGTAGAGTGTGGAGGTGTTGGATCGGCTTTTGTATTGAGTTTTGTAGTCATTCTGCAAATCATTTGCAGTGGTTTGGGGACTTTTTTGATATTTTTTGGTGCATTTCTCAAGCGGTGCAAAGGTAGGGAGCTGAGCTTCGGCGTTTGCATGCCTTTTAGTGTGCATGTTCTGCATTGTGGGTTGGTTTCCATGCCAGCTCACTCTGACTTTTTTCTGACCTCCGGAACGGATTAATTGGATTTCGAGGCATTCCTATGGGAAACCGTGAAATTTTTTGCAATACAAAATGTCTTGGGCCGGCCCTGCAAGTAAGTGTAATGCACCTTCAATTGCACCTTGTGGCCACTGGACTCCCAGTTGAGCAGTCACCATCGGGGGTCTTTGAAAATTATGTTGCATTGAGGAGTATTATTATTATTATTTTATTATTTATATAGCGCCAACAAATTCCGTAGCGCTGTACAATGGGTGGACTAACAGACACATAATTGAGATCAGACCACTGGACGTACAGGAACAGAGGGGGTTGAGGGCCCTGCTCAATGAGCTTACATACTAGAGGGAGTGGGGTATAGTGACACAAACGGGTTAAAGTAGGGGAATTAAATAGTTTGTTAGAGAAGGGTTTATTGAGTGCTTGGTAGGTCATTTTTGACAGTTGCAGGAAAGGAGTCATGGGGTGGGGGATGAGAAGCCTGCTGACAGTTTAATTGATACGCTTTAACGAAGAAGTGAGTTTTCAAAGATTTTTTGAAGGAGTGGAGGCTGGGTGAAAGTCTGATTGAGGAGGGAAGGGAGTTCCACAGAATAGGTGCAGCCCTAGAGAAGTCTTGAAGGCGAGCGTCAGAGGTGGGGATCCGGGCAGAGGATAGGCGTAGGTCTTGGGATGAGCGCAGGGGTCTTGACGGGACATACTTGTGTATGAGGGAGGATAGGTATGTTGGAGCAGCATTATGTAGGGATTTGTAAGCAAGTGCCAGAATTTTGAATTGGGCCCTATATCTAACTGGAAGCCAATGCATGGACTGACAGAGCGTGAAGGCGTGGGAGGTGCGACCGGACAGGAAAATAAGCCTCGCAGCCGCGTTCATTACAGATTGCAGCGGTGCAAGCTGGGAACATGTAAGACCGGTCAGAAGGGGATTGCAGTAGTCGAGGCGAGAGAGAACAACAGCATGAACCAATATCTTAGCCGCGTCCGGCATTAGATATGGGCGGATGCGCGCTATGTTCTTGAGTTGGAAGCGACAGGATTTGACTATCGATTGGACATGGGGAGTAAAAGAGAGGTCAGAATCGAAAAGAACCCCTAGGCAGCGAGCCTGCGAGGTAGAGGTGATAGTAGCGCCGTTGACTTGGATGGAGACAACAGGAGTAGCAGCACTTGAGGGAGGAAAAACTAGAAGTTCTGTTTTGGACAGGTTGAGTTTAAGGAAGTGAGCAGCCATCCAGTTGGAAATAGCAGAGAGGCAGTCAGAAACATGAGTCAAGGTGGGCGGAGAGAGATCAGGGGAGGACAGGTAGATTTGCGTGTCATCTGCATATAAATGATATTGGAAACCAAAGGAGCTGATGAGTTTACCAAGGGAGGCAGTATAGATAGAGAGCAATAGGGGGCCGAGGACAGATCCTTGGGGGACGCCGACAGAGAGGGGTTGGTGAGAAGAGGCAGAACCAGAGAAAGAAACACTGAAAGAGCGCTGGGAGAGGTAGGAGGAGCACCAGGGGTACCCAATTCACTGCAGGGGTCGCCCACCAGCTCTGGAAGGTCTGTGGGGTAAAATCTATCCTTAACTCGCCCTACCACCCTCAGTCCAAAGGTCTCTGTGAACGGTTTAACGGAACACTTAAGCAGATGATCCGGGCGTTCATAGACACGCAGAAGGACTGGGAGAGGTTTTTACCTCACTTGCTGTTCGCCTATAGGGAAGTTCCCCAAGAATCCACTGGGTTCTCTCCCTTTCAATTATTGTTTGGAAGGAGGGTGAGGGGCCCCCTAGATTTAATCAGAGAGCACTGGGAGGGGGGAGTGACCACTAATGGTACCCCTATTGTACCCTATGTGCTAGAGTTCCGGGAACGCTTGGAGGCTTTGACCCAGACCGTACGTACCAACCTCCAAGCGGCCCAGCAAAGACAGCGCAGATGGTATGATAGGGGGACCAGGGACCGCAGCTTTCAGGTCGGGCAGAAGGTGCTAATCCTACGACCCGTCCCTAATGACAAGCTGCAGGCCTCCTGGCAGGGCCCATTCAAGGTGGTAGAGCAAATCTGCGATACCACCTATGTAATTGGCCCGTGCGCTGGAGCAGGGGGCAGACGCATGCTCCATGTGAACATGCTGAAGCCTTACCACGAGCGCACAGAGGAGGTGACCGCGCTTTGTGCCACTGCCGCAGAGGATTTTGATAATTTGCCCCTCCCAGACCTCCTAGAGAAAGAAGGCCAAAATGAGGATCGGGAAGCAGTACAGCTAGGGGAGCGCTTGAGTACCCAGGAGCGGGCACAGGCCCAAAGCTTTTCTAACCTCCCTGGGTATACCCAGTTAGCCACGCACCGTGTAGAAACTCCAGGGCAGACACCCCTCCGCCAACCTCCTTACCGCATCCTCGAGTCTGTAAAAGAGAATATGTGTAAGGAGATCAAGGAAATGTTATAATTGGGGGTTATAGAACCTTCTGATAGCCCATGGGCCCCCCCAGTAGTTATGGTCCCGAAGCGGGATGGGACTACCCGCTTCTGTGTAGACTATCAAAGGCTCAATGATAAGACAGTCTCTGATGCCTGGCCGTGGTGTGGGCCCTCACGAAGCTGCAGCCCTATTTGTACGGACAACCATTCTCGCTACTCACAGATCACAACCCGTTGGTGTGGCTGAACCGGGTTTCAGGAGACAGGCTGCGCTGGAGTTTGGCGCTGCAGCCTTTTGACTTTACCATCCACTACCGCCATGTGAAGCAAAATGGCAACGCCGACGGGTTATCCAGACAAACTGAACTTGAAAAGTGATCTGTGAGTACTCCTCCGGACATCCCCAAGCCGATCCGTTGGGATCAGACTGTGTATGCCGGCTTGGTTCTGGGGGAGCATTGTGGCAAACCTAGCCACTTACAGAATGTCCTTGTATATATCTTGCTATTACTGCATTGCTATTCCTATCTGTGGCCAAACCAGCCACTTAAAGTGTAACCTTCCCTGAATGTAATGTGATGTAAAGTGTATTCCTGTGTACTGCTTGGTATCTCCTAAGGCAGGAGATGGCTATCTGTAACCCAACCCCCTCCTGCCTGGGAAGTGTATTGTGTGGAATGCAGACCCCCCTGCAGAGGTCTGTGCTTAAAGGAAGCTGTAATCATTAAAGAGTTTGACTCAGCCTGGTGAGATGCCAGTGTTTTAACCTCCAAGCTATGTGTCGTCTAGTTTTTGGGAGAAAAGGATTTTAACTACGCTACCTGCATTTTACCTACATTTTACCTGTTTTATCCTGTCTACCAGCGGAGATACCGTGGATAATACTACTACTCCGCTACAATTGACAGTGTATTAGCTGTAGTTGCTATCCCAGTGAGCATGTGGACCACCTGTAAGTGGATTCTTCTGCTCTCCTATTAATTGACAGGTGGGGTAGGGAGATATTTTTAAATACATTTTTTCTCCCATCATTCTGCTACCATAATCTGTAAATGAATTTGAATGTACTTTTAAATTATAAACACTTGTGTGAAACCATTATAGGCACACATTAAGTACTTGTGAGAAGTTGGTATCTATGCTAACAGGTGCCAGTGTAAATTCTTTGTCTTCACACAATTTTCAATAATAAATATGTCTCCTACAATTGTTTTCAACCTAACTGGCCTATTTGCTTTGCTTTCCGAACTAAATGAAAATGTCATACATCAGGATGTAATAAAAAAAAAAAAGCTATAAATATAGCTAAGTTAAAGATTTTTTTCCATGTTAGCTATTTTGGCATAAAATTTGTGATTCCCCGATCAATTTTTGCTTTAGTAAATAACTTTGTTGTCTATTTATGTCTAGAAACTCTTGGGAAGAGGAGATAATTAGAAAACGATTTTTTAATGAAAATGTAAAATGTAATTATAGATGTTCTTCTTAAATGAGAGGGGGAAAGTGCCAAGTTTCTCCTTTTTGAGACCCATCTGCTTTTGATTACATTAAATGGTATTCCCATTCTCAAATAGTTCTATCATTGATAGTTGCATAAAAGGTCACTATTTAAGTCCAGCACAATGTTTTTTTTTTTGTTTTTTTTTATCATGAATAAATTAATAAATATTTTCTATAATTATGCATGCAATTTACCTTTATATCATTCCAGATAGTATTTTATAGGCAATCTCTCTCCATATATTCATTTACTGTACCTATGTTATATTATTTACTTTGGTTCTTAAAAACAGCAAAAAAAACTAAGCTCATTCATTTTAAATGCATGCGGTGACCCGACTAACTGGAATGCAACAACATGAAATACAATTTAAACCCAACGGGAAACAATATAAAGACAAGCACTGCCTCTATGTAAGCTAGACACAAAGCTTGTCAAAGAAAGGATATCATACAAAAAGTACACAGGTATCTTTAAGCTGCATAGACAAAGTCTGCCTGGTCTTACTTGTAGCTGTATATTCACCACAATTGTACTTAGAGACATATTATGAGGACAATCTATAAGAAATATGAACATAAAACCCACAGTCATGATCAGATATGGGAAACAAAGAACGTAAATGGAAATGGCCTACTACTGTAGCTCGAGGGCTTGGAATCAGTTAGAAGATATAATGTCTGTAGTTTTCCAATCCATTTCATGATTATAAGCTATTGCAAAATGCATTTGTTTTATATATGTACCACTGAAGGGGCAGCTACTACAGTATCAGAAAGAAAAACCGCACCGTTCTCTGTTGCACTGATTTTGATTAGTTGTGTGGTTTTCCATGAGTCCCACATATAAGAAACAGATGAAACAAATGATCCGTTTAAAAATAACAATTGGAAGCCATTATAAATACATAAAACATTTGAAAACCATTATTCGCACAGGCATTTGTTACGTGAAGAGTTGGTGAATTTTTTATTTTTTTATTTTAAAATATAAAAAAATTGTGATCAGGCTTGGTTTGGCCCACTTTGGGAACATCAAATAAACAATGTATGCAAGCATCTCCTACACAGCCAGCTCCTTCTTGAGAATGGAAACAACATCTTCGCTTCCTCATCTTATTATTAGACCTTTGTTGGGCATGTTGTAGGATTTTCCAGCAAATACCACAGGTGAAATTCTATTCCTGGCATCAGGAAATGTCTGATCTCACAACCCTACATCCTACATTTGGCATACATATAATAGAATAGGTAGGAAAAAAACAAAACAGAAAAAAGGGCTGCGCCACAAACCAAACAGCAATACTCAGACAATCTTCAAAGATAAGACAAAGATAAAATATGAAAAGTATATAGTTCAAAAAGTTCTCAGAGTTCACAGAGTTATGGCCAGCTCTAGCTTAAATGGCATACAGTGGTACAATCCCCACTTGCAGGATATGATGGAAAACGGCCTCAGCAATGGGAGTGTCCGGGAACCCAGGAAAAGGTAGAAAGGCAAACAATAGTGCCTACATTATATCCTACAAGTGGGGTTTGTACCACTGTATGCCATTTAAGCTAGAGCTGACTATAGCTCTGTGAAATGTGAGTGTGATATCGCCTATTTCTTACACTTCTATCCACTAGATTTGACATATTGCACTACTGGCTTTCCCTGCTGTTCTCGTTTATCTTTTATATGGATATACAAGCTATCTGAAAAGGTTATATCCCCCAAGTCCCAAGTTACATCACGTCTCATCCAACATTTACAGCTGTACTTTTCTCTCATTGTAGAGGCATCTTGATGTGAGAACTTTTTGGACTATATACTTTTTGTATTTTACTACTGTTTTATATTTTATCTTTTACTTATCTTTGACGATTGTCTGCAGGGCCGCCATCAGGGGGTGACAACCGTGACGGTTGTCACGGCCCGGCGGTCCTGGGGGGCCCGTACTGCTTTGGCAGTCGAGGGCCCCACAATTACTCTCTGCACCTATATATAGTGATGATCACTATACATAGGTGCAGCCGCAGGCCCCCCGGTTCCCTATACTTGCAGAGGGGGCCCAGCGGACTGCAGCTGTACTTAGTTACAGCATTTCCCTCGCTCTAACTCCCGCGAGACGTGTGGCCGTTAGAGCCCATGGCAACGCTCCGTGCAGCGCGCACACCACATCTGGCGGGAGTGAGAGTGGGAAATGCTGTAAAGTACAGCTGTAGTCCGCTGGGCCCCCTCTGCAAGTATAGGGAGCCGGGGGGGGGGGGGCCCACAATGGCACCGGACCGGATCACCAGGGATCAAAGAATCTTCCCCCCTCCCTGAACCAGGTAAGAAACAGGGAGGGGGGAATAACAGAATACATTTACATTATTACATTTACATGCATACACTACTAAACACACACACACACTGCATTCACTACACTAACACACACACTGCATCCACTGCACTAACACACACACTGCATTCATTACACTCAAACACACTGCATCCACTGCACTAACACACACACTGCATTCATTACACTAACACACACACTGCATTCACTGCACTAACACACACACTGCATTCATTACACTAGCACACACACACTGCATCCACTGCACTAACACACCCACTGCATCCATTGCACTAACACACACTGCATTCATTACACTAACACACACTGCATTCATTACACTAACACACACACTACATCCACTGCACTAACACACACACTGCATTCACTACACTAACACACACACTGCATCCACTGCACTAACACACACACTGCATTCACTACACTAACACACACACTGCATTCATTACACTAACACACACACTGCATTCATTACACTGACACACACACTGCATTTACTGCACTTACACACACTGCATTCATTACACTAACACACACTGCATTCACTGCACTAACACACACACTGCATCCACAACACTAACACACACTCTGCATTCACTACACTAACACACACACTGCATTCATCACACTGACACACACACTGCATTCACTGCACTAACACACACTGCATTCATTACACTGACACACACACACTACATTCATTACACTAACACACACACTGCATTCATTACACTAACACACACTGCATTCATTGGGGGGGGAGGCCCAGACCTTGTAATTTGTCAGGGGCCCCAAAATTTCTGGTGGCGGCCCTGATTGTCTGGATATTGCTGTTTGGTTTGTGGCACAGCCCTTTTTTTCAGGTTTTTTTTTTCTACGTCTTCTTAAAGGGTTGAGAGGGATTCTCTTTTAGGGTTGCTGTCTTCTTTTTACTTATTATTTTTTTTTGGTTATTTAGCACTGACCCACTTGTGTGTATGTTATATAATGGAATAGGAACTTATTTAATGTCATTAAAGGATACTCTAACCTCCATGACAACATCTGCATTTAGAAGTGGTAATTGAGCAAGGATTCTGTATGTGGAGCTTTTCAGGTTAAAACAGTGCACATAGAGAGATCTTGCCTTTTGTGCTGGGCTCTAGTTACACAAACTCATATGACTTAAGCAGCCTAGAACTCTGTTCCAGACTGCCTTGCGTTAATTATGTGCAAAAATGATATATGTCATCAGCACGCACTGTGAACGCAAATGAAAATAGAACCTTTTATTTATTTTTTGAATTTGACAATTTTTATTTTTTGTCAGCGTATAAATCAAGTAATAAAGGGGGTACAGAAAGGAAGATGGGGGGGGACAGTGTGGTTACTGGTTAAGGCTTAAATAAATACACACGTGGTTGTATAGGTTTCGCATATTGCATGCATACATTCATAGTATTATATTTGGTTATCTTTCGTTTTGTGAGAAAGTTTATGTCGTGTGGTGTTGTGTACGCCTCCAGGTGCAACATAATGCGTTGGGTTGTGGTGGTGAATTGGGTCATGTCCATAACTGTTATATTTGTGTTGCTGTATGGTTCTCTGGTTTATTTGTATTTCCTAATTGGGGTTGTACCAGAAGGTCACTGGGTCGTCCTCTCGTTATGGTGTAATTAAGGTATAAGATGGTATTTTATTTATTTGTGTTGGGTTTGTCTGTTAAATGCTTTCAATTACAGTTTTATATAGATTTATACCATTATGTACAATTAGTTACTTTTCTTCATTATATCGCTGAGGTCCCAGTGGGCGTACTGTTGCGGAATGCCTCCCATTTGTCCCATGCTATTTCCCAGTATTGTCTATATTGTGGGTGTTTTTTATTGGGTGGGGTGTTGTATTGTCGGATAGTGGATTCATAGTGGTGCGACTGATTCACCCCTTTGTATGCAGGTATTTTTTGTGAGGCCCAATTTTGTGCAATCATATTAAGTGCTACTATAAGTATGTGGAATGCCAGGTATCTGTTTGGTTTCGGGATAGAGCTTGGGGAATTGAGTAGGACGTAGTTTTCTAGTCTGTGTGGTAGAGTGTTTCCCGTGCTGTCTTTAATAAGGATGGCTATCTCTTTCCAAATCTTAGTCAGGTGTGGGCAGTTCCACCAAATGTGTGACATGGTTCCCACCCCGGTTTTGCACCTCCAGCAGCTTTTTGGTATAGCTGGGTTAAATTTGTGCAAACGTGCTGGTGTCAAATACCACCTGTATAATAACTTCTTTGCTAATTCGACATGTTTTGAACAGAGGGTTAGTTTTTTGGGGGTCACAATCATTTGTTTCCATTCAGATTCACTCAACGTGTAATTTCATTCTTTTTCACAGGCTGTAATGAAGTTGTGTTCTTTCAATACTAGTTTCTTGGGTATCGTGTTATATATCGTGGAGATAATTTTCCTTGGGGTATTAGTACTGACATATAGTTTTTCAAACTCTGTCATTTGTTGCTCGCTAAGGGATGCTGAGCTTGTTTGGGTGTGTGTATGTAACCATGAGGGGATTTGGCGGTAGGAGAAATGAGCTATCGTTGGTAGCTTGTGAGATGTTTGTAGGTCTGTGAAGGGCGTTATAGTGGAGTTTGTGAGCAATTGATGTAAGAAGTATATTCCGTGTCTTTCCCATATCCTAAAGTTAAAGCGGCACTGTCATGCCGAATTCCGTTTTTTTTTTAACCCCCCTCCCGCCTCCACTACATCCAATCGACCCCCTAGTCACCCCCAAATGCCCCTAAGCCCCCCACATTACCTCTTTTTAATTCTTTATCTTCTGCCCCGATCTATATTCAGGGCGCCGCCATCTTTGTGTGGGTAGGTGAAGTCCCTGTGGGACACGTCATCTACCCACACTACACAGACTGTGAGATTTCCGCACATGCCCAGTGAAACACCTGGACATGCGAACGGGAATTTCACCTATTCATTCATTCATCAGACAGACGAATGAATGAATAGAAACATCAGACAAACAAACTAACACTGAGTATCAGTGTTAGTTTGTTCGTTCAGTTTATTACAAGGAGGGAGCTACCGGCGTGCAGCTCCCTCCTTGTAATATGTAACTATAGAAGCGGCAGGGAGCAGTGCTCCTCGCCACTTCCTAAGCCCCCCATGTCCCCCCCTCACACTATGGGGGTCAATATGACCCCCATAATAGCACAAGGGAGATTAAAATCTCCCCAATACCCCTACTCGCTATACCGCGAGTAGGGGCATGTCCACTAAACAGTGAGCAGCCTGTGGCTGCTCACTGTAAAAAAAAAAAAAAAAAAAAATGGTAATAAGGGGGGGACCTACTGTCCTCCCCCCCGGCCCCCACCCCTGCGCGGTGGGTGGGGGCCCTAATAAAACAATAAGGGGGGGGGACCTTCTGTCCTCCCCCCGGCCCCCACCCCTGAGCGGTGGGTGGGGGCCCTAATAAAACAATAAGGGGGGGGACCTATTGTCCTCCCCCCCTGGCCCCCACCCCTGCGCGGTGGGTGGGGGCCCTAATAAAACAATAAGGGGGGGGACCTTCTGTCCTCCCCCCCGGCCCCCACCCCTGAGCGGTGGGTGGGGGCCCTAATAAAACAATAAGGGGGCGGGACCTATTGTCCTCCCCCCCTGGCCCCCACCCCTGCGCGGTGGGTGGGGGCCCTAATAAAACAATAAGGGGGGGGGACCTTCTGTCCTCCCCCCGGCCCCCACCCCTGAGCGGTGGGTGGGGGCCCTAATAAAACAATAAGGGGGGGGACCTATTGTCCTCCCCCCCTGGCCCCCACCCCTGCGCGGTGGGTGGGGGCCCTAATAAAACAATAAGGGGGGGGACCTTCTGTCCTCCCCCCCGGCCCCCACCCCTGAGCGGTGGGTGGGGGCCCTAATAAAACAATAAGGGGGCGGGACCTATTGTCCTCCCCCCCTGGCCCCCACCCCTGCGCGGTGGGTGGGGGCCCTAATAAAACAATAAGGGGGGGGACCTATTGTCCTCCCCCCCGGCCCCCACCCCTGCGCGGTGGGTGGGGGCCCTAATAAAACAATAAGGGGGGGGACCTACTGTCCTCCCCCCCTGGCCCCCCCCCCTGCGCGGTGGGTGGGGGCCCTAATAAAACAATAAGGGGGGGGACCTACTGTCCTCCCCCCTGGCCCTCACCCTTGCGCGGTGGGTGGGGGCCCTAAATGACCCCCCCCCCATCAAGGTGACTAGGGGTCCCAAGCCCCTAGTCACCCCCCACCCAAAACATTCTATCCCCTACCTACCCCCCTCACCCTAAAAATAGTGAGGGGGGAATAAAATAACTAACCTGTAAAAAAAATAAAAAATAAACTTACCATTTGACGTCTTCTTTTTTCTAAATTCTTCTTACTTCAGCCCCCCAAAAGGCCAAATAAAAATCCATAAACCCGTCGCACTTTAAAAAAAAAAAAAAAAAAAAAACGAGCGCAAACAAAAATTAATCCATCTTCACCCATGGAGGGCACGCCGCGAACTGAGCTCCGCAGGGCGGGTCAAGGCTTATAAAGCCTTGCCCCGCCCTGCAATTAGGCTTAGAACACAATGATTGGTTGGTTTAAGCCAATCAGAGTGCTCTGTGTCATTTTACACAGCGTGGGAAAATTCAAAAGGACTTTCCCACGCTGTGTAAAATGACACAGAGCACTGTGATTGGATGGTTTGAAATCCATCCAATCACAGTGCTCTGTGTCATTTTACAAGCGTGGGAAAGTTCTTTGGAATTTTCCCACGCTTGTAAAATGACACAGAGCACTGTGATTGGATGGTTTGAAAACCATCCAATCACAGTGATCTGTCATTTTACAAAGCGTGGGAAAGTTCTTTTGAATTTTCCCACGCTGTGTAAAATGACACAGAGCACTCTGATTGGCTTAAACCAACCAATCATTGTGTTCTAAGCCTAATTGCAGGGCGGGGCAAGGCTTTATAAGCCTTGACCCGCCCTGCGGAGCTCAGTACGCGGCGTGCCCTCCATGGGTGAAGATGGATTAATTTTTGTTTGTGCTCGTTTTTTTTGTTTGTTTTTTTTTTTTAAAGTGCGACGGGTTTATGGATTTTTATTTGGCCTTTTGGGGGGCTGAAGTAAGAAGAATTTAGAAAAAAGAAGACGTCAAATGGCAAGTTTAATTTTTTTTTTTTTACAGGTTAGTTATTTTATTCCCCCCTCACTATTTTTAGGGTGAGGGGGGTAGGTAGGGGATAGAATGTTTTGGGTGGGGGGGGTGACTAGGGGCTTGGGACCCCTAGTCACCTTGATGGGGGGGTTCATTTAGGGCCCCCACCCACCGCGCAGGGGTGGGGGCCGGGGGGGAGGACAGTAGGTCCCCCCCCCCTTATTGTTTTTATTAGGGCCCCCACCCACCGCGCAGGGGTGGGGGCCAGGGGGGGGAGGACAATAGGTCCCCCCCCTTATTGTTTTATTAGGGCCCCCACCCACCGCTCAGGGGTGGGGGCCGGGGGGGAGGACAGTAGGTCCCCCCCCTTATTGTTTTATTAGGGCCCCCACCCACCGCTCAGGGGTGGGGGCCAGGGGGGAGGACAGTAGGTCCCCCCCCCTTATTGTTTTATTAGGGCCCCCACCCACCGCGCAGGGGTGGGGGCCGGGGGGGAGGACAGTAGGTCCCCCCCCTTATTGTTTTATTAGGGCCCCCACCCACCGCGCAGGGGTGGGGGCCAGGAGGGAAGACAGTAGTTTTTTTTTTGTTTTTTGTTTTTTACAGTGAGCAGCCACAGGCTGCTCACTGCTTGCTAGACATGCCCCTACTCGCGGTATAGCGAGTAGGGGCATATTATTTACTAATACTAAGTAATCTTTACTTAGTATTAGTACATTTGGCTGAAAGACCAATTCAGGTCTTTCAGCCTTTTAGTAGATAGCTCCCTGATACCGTGGGAATTAGGGAGTTATCTACTAAGCGGCTGCAAGATGCAGCCACAGCAATGAATAGGATCGGAGTTTCATTCATTAGAATGAAATTCCGATCCGAACAAAGTACCGAATTGCATCCTAACACCAATGGAGAAACAGTGCTCATTCTGTTAGGATGCAATTCGGCAGTTTTGCCGGCGTTCTGTCTAAGTGACAGGACGTTCGGCAATGCTGACAGGAAGCATTGTGGGAACAGGGAGGAAAGCTAGGGATCATGGGAAAATTGCTCTGACCAGCGGAAATGAAGCACACTTTGCTCCTCCGCTGGTCAGAGCTGGTCAAGCGGAGGAATCCCATAAGACAAAGAGTCCCTACTTTGTCTTATGGTTTTAAAGAAAACTAAAGAAGACAGGAAGAAAAGAAGAACAGATCCTGAGAGAGGGGGAGAAGAGGAAGAGATTGAGGAAAGGTAAGTTCGGCATGACAGTGCCGCTTTAAGGTCTGGGATAAGTATTGTCAAAGATTTAATTGTCATAGCTTTGGAAATGGAGGCATTGTTGGTCAGTGCTTTTCTATGTCTGTCCCATATTGCTAATGTCAGCTTAGTGGTCGGGAGGCAATTTGGGGTATGCGGTCTATTATTGGTTGGGAGCCACGCTAGGTTGTCTACACTTACATTACTTGCACATTCAGATTCCAGTTGTTTCCATTGAGGCTCATGGGGATTGGGTCTAGCTTGTATAATGCAACTCATTATGGCTGCGTGGTAATAGTGTTTAAAGTTAGGCAGGCTCATGCCACCCTCAGAGGTATGCCTGTGCATTATTTTGAGGGCTATACGTGCTCTTTTTCCGTTCCAGACAAACTTCGTGATCCATCTTTGCAATGTGCTAAAAAAGGCGTGGGGGGTATGGATTGGTAAGGATCGGAAAAGATACTGCAATTTAGGGGGTAGTATCATTTTGATAGCCGCGATACGGCCTGACCAGGATATAAAGGAAGATTTCCAGTCCTGTAGTTGTTGTTTTATGTTTAAGAGCATCTTGCCGTAATTCGAGTTGAAAAGTGTCGCTTGTGTCTTTGTGTATGCTATTCCCAGAAATGTAATGTGGTCATTAGTGATGTCGCGAACATGAAATTTTCCGTTCTCGAACGGCGAACGCGAACTTCTGCAAATGTTCGCGAACGGGCGAACCCGGCGAACCGCCATAGACTTCGCAGGCAAATTTTAAAACTCACAGGGACTCTCTCTGGCCACAATAGTGATGGAAAAGTTGTTTCAAGGGGATTAACACCTGGACTGTGGCATGCCGGAGGGGGATCCATGGCAAAACTCCCATGGAAAAGTACATAGTTGATGCAGAGTCTGGTTTTAATCCATAAAGGGCATAAATCACCTAACATTCCTAAATTGTTTGGAATAACATGCTTTAAAACATCAGGTATGATGTTGTATCGATCAGGTAGTGTAAGGGTTACGCCCGCTTCACAGTGACAGACCAAACTCCCCATTTAACGCACCGCAAACAACCGCAAACAGTCCATTTGCACAACCGCAAACTCCCCATTTGCACTAGGTTGGATACCAAGCTAGCCATGTCCCGTTCCTTGTCCTCACTGATGTCATTGTCTCTTCCTCCACCCAGCCTCGTACAACACCAAGGGTCCTCGAAAGGTGACAACAAGCCCCCTGTATTTTTTTTTTTTAAATGTACACTACTGTTACACCAGATATGAGTTGCACTGGTGTGACACTGTGCCCTGGCAGGCCCTGAAACGCACACGTGTGAAGGAAACTGACTGCTATTATATTACAGTCAAAAACGTTTTTTGTTTTTTTTTTTAATGCAAGCTATTGTGACACCAGATATGAGTGGTGGCACTGGGACCACCTTAAAAATATTGGATATCGCTAAAAATCATGATCACTATATACTTTCTCTACAAACCTCTAAAACGAACCAAACTACTCATCCATCCGCTATACCACTTGGGTTGTATCCATGTCTCGGGTCTTTCATTTAGAATAGGGGCAGCTTCAGTCTCCTTCAACACTGACACTCCAGTGCATATTATTAAAAGATTGGGCAGATGGAAATCCTCAGTCTACAACCGATATATTCCTCATCCCGAGAAAGAAATGAGGAAAGCTTTTAAAAGTTTGGCTTTGTAAATTTGATGCAATAAGTGTGTTTTTCTTTAATACCTTTTCACCCTCTTTGCATGAACCCGATTTACATATATTACTAATATGTTTCTGAACATATATATTATATTGTTCACTCACTCACTCACTCTGGGCCAGCTTAAGACATCATGCTGCCTAGGTCCAACGATAAATGACTATGGGGGATAATGTATAATAAACACAGGTTACTGGCTATGGGGGGGATAATGTAAAATAAACACAGGTTACTGGCTATGGGGGGGATAATGTATAATAAACACAGGTTACTAGCTATGGGATGGATAATGTATAATAAACACAGGTTACTGGCTATGGGAGGATAATGAATAATAAACACAGGTTACTGGCTATTGAGGGGATAATGTATAATAAGCACAGGTTACTGGCTATGGGGGGATAATGTATAATAAGCACAGGTTACTGGCTATGGGAGGGATAATGTATAATAAACACAGGTTACTGACTATGGGAGGGATAATGTATAATAAACACAGGTTACTGGCTATGGGGGGATAATGTATAATAAACACAGGTTACTGGCTATGGGGGGATAATGTATAATAAACACAGGTTACTGGCTATGGAGGGATAATGTATAATAAACACAGGTTGCTGGCTATGGGAGGATAATGTATAATAAACACAGGTTACTGGCTATGGGGGATAATGTATAATAAACACAGGTTACTGGCTATGGGAGGATAATGTATAATAAACAAAGGTTAATGGTTGTGGGGGGATAATGTATAATAAACACAGGTTACTGGCTATGGGGAGGATAATGTATAATAAACACAGGTTACTGGCTATGGGGGATAATGTATAATAAACACAGGTTACTGGCTATGGGAGGATAATGTATAATAAACACAGGTTACTGGCTATGGGGGATAATGTATAATAAACACAGGTTACTGGCTATGGGAGGGATAATGTATAATAAACACAGGTTACTGGCTATGGGGGATAATGTATAATAAACACAGGTTACTGGCTATGGGGGGGGATAATGTATAATAAACACAGGTTACTGGTTTGGGGGATTATGTATAATAAACACAGGTTACTGGTTGTGGGGGGATAATGTATAATAAACACAGGTTACTGGCTATGGGGGAGATAATGTATAATAAGCACAGGTTACTGGCTATGGGGGGATAATGTATAATAAACACAGGTTACTGGTTGTGGGAGGATAATGTATAATAAACACAGGTTACTGGCTATGGGAGGATAATGTATAATAAACACAGGTTACTGGTTGTGGGGGGGATAATGTATAATAAACACAGGTTACTGGCTATGGGGAGGATAATGTATAATAAACACAGGTTACTGGCTATGGGGGAGATAATGTATAATAAGCACAGGTTACTGGCTATGGGGGGATAATGTATAATAAGCACAGGTTACTGGCTATGGGGTGATAATGTATAATAAACACAGGTTACTGGCTATGGGAGGATAATGTATAATAAACACAGGTTACTGGCTATGGGAGGATAATGTATAATAAACACAGGTTACTGGCTATGGGGGATAATGTATAATAAACACAGGTTACTGGCTATGGGGAGGATAATGTATAATAAACACAGGTTCGTGGCCTGGAAGCCGAGGAAGATGGCGGCGTAAACCCTGAGCTCCCGAGGAGGCCCCACAATTAACCTCGCCTAAAGCACCAAACTGACCCGAAAATGGGTAAAACACACAGGGCATCGACCGCTCACAAACCCGCCGATAACCCCAAAGGGGCTACTCACCCCTCCATGAGGCAGTTTCTGATCTCCCCGTCGGACCCAGACTCGCAGGCCTCCAACGACTCCATGGCCTCGGAAGGCCTATTGCAGCCCACTACACACAGCACCGAAACTCTGCGGGAGACCCCGGCTACCAGCCTCACGGCGCCGCAGCCGGAGTGGATGGCGATCCTACGCAACTTACCTTCAAAGCTGGACCTGAAGGCTGCCAACGACGAACTCCGTGCTTCCATCACCACGGAACTCCAAGCCATGCGGGAGGAATTCTGCGCCTGCGCCAGAGGGTGTCCCACCTCGAAGCGGAATGCGACCACATGGCGTCGGTGCAATCTGCTAACACGGACGCCCTGCAGACCAGAACTCTCCAACTCCAACAAATGGCAACTCACCTAGAAGACCTCGACAACAGAGGCAGAAGACATAACATCAGGATCCGCGGGGTGCCGGAGGAGAAGGACGACGCATCCCCGGTACAGCTCACCATCACAGGCATCTTCAATGGCCTACTAGGTCGCCCTAAACAGAACCCGATCGACATAGCCAGGGCACACAGGGCACTCAGACCAAAAGGCCCGGCCGGGAGCGTACCAAGAGACATCATTTGCTGCATCACAAACTTCCAGCTTAAAGAGGACATTCTCCGGAAAGCCAGGGAAGCAGGCAAAGTGCTCCTGGAGGGGACTGAAGTACAACTATATCCTGATCTATCGCCCACTACACTGGCGTACAGGCGGGCCTTACGCCCCTTCACTAAACAGCTACAGGCAAACAAGTTCTGATACCGTTGGCGCTTCCCAACAGGGCTCCAAGTCCTCACACCTAAAGGTCCGTTCGACATCAGAGTAAGAGCTGACCTGGACGAAATCGCTAGGGAACTACAAATTGTTCCGGCACAGCTACAATGGCCAGACCCCTTGGCGCTATACACGGTCACCCGAGACCGAGGGAACCAAGCTACAGCGACCCACATCCCGAGAACCACCCACCAACAAGCACTAGGCCCACGAGGCCATTAAGCAGGCGAGGCCGAAGATGATGCTCAAGAATCACACCCATGTACAACACACGACATCGTGACTCAACACCACCCTGGAGGGCCCCCTCTCCCCCGCCTGACCCAAGCGCAGACACGAGACCGGACCAGTATGATGGCCGGGTCCCGATGTCTTCCCCACTCGTAACATGACCAGAACTTAACCACCCATGGCGGAACCCCCTACACCAATCCACATGCAAGCAGCACTGGGGGGACAGCTCCTATACCATGCAACATGGACCTCGAGACTTTACCCCCAGACCCCCTCAGGCGCTATAAAATGGAAATGTATATGCTGGAGGAGAAGGAGCTGACAACAACTGAGGGTTCATCCCTAGAATGAGACACTAAGCTGGTCAAAGCCCAAACAAGATGGACTATTGCAACCGTTCTTAACCGCAAGTACCCGGCCACTTGGTCGTGCAGATGTTTGTGGGGGGCGGAGGGTGGAGGAGGGAGAATGAGAGTCCAGACAAGAATGCATTCACTCCTCAACAGAGGGGCTGAGGCCACTGGGGAGCTGCGGACCGACCCGGGCAACCGCACCCCCCTCAAATGCCTGTGACGACCTACCAAGGAGCAGGCGGGGGGGTGAGGGCCCGGTTCGCTCGGACGCCCCGTGAGGAACATACTGCCAAGACCGCACACACAGATAATAAACAGGATAGGCAACAGGAGGTGAGGGACGGGGACCAGGTGAACGAGATGTCAGGTCATTGAGGGAGTGCCCACCCCCCCCCCACGCTACAACAACACAGGAGCCGGGGGAGTGAGGGAGGGAGGAGGCAGAGCCGACATCCCCACATGGGAGTTAGGGACACACTGGTAGGGAGGGAAATCACGACACCTGAACTCCGAGCCGATAGCAATATCCACCCATTAAGCACGACACACACTGCAGAAAGGGCATCATAACAGTCACGCTGCAATGCTGAAAGAATAAGCTAGTTAAAACACACTGGTTGATGTTTGCTATTTGTTTAACGTTATTTGATATTCAATGTTACATGTTACAGATGCTTCAAGGAAACCTAAAACGTCCTAGGCGAGGACGCGCATACTCGACCCAACACTAGACTGAGCCTCGAAGGGCAGACCCAGGGAACTGACAAGACTGATCTACCCGGACCGGATAGTATCGACAGGACAGGTAACCCAGGGCCGACAGCCGCAGGGCGACCACGACCTGCCAGGAGACCTCGGTATTCCTACTACTCTCCCAAGGGACAGGCGACAGACACAGGTGGACGAGACGCCAGGCCCGTGATTAGGCCCAGGCCCCGATTGCCACCTAGACGCCCGAACCCTACCGCCGCCGAGCGGTGTAGTCTTCCCCCAGACCCCATCCACCCCGCCCCCCGCCCAGGACTAACCACCCCACACCCCGACCTTCTAGACTGACGACTACCTGACAGTTGACCATGACGCTCATGCCAGCTAACCTCAAAATTATCTCCGTAAATGTTAGAGGGCTCAACAAACCTGAACGGAGGTCAATGGCACTCTGTGAATTCCACACCTCAAGAGCCTCCATAGTCTACATACAAGAGACACACTTTAAAGAAGGGGCCAGACCCAAACTACACGACCACCGGTACCCCACGGGCTATTTCAGTGACTTTCACGGTGGCAAGGCGAGGGGGACCGCGATCCTACTACACAAAGGGATCCCCTTTAAGGAGAAGGAAGTACTGACCAACCCAGAGGGCTGATTTACATTCCTGAAAGGTATGATAGCAGGGCAAACATACACATTTGCCAATGTCTATGCTCCCAACCGGAGACACTATAGGTTCCTCGCCCAGATCCTCCGCAAACTAGCAAACTTCACGGAGGGCATAATGATCCTAGGGGGAGATTTTAATCTGGCACTAGACCCGAGGTGGGACACGTCCACGGGAACCTCACACATCCCAACGCAACATATCGCAGCACTCAAAGCTCTACTATCCAAACACAAACTAGTTGATAGCTGGGGGGCGCACCACCCAGATGAAAGGGACTACACATTCTTCTCACACCCACACAACTCATACACCAGAATTGATTACTTCTTCATGCAACAATATCACCTCTCGCTCGTCAAACAGGTTGAGGTAGGCACGGCGACGTGGTCTGACCACGCTCCCGTGTCACTCACACTAGCCTCCCCACTATGCAGACCCAAAGAAGCCAAGTGGCGCCTGAACGAACATCTGCTAACGATACCGGACGTAAAGACCGATATCGGTACGATACTGAGAGAATACTTTTCCCTCAATATTCCGTCCCAAACAACCCCCACGATTACCTGGGAAGCGCATAAAAGCGTGGTAAGGGGACATTTCATACAAAAAAGGGCCCAACTAAAGAAACAGAGAGAGGCCGCCTTGACGACCACACTGACAGAAATACAAAAATTAGACAACCTCAACAAAAGCAACCAGACAAACGAACAACAGGGAACACTGCTCACACTACGAAGGGAACTGACTACACATCTCCAGACGAGATACCAAAGGGACGCGCGACGCCACAAGGCGTTTTTCTCCCTGCATGGTAACAAAAGCGGCAGACTACTGGCACGCATGCTGGTCAAACGCAGACAACTAACTTACATAGACCGCATTAGAGACACCAAAGGCACCCTACCAAAATTCAGGAAGTGATCAGAGCATACTATGCGGAGCTTTACGCGCTGCCGAGACCGCAGACACCAACAGCACAAAAACGCCTACTAGACTCCATAAACGAATATCTAAACACACACACTCTGCCCACGTTGGACAAAACGATAGTAGACCGCCTAGACGAAGCAATCACACCTGAAGAACTAGCCATGGCAATCAAACAGACAAAACCAGGCAGAAGTCTGGGCCCAGACGGCCTACCTCTCTGCTATTACAAAACGTACGCAGACATCCTATACACCCCCCTACTAGTAACGTTCAACGCAATCAAAGAGGGACACCAGTTTACCAAGCAGTCCCTCGAGGCACACATCACTATCATCCCCAAGGAAGGGAGGGACAGCGAGCACTGTAGCAATTACCGACCCATCTCGCTCATAAATTGTGACCTAAAACTACTGGCCAAAATACTAGCTACCAGACTACAAACACACGTGCCCACACTAGTACACCCTGATCAGGTGGGATTTGTTATGGGAAGAGAAGCACGCGATAACACCATTCGCACTCTTACCCTTATACACGACAACAGACGGAAGCGAGAGGGCCTTCTCCTATTGTCTACAGATGCGGAGAAGGCCTTCGAGAGGGTAAACTGGAACTACCTCTTCCAGACCCTTACGCGCACGGGACTGGGCCCTGGTATAATGGGATGGATAAGGGCACTGTACACGCTACCATCGGCCCGAGTAGTGGTAAATGGAGCACTGACGGCTACATTAGACATACAAAAAGGCACCCGCCAGGGTTACCCCCTATCACCAATGCTCTTTGTTCTTGTGCTCGAGCCATTCATGGTGGCCATCAGAAACAACCCAGACATCAGTGGCGTGACTGTAGGGGTGGCCCAACACAAAATAGCCGCATATGCGGACGACCTATTATTCTACGTAACGAACCCCGAAATTTCACTCCCTAACATTCTCAAAGCCTTCCAGGTGTTTGGTAAAATCTCCAATCTGAAAATCAATCTGACAAAATCCTACATACTGAACATCTCGGTCCCCGCAAGGCGAGAGCAGCCATTACGCCAGCACTTCACGATACAATGGGCGACCCAAAAGATTAAATACCTAGGTATTTGGTTAACACGTACAGAGGGGGAGATGTTCAAGGAAAATTGTACCCCTATCCACGCGAAATTTCGCGCGGAGATGCAGGAATGGGCATACCCACATATCTCTTGGCTAGGAAGGATACAGGTACTCAAGATGAACTTCTTACCCCGCTTATTGTACCTATTCCAAACCATCCCCATAACGATCCCACGCACATTTTTCACCTCGCTCCGTACTGCACTGGGACACTACGTGTGGAACGGTAAAAGACCCAGACTAAAACACACACTCCTGACACAACCAAAGGAGAGAGGCGGCCTGGCCCTCCCGGACTTCACCCTTTATTACAAGGCGTGCCACCTCTTGCGAATTGTAGAATGGACCAAAACGGGAACACATACATAATGGAAACAAGTAGAGACACACACGATGGGAACCCCCGTTGCGGTCCTGCCTTGGCTGCCCCCGGGAACCCCGACAAGAGGGACCAGGGATCCCCCTTACACAAGAGCCACCTTACAGGAGTGGCACCGCGCGAAAGGAAGACATGGTCTGTCATCCTATCCGTCACCGCTACTCCCACTGACACATAATACAGACTTCCCCCAGGCCTAGATCCAAAAGCATTCACGACACTAATCCAAGAGCCCATACCCAGACTGCGACACGTTTACACGTCAAAAGGCGTTAGAACACTAGACGACCTGAGAGGGACAACAGAACACACACTCCTGACACGCTTAAAACACAAACAAATACGGAGCTACATAGCAACCCTTCCGCAAGGAGGGATATTAGCACGAGCCCCCACCGCCTTTGAGGAGATGTGCCTAACCCCTGACCCGATTACCCACGGGGTATCCACCATATACACGCTACTACTGACACAGACCCCAGTGGCTCAACCAAACTTCAAAGGGAAATGGGAAAATTCCCTGCACCGTACTTTTAACGAGATGGAATGGGAGAAAATCTGTTATCTCACGCACCACTGTTCCAGTTATAGCAAAACACAAGAGACAGCATACAAATTACTGACCCAGTGGTACCACACACCAGCGACACTAAACACGATAACACCAGACCATTCCCCACTATGCTGGAGATGCGGGACAGTAAGAGGTACTATGCTGCACATTTGGTGGGAATGTGACAAGATTATCCCATACTGGCACGGAATACACACAATGCTAAAACAATTCACAGATGACCCTCCCCCCTTCAGCCCAGCCGAAATGCTTCTACACCACACTAAGACCCCCCGAGCCCTATACAAGAAAACAATGACTATTCGCATACTTAACATAGCTAAATCAATCATCCCACAATACTGGAAACAACCGATAACGCCACCGCTAGAGACATGGTTCAGACAAATGGAGGAACTGAGGTCCCAAGAAGACCTCTACCATTCTGCCAAAGACACACACCAAATTTACTTTAACATCTGGACACATTGGCTGCTAACAACGACGAAACCAGACTTCATGAACAGGCTACGGCCCTAAGGACGAAGACGTAACAGGACAACCACCCACTTCAGACACCGACCACAGACAGACTACCGACTACCCGACAGGACCTCCCCCCCCCCCTACCTCGACCCCATAGAGACTACCAGTTCTGAGATGGGACATACCTACCGCAGGTGACCACCAGTTAGACCAATACGAGGAGAAAAGCACAAGAACTATAGGGACCAGAGACTGGCACACAAGAGAACCCTATTTAGCTAGAATCTTGACACATGAAGGGCGGGTGACCGATGAAGACAGACGCCCAAGGACGAGGGAACCTCACTGTCTTATAAAAACATGAAAAGAGACACACAGACACTTGCAGAGATAACACTAGAGACATAAGAACCTACCCGCAATTGGGCCTACGAACCTGAACGCTGATTAACAGGGCAAACTGAAAACAAGACTTAGGACTACAAGCTGACCCAATAACATGCAGTACACAGGCTATTGAACCCTAAAGTATTAAAAGGACCTGCGAGTCCATATACATCGTGGGCCTGCGAGCCCAAATGTTGATTTACTATTTCCAACTCTTGCCGCTAATCGATACAACACAATGCATCTACTCGTTGTTGTTCTGACTTGGATGGAAGAGACCTGCGAGTCTCATTACTGTACTAACCCTGTTCTAAAGAAATCAAAACAAATTGCAAATAAAAACATATTTACAAAAATAAACACAGGTTACTGGCAATGGGGGGATAATGTATAATAAACACAGGTTACTGGTTGTGGGGGGATAATGTATAATAAACACAGGTTTATTATATTGGGAGGGGGAGATAATGTATAATAAGCACAGGTTACTGGCTATGGGGGGATACTGTTTAATAAACACAGGTTACTGGCTATGGGGGGATAATGTATAATACACACAGGTTACTGGTTGTGGGGGATAATGTATAATAAACACAGGTTACTGGTTGGGGGGGATAATGTATAATAAACACAGGTTACTGGCTATGGGGGGATAATGTATAATAAGCACAAGTTACTGGCTATGGGGGGGTAATGTATAATACACACAGGTTACCGGATGGGGGGGATAATGTATAATAAACACAGGTTACTGGTTGGGGGGGATAATGTATAATAAACACAGGTTACTGGCTACGGGGGAGATAATGTATAATAAGCACAAGTTACTGGCTATGGGGGGGTAATGTATAATAAACACAGGTTACTGGCTATGGGATGATAATGTATAATAAACACAGGTTACTGGCTATGGGGGGATAATGTATAATAAACACAGGTTGCTGGCTGTGGAGGATAATGTATAATAAACACAGGTTACTGGCTATGGGAGGATAATGTATAATAAACACAGGTTACTGGCTATGGGGCGGGGGGTAATGTATAATAAACACAGGTTACTGGCTGTGGGGGGATAATGTATAATAAACACAGGTTACTGGCTATGGGAGGATAATGTATAATAAACACAGGTTACTGGTTGTGGGGGGATAATGTATAATAAACACAGGTTACTGGTTGTGGGGGGATAATGTATAATAAACACAGGTTACTGGCTATGGGAGGATAATGTATAATAAACACAGGTTACTGGCTATGGGAGGATAATGTATAATAAACACAGGTTACTGGCTATGGGGAGGATAATGTATAATAAACACAGGTTACTGGCTATGGGGGGATAATGTATAATAAACACAGGTTACTGGCTATGGGAGGATAATGTATAATAAACACAGGTTACTGGCTATGGGAGGATAATGTATAATAAACACAGGTTACTGGCTATAGGGAGGATAATGTATAATAAACACAGGTTACTGGCTATGGGGGGATAATGTATAATAAACACAGGTTACTGGTTGTGGGGGGATAATGTATAATAAACACAGGTTACTGGCTATGGGAGGATAATGTATAATAAACACAGGTTACTGGCTATGGGGGATAATGTATAATAAACACAGGTTACTGGCTATGGGGAGGATAATGTATAATAAACACAGGTTACTGGCTATGGGGGGATAATGTATAATAAACACAGGTTACTGGTTGTGGGGGGATAATGTATAATAAACACAGGTTACTGGTTGTGGGGGGATAATGTATAATAAACACAGGTTTATTATATTGGGAGGGGGAGATAATGTATAATAAACACAGGTTACTGACTATGGGGGGATAATGTATAATAAACACAGGTTACTGGTTGTGGGGGGGATAATGTATAATAAACACAGGTTACTGGTTGGGGGGATAATGTATAATAAGCACAAGTTACTGGCTATGGGGGGGTAATGTATAATAAACACAGGTTACTGGCTATGGGATGATAATGTATAATAAACACAGGTTACTGGCTATGGGGGGATAATGTATAATAAACACAGGTTACTGGCTATGGGGGGATAATGTATAATAAACACAGGTTACTGGCTATGGGGGATAATGTATAAGAAACACAGGTTACTGGCTATGGAGGATAATGTATAATAAACACAAAATAAATAAATAAATAAATATATAAATGAATGCAGCTTCAGAATTAATCTAAATTGTATGCTGTCTAGGAGGTGGGAGGGTTTGCTGCTGATTGGCTGGAATGTGTCTGCTGACTGTGAGGTACAGAGTCAAAGTTTACTCAATGATGACAAATGGGGGCGGACGGAACATTGCATATGTTCGCCGTCCGTGGCGAACCCGAACATGCTATGTTCGCCAGGAACTATTCGCCAGCGAACTGTTCGGGACATCACTAGTGGTCATTCCTCCAGTCGTATGTGTAGGTTTGTTTTAGTCTTTGGGTCATGTCCGTCGGGAGCAACCTACCCATAGCTTGTCTTTTGGAGACAATCAGTTTGTAGTACGAGAGTTTGCTGTAAGTGTCTAAAATTGCATGAAAGTGTGGTAAGGATGTCTCTGGGTCTTGGATCGTCAAAAGTATGTCATCTGCAAATAGTGTTAGTTTGTATTCTTTGTGTTGCGTTTTGATACCTGATATGTGTGGGTGGTTTCTAATGAGGGCCGTGAGTGGCTCCAAAGCTAGTACATTTAAAAGGGGCGAGAGAGGGCAGCCTTGCCTAGTTCCATTCGGGATACTGAATGGGTGTGAAAGGAAGCCTGCATTGGTTATTTTAGCGGTGGGGTGGCTGTAAAGTGCTTGTAGTGTGTTCAGAAATTCTATTGGGAAGTTAAATTTTCTTAGCACCGCCTCGAGGAATTGCCAGTTGAGATGGTGGAAAGCCTTTTCCGCGTCTAATGATAGGAAAAGGCTTCCCGTATTATGGCGTTGAAGGCTGTAAATTAGGTCTAGGACTTTCCTTGTCCCGTCAGTGCCCTGCCTACCTTTTACAAATCCGACTTGGTCCTCGTGTACCAGCGTAGGTAATATTGGGGCCAGTCTATTAGAGTATATTTTAGCGAGGATTTTGGTATCTGTATTAAGGATCGAAATTGGGCGTAGGTTTTGTCCTTTGTCAGGTTGTTTGCCTAGTTTAGGGAGTGTTGCGACATGGGCCATGAGCATTTCTGATGGTATGGTTCCAGTTTTTATAGTGTGGTTAAATGCGTGTTGCATGTGTGGAATAAGTATGTGGGCGAATTTTTTATAATAGTAATTGGTTAAACCGTCCGGGCCCGGGGATTTCCCTGTAGGGAGCTGAGAGATTACAATTTGTAGCTCGTCTTTCGTAATTGATTGGCATAGAGTGTGTTTCTGGTCTTCTGTGAGTTGTGGCAGAGGTATGTTATGCAGATATTTATCTATTTCCGGGATTGTGGGGTGGTGAAGGGATTTGTCCTCATGTAAATTGTATAGGTTGCTATAAAATGCTGCCAGCTCGTTATTCATATCTTACGGGTTCCATAGTTTATGGTTATCTTTAGATGGAATGTACGGGATTTTAGATTGCATATATTTTTTCCGTAGCATATTGGCCAGTAGTTTACCTGCCCTATTGCCTTGAGCATATTGTGTCATTTTGAGCCTTTGTAATGTGTGTGCAGTTTTTTGGAATTGGAGGTCATTGATTTTGGTAGTTATCGTCTGTATCTCGTCCAGGAGGTGCTGTTGGTTTGTTCGATAATAGTTTTGTGTTGTGTCCCTTAGTTGTTTACGGTGATTTATCAAGGTGGTTCGGCGCTGCTTATTTAGGTAGGACGCTCTGCTAATCAGAAGGCCCCTAATGACTGGTTTGTGCGCTTGCCAGAGTATTGGGGGGGGGTCCTATGTGGATTGTCGTTAGTTACAAAGTAGTGTTCCATCTCTTAGGTTATGTGTTCAGCAAATTTTTGGTCATAAAGTAGTGAGTTATTCAGTCTCCAGGAGCCTTTGCCTTTGTATGAGAATGTGTCTGTAAGTGTCAGGATAACTGGTGCATGATCCGACCAAGTGATATTTCCATGTATACATTGGTGGGTTTGGGGGAGCCCTGCTGATGTTGTGAAAAAATAGTCAATTTGGAATGTGTTTTGTGAACGTGGGAATAGTAGGTGTAGTCTTTGTCTCTGGGGTTTAGTGTGCGCCATATATCGTATAGGTTAAACTGAATTATGAGTTTATTAAGTAGGGCACAGGCTGTGTTGAGTTTTTTCGATCGGGGTGCTCTAGGATCTAGTGTAGTGTCTAATTCCAGTTCAAGAACATGGTTTATGTCTCCACAACAGATCAGGAGGCCCTGCTGTAAGTGGCTGGTTTAGGTTAGTAGATGTTGCAGGAATTGTCTTGGGTTGTCATTAGGTGCGTAAATATTGACTATAGTGTAAGTCACATTATTGATGTTACATATAAGAATTATGTATCGTCCTTTGCTATCCGTTATTAGTCTAATCAGTTCGTATGCTACTGATTTGTGTATGAGAATACTAACACCCCTAGACTTGTGAGCGTGCATGGAATGGTACTGGTGCGGGTATGTTTGGAGTCCTATGGAAGGCTGTTTCGGGCGTTGGAAATGAGTTTCCTGGAGGCACACCACAGCTTCATCAAACTTTTTGACTTCTGTCAGTAGTAAGTTGCGCTTCTGGGGAGAGTTTAACCCCCTAACATTATGTGAGTATATTTTCATTATCTATGTGAGATGTATGGGGGAGTGCTCATTGTATATAGTTTATTCATAGATTCTGTTTTGCTTATAGTCTGTAGCACGTGCAGGGTGTTGCTGTCATTTAGTGCCTTACTAGGGTGGTGGGTAACCATAGGATGTGCGAGAGTGTACTTCCTCTTGTGATTGAGGGTTTTTGGGTTAATGATTCCGTTCGGCAGTGTATGCCTGGTACTATGTTGTTGGGTTGTCCGATGTGTGTTTAGTTCTGTTCGAGGGGTTTGGGATTGGGGTAGGTAGGGATTTAACAGTGGATATAACTTGAGCCTGGCATTAGGCTCAACTATGTACATTAGTACTCTGGTGGTGAGCTTGACACCTATTTGTGGTGCCATGGGGAGGTGAGCTTGTATAGGGTGCTCACCTTGAGGCTACATGGGCTCCTTCATTTGTTATATATATATGGAAAACCCTGGGTTGTCGCCGCTGTTGGCTCTCTGCCATGTCTTGAGGCAGGTCAGTATTCATGGATACATAGATACATATACATACATTTTTTTTTCTTTTGTTACTCGTGTCTCTATATAATTTGGTGGATGTACAGTATCTTCACTTTAGTAGCAGTGGGGGAAAAGGGGAGCATTGTAAAATGTTCAGCGTCATAGATTACCATAAGATCAGCATAAATATGTACATTGGCAATATAAATTATTCTGTTAGCATTAATATTTTTGGAGTATGTTGGGGCGAACATTTTTTATAAGTATTGAGCTTAGTGGGCTGCGTGGTCCACTTAGAAGACCATTTATCTCATGTCCCTTAGTGTTAGTAAACCTCTCGAGGTTTATAGTTATTTAGGATGGCCTTATTTCAGGTGTTTGGTGTTGGTGTGCGATCGCAGTGTCCCCCCTTGCTACTTTTAGGAGGTAGGTATGATGTTGCCTCTTTGCTGTGGCATCTCATATACTAGATAATTGCCCCTTTTTTTGTGTGTGTGTGTCTGGTTAGTCATCCTATAGGCATGGTGGGATAGAGGGTATGTCAAGACCCCTTTTTAACCTGTTTAGTGTATAGGTTGGGGACGGTAGTGAGTAGCTTTTGGCCTAGAGGTGGTATGTTTATCGGCGTAACAGGGTTTGTGTATATCTTAGCGATATATTCTATATATTCATGTTGGGTGGGAGTTAGAGGTGTATATACTTTACCATCCTCTGTATGCAATAAGACAGTCACACATATATGTAATGGCTGGTGAGTGTTCGTGAAACTCATTTTTTTGTTCCATTCTCTTGCTACTGTGGTGTTGCTGTGCTGATGTTTGTTTGGTGGGGGCATCTTCCATTTCCCGAGGAGTTGTTCTCCCTCTTCTGGCGTGAAGATTGTTTCTGTCATTCCATTTCTGGTGGCAATGAGTTTAAGCGGGTATCCCCATCGGTAGGCCACTTGATGCTGCCTGAGGGTACTGGTGACTGGCTGGAATGCTTTTCTCCTCCTGAGTGTCACTGCAGACAGATCTGGAAATATTTTGATGCCTGCGAATTTTTCAGGGATGTCTTGGGTATGTCTGCTTCGTTTCAGCATTTCCTCTTTTACATGGTGGTAGTGCACACAGATTATGACATCGCGGGGTATGGAGTCGGGTGGAAATCGGGGTTTAGGAACCCGGTGAGCCCTATCCAGAAGTAGCATATCTGGTGGAGAATCTGGGGACAGTGCGCGGAAGAACTCATGGAGGTAAGCTTGCAGATCTGTTTGTGTGATCGCTTCAGGAATACCTTGTAGTCGCAGGTTTTTCCTGCGCGCCCTGTCTTCTATGTCCATCAGTTTATTTTCCATGGTAGTCACTGTGGCCTGTAGCATTTGCACTTGATGTGCTAATTGGTTATGGGCGTTTGAGTTTTCTTCCAGTCTTTCTTCCACGTGTGATGTTCGGGCTCCCAGCTCTCCAATATCCTTTTTTAGGCTTGCCAGGCCAGACATCCAGCCTGCCATGAGCTTGTTGGACAAGGCTTCGAGTTGGTCCAGCAAGAATTGTTTGGTGACCATTTCCTGCAGGGCTTGATCTGCCATGTCTGTCGGGTCGCCGCCATTGAATTCATCTCCGCCATCTTGTTGTTGAGCTTGCACGGCCTGTTTCATCGCCGGCATGTTTTGCCCCAAAAAATTATGTTTGTCTGATTTCGTGGGTTGCCTCTTGTGTTTGGGTTGAGACATAGTGGATTTTGGTTGTTTTCCACCCGTTTTTCGTTAAGAAAATCGCTTTTGTATGGAGCCCATGTGCTGGAGCTAAAGCTTAAGCGGCCATCTTGCTCCGGCGGTAGCCACGCCCCCCCCAATAGAACCTTTTTATAAGGCACCTCGATCAAATTTCAATACACTAAAAATGCCTTCCTCCCTAATTCTGACTCCCCATATTACATTAGCTGTGTCCCATTTACTCCCCTTGTCCATCTTCCCACGGCTGCTCACACTCCCTCTTTTCCTCTCTGCCACTCCATTTTATTAGACCACTTACTGAAAAGGATGACTCACATTGACGACAAGAAAGGCATGGAATGGTTTGGGGTGACCTTGGCTTGACACTGACATTCCTTTACATTCAAGGTAGGTTTTCACCTATTTTACTACATTTTAATAACAGAAAGGGGAGGGGAAACTAAGTCTGAAGTGCAGGATTTCCTGTATTTTTTGTATTGTAGTGAAACTTAAAAAAAAAAAAAAAGCACTAGAATTAAAAAACAAAAAATAAAAGTATGTTCTAAGATGGATGTTACATCCCCATGGGTGCTACACTGCACAGTTCCGAGTCCACTTTGCAGTACAGGATTTAAAAATTTAACCTGCCCATAGAAATAGCAAACAGATAATTTTATATTCATGAGGTCTGTCTGGAAAAAGTCCAGCCATTGTTAATGTAACGGTTTGTGCAACATTAATGTAACATGGCAGCCTAGGAGAGTGCACTGGAATGCGCGTGCGTGAACAATGACAACTTCATTTTACTAGTCAATGGGGGCACTAGGCGCCATTCAGTGAGCATGTGTACTTTGTCGCCACCACATTCAATGACTGAGCGTGTAGAGCAGCGAATCTGCATCAAATTTTGCGTTAAGCTTGAACATTCCTCTGCGGAAACTAATCAGATGATTCATAAGGCTTTCGGGGATGATGCAAAGAGTGCATCTCAAATACAAGTGTGGCACAAACGCTTCAAAGATGGTCAAGAATCTGTTGAAAGATTTAGCACCCTGCAACTTCTGGCTTCTTCGGAAAATCACATTTGAAAGGAAAGAAATTTCAAACCGTTGATGAAATTCAGGTAAACATGATGAGGCAGCTGATGGATATTCCAACAAAGGATTTATCAGATTGTTTTGAATAGAGGGACACTGGGAGAACAGTGTGAGGTCCCAAGGTGCCTACTTTAAAGGGGATGGAGGCATCATTGCTCTTTGTACAATGTTTCTTGTATCTTATTCAATAAATGTCTCTAAGTTTCATATTGCATGGCTGGATACGTTAAATATATATCCTAACACTTCTGGATGGTAACAGATTGCGGGACCACACTGCACTGATTGGTAAGAATTATTTTCATATTTCATATATAACTACACGGTTTTCATACATTCTGTGATCTTGGAAAAAGACCCGACAGGGTGGAAACGTCGATTGCTGTCCTGAATGTAACTTCTACACATTAAATCACATCATTCCATTTAAAGACCTGTGAGTGCATCCTGAATTATTATTATTGTATATTGGAAGCGGATAGCACCCGGTCTGTTATATTGATAATACCGCTAAGGAGAGTGCCAAGCCTTCACTATTTGGGTGTGTGTATATATATATATATATATATATATATATATATATACAGTGGTGTATTTTAGATTTGTACTGCCCTAGGCATGTGGAAACTCGGGCACCTCCACAAATCTAAATTTGCCCCACTCCTTCCTATTTAGGACCAAAGTGCACTTTGACTGACAGACAGAAACTAACACAACCATTCAGTGACACCCTCTCAGATTTACATACACACTCACTGATTTGAAACACATATCCTCACTGATTTGACACACAGACAAACACACACTAACAGACATATGCACTCACTGACAGACACACGCACATACTAACAGACACTCACTCACAGACATACAATTATAGACACACACACTAACAGACAAACTCACTCATATACAAACACATATTCACTGACAGACACATACTCACAGACGTACACTGAAAGACACACAAGCTAATAAATATACACTGACAGATACACATACACATTCTCAGACAGGCATGCGCACACTCACTGACAGACACAGACATACACTGACAGACAGACTCACACACATTGACACTTACAGATGTACACTGAGAGATACATGCATTCACTGACAGACACACAGGCACTCACTGACAGACACACTCACACACACACATTCACAGACATACACTGACAGACACACTCACTAACAGACACACACACATTCACTGACATACACACACACTGACACACACCCTGATACTGACACACTCACATACATTGCTTCATATACTCTCAAATTGTTTTTTTTTTAAATTAAAATCCACACAGTCTAATAAACTAGCAGCCCGAATCACAATGGCCATGCGCAGAACAATCGCAGAACTATGGTCAACCACCAACATCCTATCACACACCCAAATCAACAATAACATTCTAGACAGCATTGACATGGACAAACTGACCGCACAACTCAACGACTCTCTGAAATTCACAAGACTTGTGACCCCTGGATGGACGGAGACACCTCATTCCCCTGGTAAAAATCAACTCAACTAGCTAAACCTTCCACTCAACCACCAAGATAAAGCTCACCTGAGTAATCGTCATCTTACCCCCGACTCCCAACTCCCCTCCCCCCAGGACAGGGGACTGGCTTGTGGGCGCCCAACCTACAACCTCCACCTCTCATTTTTTCACTGGTGACTTTCGCCTTTCTACCTTTCCACCCTATATCCACTTCTCTCTATCCTCTAATCCCCTTAACAGTATCTAACACACTGCAGTCAGGAACCGAACAAAACACGCCACATTTTACCCCACACAAACTAAGGGACAAATCAGAGTAGCCACGCCTCAAGCACATCTACCCAACAAACTCCTCTACCTAAAGTGGCTGTCATCATAAAACTAAAATCTAGCACGAACACTTACCCTCCCACCCGGAAGTCAGGATCACAAAAGCCACCAGATGTCCACGGTCAGGGTCAGGCTGAACACCCTGAAGGTGTCCTGGCCAACAGAAGATGACACACCCTTCCTCGAGGGAAAAAAAGGGATCCCCATAGACACTGAACAGGTCTACCCAAGGGGTACTGTAAGAATTGGAGACATTGATGTCCCAGAAACTGGTAGCTCCAGACTATGTCATAAACTACTGTTACAAGTTAGTTCTGTTCTTCTGTATTTCTGTACCTATATATCTCACTGTATTTACAGTAAATGAAAACCCACAAATAAAGAATCTTTAAAAAAAAAATCCACACAGCCTCCCTACCTTTTGGGAGAGCTAGAGTGGATTCTTTACCTGGGGGTCCAGAAGGGCTGATGTCCCTGGGATCCAGTGTAGGTGCTGGGCTAGATGGCCAGCTGTGCAGGCTCCTGTGCTCCTCAGTGGGAGGGCAGGCAGGCGTTCGGTTAATGTTGGTGGCGAGGGAGCTTTAAACCTCCTGCTCAGCTTCCTTGCGCGCCTTTTAGTAATGCCGGGAACCAGAGTGACGTCATATTCCAGGTACGGCATTACCGCTGGGCGCGCGAGGGAGCTGAGCAGGAAGAGCGCAGGACTGTACTCCCTCGCTGCCCATCTGTAATATTGGCAGCCACCCATCTCGGGGGGCTCCAAGCAGGCAAGCAGGTCAGCTCTTGGGCCCCCCATGAAAGAGGCTGACATGGCATCTGCCAGGGCGCTTGGGGGGGGGCAGCGTTTTTTGCCACCCTCCTGAAAGTGCCACCCAAGGGAACTGCCTTGTCAGCCTTGCAGAAGATACAGCCCTGTATATATATACCCACACACTTGATTTTCACATAAAGTCAAACACTTTTACAACTGAGGAAATATTTAATCATCTTACAGGGTCTAAAAATAATTATGTAAAGGAAGTAAGTTTTTTATTATTTACTTGCGCAAAACCACAAGTGTATTTAGTGTTATGGTTTTGTTTGTTTTGTTACCATAGGTACCTTTCAATCTGACAGCTAACAAGAAGATTCCAAACAAGTTATTTTGACTACCAACAACAGTTTAACCAATACGATTCTTCTATTTTAAATGGAAGAGATTCCAAATCGTTATCCTATAGCTGTCCTATAGATGTACCAATATACAATATGCAGATTGTGCCAATTTGGAGGGAAGAAAACAGTCAGAGAAAAGTAATTAATGTTTCATTCTCTAACTTTCACAAGGTCACCTCCATGTTGTCTAAAACTGGCTCCTAAAATTGAAGCACCCTGAAACAGGTAAACTTGCCCTGAAATGCAACTAGTTCTGAGATGGAACTGCCTGCATGAACAAGAAAAATCCACCCGTTCCTCTCTTCCTCTCACTGCACGTCCATGTCATCATCAGCTATAAGATGGAAGAAATGGTCCAACACAAACCCAGTTTGCCCAGACTAAATTGACTGAGCTATGCGGTGGGGTCATGCCAGCTGGCTGCCTGAAGAATTGGAAGAGTTAGTCTGCAAGGGCATACAGAGTTTCTCTGAGAGATTCTCCTCCTATAGTCAGCAAGGATGTGTGTTTGTGTAGATTTTATGTGACTTATGTGTAAAGTGTGTGTCCATACTTGGACATTTTGGATTTCTATAAATATTTTTCCTCTCTCTCTCTCTCTCTCTTTCTCTTCAATTTGATCTCATGGTTCCTTGAATCATACAGAGATAAAAATACATGAATACTGCTTTATGCCTGATTTTGAGAAAATCCAAATTCTGCTGCTGCCTGACTTAGTTTTGTGAAAAAGTTGAATTCCTAATCATGTTTCTGGAGTTTGATAGAAGCCTTCCATCGCTGAAATCATGCAACACATATAGCCAGAGTGATGCCATAGGTCAGAGGAAGTATAAGAGGTTAAAAAATGCAAAGGTAAGAGAAAAAAAATTAGAAAAAAAATGAAAATAGCACCCATACGCTCTACACAGCAGCTAAATTGTGCTGTACATTTAACCCCTTAAGGACCAAACTTCTGGAATAAAAGGGAATCAAGACATGTCACACATGTCATGTGTCCTTAAGGGGTTAAACAAATTATTTGAAATTTTATGAATATCGGACGTAATGACGTAATGACGTCACATGGGCGGTCCTATCACACTTCCGGGTTCGGTGAAGGGATTCACAACGAGATTGATTGGTAAGTTCACTTACATTTATGTATATATAGAGATTATTTTGCTTGTTACAGTAACCTTGAAAAAGACCTGCAGAGGTCGAAACGTCGGTTTTGGTTTGTACCTGGATTAAATAAAACTACAGATTTTTTCACAAAGTCCTGAGTGTGCATCCTACATTCTCTATTTGTCTATATATATATATATATATATATTACCAGTATTGGACATTTGTTTTTCAACTTCCTCAGTTTAAGTAGCACTATCAGGAATGAAAAACTTTAAGTTAAAAATAAAAAATGTCCTTGATTTAATTCTGTCAACCGGGAACAGTAGATAATTATCAACATTTTCAGACAATTTATTGAAGGGGGGATTTTGGATGCTTTTAATTCTAGCTGAAATTCAAGCAATGGGACGAGAGAAATGGGTTGGCAGCTCGAAATAAAATCACCCATAAATATGCATGGAAAGCATGTTTATTGGCATTTCTTAATGACTCATAGGTGGGGGCATGACAGTAACACCCCATGCAATATTATTAATTTAGTGCCACATATTGGGCTATAATTGGATGTCCCCTGCTTTAATTTTATCCACAGGGGTGGACAATGATCCCCTCCCTTTTTTTAAAACCTCCAACCTATGCCTCTAGTTTGGAGCACCAGAGGCCATCAATGACTGCTAGTCCTTTATTAGAGAGAGTAGTCACTGCATGTGCTTTGTTTTGCACACATGGTTCCTCTCACAGCATAGCAAGAGGGCACATGGGGGAGTATAGTCTCTTCTGTAAAACTGTGGGGGTCATATTGACTTCCATATGCTTAATACTTTTTTTCTAACAATTTGCCCCTGGGCAGGCAAATAGTCAAAAAATGCATTTTTGACAGCGTTCCACTGTTGTTATTTTCAAGGCAATTTATTGAGCATTATGGCCTTGATCTATTTGAACTGATTTTAATTTGATTCCATTCTCTAAGAAAAACACTTATCAAAAATTGCCATAGACTTGAATGGTAACCTCTGTAGATAAATAATTTGAAAAAGTTTTTTTTTTTCTAACAGAATGGAATAATTTCTGATCCAAATAAATTAAATTGAGGGCTATGTAATAATCCGATAATTGCAATGGATTTCTCAAAAATTAATCATGTTCCATAAGATATTTAGCAGGAACAGAAGACCATGCCCGTGAGATTACAATCTAGCAATCTATACATGTGTCATGTGTTGAAGAAAGAGGAGGCACAAACTTCAGTGAGGCACCAGATATTTTAAGAGTTGATGATCCTCACCCCATCATTGTGCTAGAAAAAGAGAGTTATAAAATGTTGAATTTGTGCTTAAATATATAAAAAATGATTATAATCACACGTAACACTGAGAGGCCTATAAATGATGAAGCATTGACTCTTTCATTATTTTCATTAGTAATTAAAATAGAGAATGCCTAGTTGCCATAATAATCTGCCATTTTATTTATTTCTTTTTCAGCTATTCCTTTTTTATTTTTTTTTTATTTTTTTCTTGACAAAATTCTTAATTAGAATTACAGAGATAGCAGAGAAAAGAAAGTGTACGTATTTCTAACATTATGAGCAATACACCTTGATATGTAAGTACAATGGAAATAAAGCATAACCTATTTTCCAGACAAGTAAACGTAACGAGAGACTAATGGCAAGTGCGGCGTTTTTTATTTGTGCCTTTGATTTAAAGTTTTGATAACGAATGAACAGGAAGCTTCTTCAAATCAGCTGGTCACTGTGTGCTTGCTGCCTTGTTTTTATAGGCTCCCAGGGCGTTGGCACTAAAGACAGAATTAAAAAGACAATCTTTCCAATTACCAACGTCAGCTAAAATCCCACACTTTAACTCTCTGCTGACTGATGCTATTTTGCTTACATCAGATCTTTGTCATTTTCATTTAAAACGTCCATACCAACATAAAATATAGACTGGGACATTTTCAACATTCTATGTTTTGTCAATTTAAAATAAAACAGTTTTTTATGATATTCAGAGTCCAGGAAATGCCCTGCCCCCTGTGGCCCTTGTTCTCAAATAGTCAATTCTTGCCAATTCAGATATTCAATTGTAGAGCATTTTCCTTGATTAATGTAAACAATGTTTTGCGGTTGGCAAGGAAAACCAATTATACTTTTGTATATTTCACTTATGATTGTTTACTGGGCAGTCACATGTTACTGCTGTTTTAGTAAAGAAAATTATTCCGTGAAGATATGTCTTTCTGTAAGTAAATTAAAATGCACAGTTTTTTTTGTACAGCGACATTCCAAGCTTCTTTCTATTTTAAAAAACGATTAAAATAAGAGCTAAGTTTGTAGCCATTGTTTTAAAAACAGACACAGAAGTGAGGTATATAAAGACGTTAGACTAGCAAAACAGTAGTAGTTGATCTCTTACATTGGTAAAATATTCTGCAGTGCTGTACAACTGGGAGAAGCTTACAAGAGAGATTAAAAAGGGAGCAGAAAACCCTAAGTTTGTGCTTAAAATGTGAAGATGGCTCATGAGCTCACAATCTAAAGGTGGGGAGTTTGCAGAGGAGTTTTGATGTTATGCCAAAGACATTGAGGTTTTATGCATATACCGTTATTACCGTTAATAACAAGAAGACTGAGAGGAGTTTTGATGTTATGCCAAAGACATTGAGGTTTTATGCATATACCGTTAATACCGTTATTATAACAAGAAGACCGGGCTTCCATGTGTGGCAACAAGGTTTTTTTTTTTATGTAAATGATAGCCAATCGCGTTTTACAACTTCAGTTTGTACTTTCCGGCTAGTAAAATTGTGTAATTTATATAATAATATATTTTTTGGCTAATATCTGTGCCAACTATCCTTTTACACACAATTTTATTATTTTTATTCATTTTTCCTGGCATTTATTTGATTTCACTACGTGCTTACAAGCCCATCCGAGGTGGGGATCATACCACCAACGCTGTCACCAGAGTGCAGTTGGCCTGCACTATACTTGTGAGTACACTTTTATTTATTTTAAGAACTTCTATATTGTGTTAAACAGAGAGCACTATTAGTTGTTTTTATATATCCCTTTTCTTGAGAGTTGGACATAATTTCCTCCGGAGGACAACTACCCAAATATCCCATAAGCGGGGATTGCTCCGCTGTATGCCTGTTATACTTGAGCTGGCTATAGCTCATCTAAATGTGAGTGGAACATTTATATCCTTATCTCACATATATTGACCCTTACATTCTATACGATTGGTCTTTTTTTCTTGTGTCTTCTATATCACGAGACCAACAGGACTACTATACACAGAGGAGAGACCCCACCATCCAAAGCATCTTAAAAGACATTTATTGCTACAGTACAACTCTTATAAGTTTTTAATATGTTTTTTTATGTCTTTTTACTATTTGTCTTTTTACCACTTGTAATACTTATTTATACATTTTGGCGCAGCCTTGCACTACTATTGTTGCTGTTTCTTAATCTTACCATAGAGGGTTAGAGGGTTTCCCTCTGCTGGGCTGCTGCCTATCCATCCTGTTATTATTAGCGCTAACCTCCTTCCTTGTACTTTCCGGCTAGTGCCTTTCTACTGGTCTGTGTGCCGAGTCTGCCAGCAGATAAACTGTGACTGTTAAATGCTTGACCTTTTAAAGAGCACTCGGGCTCTCTCTTGCCAATCCAGCATGTCCTGGCACAGCCTAGCTTGACCAGCAGTTAATGGCGCAGTGTTGCCTTTTGCGTAGTCTTGCCGGACATGGTTCTGCCTCTCACAGCTACTCCAAGCTCTCTCCAAGACAGTTAATAGAGCTGTGATCAATGGATTTAGCCACAACAGGAGAGCAGCAAACAGATAGAAGACAAGCACTGGCACGTTGAAATGATTGGAGCTGAGGCCTGCCAACTACATAATGATTAGCAATCTGTGCATAAAAAGACAATGTGATGGGCCAGCACTGTCTGTTGCTGAATGTTCCCTTCTACCAATCCCCCTCTGTAAGGCTACAGGCGTCTTGTAGTGGTATGTGTGGGGCACAGCGACATGCCTAGCGCTATTTTCCAAACTTTATTTGTTCTTTTGTGAGAAATAACAATGTAATTATAACTAGTGTTTTTCTAATTTTGCTGTGAAAATTTACAATGAAATCTTGTCATGTATTTTTCAAAACATGGCCTGTTTTATTCACGTGCCATGCATATTTATGAGCTAAAGGATGTGACATGTAAATATTTAGTCAATGTGTTTATTTCTTTCTGTTCACGTAAGGCATTTTGTTGCACTTTGAACATTTTGTTGCAAGAATTTCTAGCTGGCTAATTTTTCAAAGCAAAGCAGTTTGAAACTCATTTGTGCAGGACTGGGTAAGAGCCAATCAAAATGGTTTTTGAACTACACCATCTGGCTGGAATCACGGGTGTAGTTTATCATGGACAAGACCTACTCTGGTGTCAGGAAATGTGTTTGATGATGTTATTGTACGTTTGTAAGATGTTTGAAGTTTGTGAAACATATGTATTTTTAACAAACATCTTTTTTAAATCGTATTAGCATTTTTGGTATTTGCAAAAGTAGTTGGTACTATTTTAACAAAATAATAATAAAAAAATATTTTATAATTAAAAAACATTCTTTTATAATAACATTCTTTATAAAAAATAAAATTAAACTTACATTAAACATTCTTTTAATAAGAATAAAGTAATTTACAGTACTCCTGACAAGGTTCTTAAAGGGAAACTCCAGTGCCAGGAAAACAATCCATTTTCCTGGCACTGCAGGTCCCCTCTCCCGCCCACCCCCCAATCCCTGGTTGCTGAAGGGGTAAAAACCCCTTCAGTCACTTACCAACGGCAATGACATGTCCCACGTCGCTGCTTCTTCCTCCGCCACGCTGCTCCTCCTCTGCATTACGTCAGCCGGTGGGCGAAACTGATCCCACCCGCCAGCCGGGGAGACCTAATGTGCATGCGCGGCAATGCCGCGCATGTGCATTAGAGCTCCCCATAGGAAAGCATTGAAAATGCTTTTCAATGCTTTCCTATGGGGAATTGAGAGACGCTGGAGGTCCTCACACAGCGTGAGGACGTCCAGCAACGCTCTAGCACAGAGAATCTGTGCTAGAGACACTGAAGTGCCCTCTAGTGGCTGTCTAGTAGCCACTAGAGGTGAAGTTAACCCTGCAAGATAATTATTGCAGTTTATAAAAAAACTGCAATAATTACACTTGCCGGGTTAAGGGTAGTGGGAGTTGGCACCCAGACCACTCCAATGGGCAGAAGTGGTCTGGGTGCCTGGAGTGTCCCTTTAATGTTTACCTTGTTTCATCTTTCTTGACTTGATATGATTGACATGCACCTCAGGTAAAGGAAAACTAGCATTATATTCTATGAATTATTAAAGCTGGTGAGATAGCTCAGTGGACTAATACATACTCTGTAGAATCTACTCCATCCTTGGGGTGTCACAGGTTCAATTCATGGCAGAGTTGACTTAGATGAATAATAAACCCAAAGCACACCAATAAGTATAGCACATAAAATATTTTATTATAAGATGAACAAAGAATACATTAAATTTAAAGTGCAAACATGGAGACAAAACATGCAAAGAGTATGCACCAAATATATAACCCTTGACATGAAGCCTTCCACAAGGGTTGAATACGCCCTTCATCCTTCCATGGTAGATAAAATAAGAACCATTAAATTGGGCAATAGTAAGAGTCCCAGAATTACCTTTCTTGGTTAATTACTTTATTAATAATAATTAAATAAACAATTAAATGTTATCTTATAATGTATATAATTAAATAAATAGCTCTTTTCAGTCTATCGCTTGGCTTATCCTTACTCATTGGGGTCACCCATCTTATTTTCTCTTTGCTCAGAACCATAGCTTATCCAATCAAAAACTACACAGCTAGTCAAGAGCTAGTACGTATTCCAGTTGGCCTTTTGCATCTCTTTGTGTCTCTATCATGCCCAAGTGCTCAAGAATACAATTTAGGATTGTTTCAGTAGTTCAAATCGTGCATGGTCATTGCAGTTGAGCAGTGGTTTTGGCCAATGAGTGTCTAAAGAAGGCTGCCCTAGTGAACAAGGGTAATTACAAATAAATATAAATACTAATACATTGTTATTACCTAATTTTTATAAATACTAAAATGAGGTAATAACATATGAATTCATTGCAAATATACAAAATTATATTAGGTGAGTTGGCTCAATCCTTTTTTCAGCTGTGTATCCCAATTTTCCTGTGCTATTATGAATAATATTTAAATAGTTATTTAATATTTTTATAATAATCATTTTCCATTACTTTTTCTAATTCATGATTCTTTTTTTTTTTTATTTGGAAAAACCAGCTGGACCTTTGTGCATCTGTACCTCTGATTGAGAGTCAGTTCCGCCTGGCTCCATGGATATCTTTCTACGAGCAATGTAGGATTCATTATGCACATTTAATTTTGGTCGGATGTCTGCTGAGCGCTCCTGTGTTTGCCTTGAAAAATCGTCTTTGTTTGTAACAAACAAAGTTATCCTTAAATGTATTCCACTCATTTGATGAAACTTGGTATCTTTGCTTAGATTCAAGAGTAGTGAGGAGGAGAAAGCATATCCCTAGGCTGGTATTTAAATTATTATTATTTAGGCTTAAAGGGAAATTATATTACAAGGAAAAAAAGTTATTTTCTTAGCACTATAGTGACCTACAATGCCCCCCTGCTTCGCTCCTCTCCCCTCCCCCCAGTCACACTGGAACCCTTTCTTACCTGATTCCAGATCAGGCTCTGTCTCCTCTCCTACTTCACTGACTTCAGCTGGCAGAGGGGACCTAATGTGCATGCCCGGTAAGTGCCGCGCTCGAATTACAGATACCCCATTTGAAAGCATTGCTCAATTCTTTCCTGTGGGGTTTTAGATGATGCTGGATGTCCTCATGCGCTGCACTGAGGATGTCAAACTCCATTTAGTGGATCAAAAGTCCGCTAAGAACCCAGAAGTGCCTCAAGTGGTTGTCTGTTAGACAGCCACTAGAAGTTAGAAAAAGCTCTGCAAGGTAATTATTGCAGTTTATCAATAACTGCAATAATTACAATTGCAGGGTTAAGGGGACTAGGACAGTGCACCCAGACCACTTCAAATAGCTGAAGTGGTCTGGGTACCTATTGTGTCCCTTTAAGAAGGCATAAAGTAGAGCAGATGTAAAATACCTCCTAAATTATACATTTCTATCTTTAAGCTTATTAACATTGCTTAAACGATAAAGATACAAAATATGAAATGTTTACAGTGCCTTGCAAAAGTATTCACCCCCCTTGGCATTTTTCGTGTTTTGTTGCCTCATAGGCATGTGCATGGGGAAAATATTCGGCTCAGTTCAGCATTCCGAAATTCGGGACTTCGGCACTTCGACACTTCGGCACTTCGACACTTCGGCACTTCGACACTTCGGAACTTCGACACTTCGGAACTTCGACACTTCGGAACTTCGACACTTCGGAACTTAGACACTTCGGAACTTAGACACTTCGGAACTTAGACACTTCGGAACTTAGACACTTCGGAACTTAGACACTTCGGAACTTAGACACTTCGGAACTTAGACACTTCGGCAACTTCGGCAACTTCGGAACTTCGGCAACTTTGGAACTTCGGAACTTCGGAACTCTGGCATTTCGGGACTTCTCTTGCAGCCGCTTGGTAGATAACTCCCTTATTCCCACGGTATCAGGGAGTTATCTACCAAAAGGCTGAAAGACTTAAATTGGTCTTTCAGCCACATTTACTAATACTAAGTAACATTTACTTAGTATTAGTAAATTTTGCCCCTAATCGCTATACCGCGAGTAGGGGCATGTCTAGTAAACAGTGAGCAACATCTGGCTGCTCACTGTTAAAAAAAAAAAAATTGCCCTCCCGGACCCCACCCCTGAGCGGTGGGTGGGGGCCCTAAAGTAAAAAAAGGGGGGAGGACATATTGTCCTCCCCACCTGCCCCCACCCCTGAGCGGCGGGTGGGGGCCCTAAAAACAAATTGGGGGGGACCTAATGTCCTCCCCCCTGGCCTCCACCCCTGAGCGTAACATAACTAGTCTCAGTCTTATTCTTTCTAAAATAAAATATATAATATAACCAGGATAAGAAGTTGTATTTTCTTTATGTGAGTTTTAAATCATTGAAAAGAACTTGACTTAAAAAGAAGGCTGATGATGATAATTAGCCTGGTATTCAAACTTGAAGAAATGAATAAATGACCATAGTAATAATAACAATGTATTTAACCAGGAAAGATACATTCATATATTCTCTGGTTTCCAAGTACATCCTGAGGGTGTTACTTTTGCCCAACATCCTGGGGATGTTACTAATCATTATTTATTCTTAAACTCAATAAATACATTTGATGTCTTACCAAAAGCCTCCCTTCCCAGAGCCAAGCAAATCTATTTTGCTTATTGAGGCATAAGTAACTGGTCAGCCAAAGCCAATGTTGTAAATTTCTAGTATATGTAACCTTCAAACTGGACAGCTCCTTGTACCAAATGCTCCCTCTCCTCCCCCCCCCCCCCCCCACTGCCAATGTGTGGAGACTGTTGAGATCCATGTGTCAGGTCCTTGAACTCCATTATTCTGAGTGCCACATCTACCATTAATGGATGGGTGATAAGACATGGAGAATCAATGATAAGGCTCCCTTTATTTTACATAATGACCTCACTTAATTCTAATGCCCCCCCCCCCCCCAGCTGGGAGACCCTAAATAAATAAATAAATAAATAATGGGGGGTTCCTAATGTCCCCCCCAGGTCCCCACCTATGAGCGTCGAGTGGGGACCCTAATTAATTAAATGGGGAACCTAAGGTCCCCCCAGGTCTCCACCCATGAGCGGCAGGTGCGGACCCAAAATAAATAAATAATGGGGGGCACCTAATGCCCACCCTCAGGTCACCATCCATGAGTGGTGGGTGGGAACCCTGATTAAAAAAAAATGGGGGGGATACATTTATATCTAGTTTTAAATGACAGCGAGCAGCCTGTGGCCCCTACCCATGAGCATCGAATGGGGACCCTAATTAATTAAAGGGGGGACATAATGTCCCCCCTGGTCCATCCCCATGAGATGTGGGTGGGGACCCTAAATAAATAAATAATAGAGGGAACCTAATGCCCACCCTCATGTCCCAATCCATGAGCGGCGGGTGGGGACCCTGATTAAATAAATAATGGGGGGACTGAATGTCCCCTCTAGGCTCCCACCCATGAGCGGTGGGTGGGGACCCAAATTAATTAAAGGGGGGAATCTATTGTCCCCCCTGGTCCCCACCCATAAGTGGCAGGTAGGGACCCTAAATAAATAATAAATGGGGGGAACCTAATGTCCCCCCCAGGTCCACACCCATGAGCGGCAGGTGGGGACCCTAATAAATTAAAGGGGGCCCATGAGTGGTGGGTGGGGGCCCTAAATAAATAAATAATGGGGGGTCCTAATGAGTGGTGGGTGGGGTCCCTAAATAAATAAATAATGGGAGGGACCTAATGTCCCCCCCTAGGTCCCCACCCATGAACGTCGGGGGGGGGGGGGGAGGGGCACAAACAATAAAGTGACTAGGGGTCCCCTAGTAACTCCCCCCCAATAAAAAAATACCCTACCTATTCCCCTCATCCTAATAATAGTGAGGGCGGGGCAATAAACTAACCCTGTAAAATAAAATTTCATACTTACCATTTGATGCTTTCTTTCTTCTTTTCTTTCTTCAGCCCCAAAAAAGGGCAAATAAAAATCCAGAATACACAACTGTAAAAAAAAAAAACTAGCGAAAAAAAAAAAATCCGTCTTCACCCATGAAGGGCACGGTGCAGAATGAGCTCCGCAGGGTGGGGAAAGGCTTATAAAGCCTTCCCACACCCTTCAATTAGGCTCAGAGCGCTTTGATTGGTTGGTTTAAGCCAACCAATCAGAGTGCTCTGACAGGTAAATGAAGAGACTGACAGGTAAGTCTTCACATTTACCTATCACAGCACTCTGAACTGGTTGGCTTGAACTCCAACCAATCAGAGTGCTCTGTGTCATTTTGCGCAGCTTGGGAAGGTTCTTTGGAATTTTCCCATGCGGTGTAATTTGACTCATAACACTGATTGGTTGCTTTTCATTTGAAAAGTAACCAATCAGAGGGTTTGAGTCTTATAAGGTCCCCCATTATTTATTTATTTAGGGTGCCCACCAGCCGCTCATGGGTGGGGACCAGGGGTGACATTAGGTCCCCCCCTATATTTATTTATTTAGGGTCCCCACCCACCGCTCATGGGTGGGGACCAGGGGGGCATTAGGTCCCCCCATGATTAATTTAGGGTCTCCACCCGTCATTCATTGTCTCTGAAAAGGCAGTGTTTGCATTAAAATGCCTGCATATATTGAATATACTCACCAGAACACCTACATTAAGCTGTAGTTGTTCTGGTGACCATAGTGTCCCTTTAAGTAATCATCACGAAAACCAAAGGCATGATTCGACTGATTTAATTTATTTCTGCATTCTTAGATCCTCACAAACCTTAGCTTCATAAACTAATTTCAAGCATGAAAAACCCAATATAATGTCTAAAAATAAAACTACACAGTGCACTTAATCAATACATTCAGCAATGGTAATAATATACAGTGACGGTGAGAGATGTAAAAAAGACCCTCGTTTGCAGCTCCTTCAAGTGTGTTCAGTTCATAAGACCGTGAAATCAAAACAGAATACGTCAAAATCATGCTAAAATGTGTCAAGAGAAGATAGAAAAAATAAATTGCTAACTAATTGTCACTCAACACATAACACAAGTTGCCATTAATTTTGTTTCCTATTTCACGTCCCATTTAGCTCCTACAATATACTGGGAGAAGCTACAAATTCAGACATTTCCTATACTGTATAATCATTATCACCCGATTTCAACACATGCTTTCACTAAACAGTGGATTGCAAAGAATTTACAAGAAGATCACATCTTTTTTGGGGGTCAAAATTAACAAACTGGAAACAATTCTCAACTCAGCTTTTTTTCCAAGTTCAGCTATTTTGGGCAAAAATGTACAGTTGTCAACTTTCCATGACAATGCATTGCAATGCATGGCTTAGTGAGTAAACACCTTTTTGTTACCCAGCTGTTAGCAAAAGCACCAGGGTGGAGATAGTCTACAGCAAGGGTAGGCTTTGGCTCTCCAGATGTTGTGGACCAAATCTCTCCTGATTCTTTGTCTGAATTATGGCTGTAGGCATTATGGGAGATATAGTCCACAACATCTGGATTGCCAAAGGTTGCCTAACCCTGAGGTAGAGTTTTCATTGATTCCCAAAGTTGCATTGGTTAACACAAAAATGTACTTAGCTGCATTAGCCGATCGACAGTTGAGGTGGCAGGTTGTAGGTCTACACTTGCAAGGGTAGGCAATGTCTGGCACTCCAGATGTTGTGAACTACATCTTCCCTGACGCATTTCTCGCATCATGGCTGTACGAGCATTATGGGAGATAGTCCACAACATCTGCATTTCTGAAGATTGCCTACACCTGGTAGTGGGAGCTCCAGTTTTTTGTTTATTTTTTTATCTTGAATGAGCCATAGTGGTTTAGGTGCTTTGAGTGCCTATTAGAAGGAGTCTCGGGGAAGTATTGATAAAGAGCCAACAAAATGATGCATCATTTAGCATATTGTGGTCTATATTAAAATATTTGCTTAATTCTGCTCTGCTTATGGTAATGTTCATTAAATTAAAGCTACCATATATGGGTTTATATGCAACATTGCAGTGTACTTGAAATCCACTGATGGGCAGTTTCCAAAAAGATATAATTGTGTTACTAGGAAAATAGGTGTAGAGGCAAATCAATTATTATAAAAGCAAATGCTACCAAGAAAAGCTTTTTATTTTTTAGGGAAGTACATTTCCACCATTCTTTTTGTTTTGTTTTTAAAAAAAGGGGTTCCTTTGTATTCTATCAAAAACTCATTGTCAAGTCAAATCTCCATCTGTAATTACAGTAATTTACATTTCCTTGTCTCTGATTGCAGAATAAAAACCACAAGGTGTTTCTGTTTTAGGTACACATCCTGGAAAAACTGGTTTAGTGATGGGATTGTGTAAATAGCTGGAAGGAGTTCTTTATGTAATATCAAAGGTTGAGCCAGATTATGCTAATGTAAGATTTTGCATGTAAAACATCTAATACCATGTCGCTGTTAAGCAATTAGGGTTTTTTTTTTTTTAAACGAGAGTTAAGAAAGCATTAAAATAGCCACTTTGAGACATTTCTACTTTCATGTGTTTTGAAACATCCTCTTTCAAGATTAAGATGATCAGCATGTTGCCAATTAACTATCAGAGCAGAATTTAGCAAACTGCAACCTGGCAACTGTCCAACTGGTGCTGAGCATTATTGTCTACAGCATTATTGTCTATCATTTTCATTTAGTGGATTGCTGGAGAAGAGCCAAAATATATCCACCCCAAGGTAAAGTGAAAGGTAGATGGAACTGCACTTTTATTTATCTTAACTCATTGTTGATATGCATAAGCACATAGCACCCACTCAGAGGCGTGACTAGAAACCACAGGGCCCCGGTGCAAAAACTGCTCTGGGGCCCACCCCATAAGTCTACTGCCACCACCCCCCATCCGTCTACCCTCCCCCTCCCATACATTTCCCCCCCACACAAATAAACACACACATATACAGAGACACACACACACATACATACACACATACAAACACATACATGCACACACACATACATACATACATACAGACAGATACAAACACACACATATACAGAGACACACACATACATACAGACATACATACAGACACACACACACACACATACAGACACACAGACATACACACACACATACATTTATACAAACACACACACATACACATAGACATACACACACATACACACACACACACACACACATACAGATACACAAACACACACATATACATGTTTTAGTCACCCTCCTATTTCCTATCTTTTAGGTGCAGGAGGGTGATTTCCTTGCGGTCCAGTGGCTCAGCCTAATGGGAGACAGAGTTCCCACTCTGACTCCCTCCTCTTCTTCCTCCTGCGCGGCTCCCTGAGGTTGCCGGGAGGAAGTGACTGGGGTAGTCACTTCCTCCCAGCCTCTGATGTCATTACAAGGGGCCCGGCCGCGCTGCTAAAGTGCCACAGCGCTGACAGGGGCCCCCTGGAAATTACACACACACACACACAAATACCCACACCCACCACACACCACCTCTGAGCTCCACAAATGTACTCACTGCCTTTAACATAAACAGAACTCAATACGGCCATATTTATCAAAAGGAAACAAGTGCAATTCTGAGGGCAAAGGATCAATCACCATGGAAACAGAATGTTAAACGTTTGCCGTGATACCTCTACTTTTCTATTTACCCACACAAATGTTAAGGTTTAAATATGTTCCAATCCATGAAGAGACACTGTTTATTTTAATATGAGGCCATGTTTGGATATGGTGTCTAGCATACATAGGGGACCAGAATATACAAAGGATTGAAATGTGTTCATGTGTGTAATGGTGACAAACAGGGCTCAAAATATACCCAAACCTAAAGTAAGAATGATTTCTGTGGCATTCAGAGACACAGATGCACAATGTAAACAATGTGAGGAAACTGCATGATTGCATATTTCTATACCTGTATAGTATATGGAACCTGCACATCATTTCGAGGTATAGATTTTAGAAAGTGAGAAAATCTATTTACAGTTTCCTTTACACCTGAACTCTCCCATCTACTCCTCTATCCTTTACATTATTTGTACATAGGCACATTTACAGTGCTGTATAAGGTCTTCAATACAATCTTCTATTCATATCAATGTTCTATTGGTTTCAGGGTTGGGTGGTGTGGAGTTCCATCCTGGAAAACTGTCCAACTGCTTTAAAATTAATTTAAAGGGATGCTATAGTCACCAGAACAACTCTAGCTTAACCCCTTAAGGACACATGACATGTGTGACATGTCATGATTCCCTTTTATTCCAGAAGTCTGGTCCTTAAGGGGTTAATGTAGTTGTTCTGGTGAATATAAAGCTCCCATCAGGCATTTTCATGTAAGCACTGTCTTTTCAGAGAACAACTCAAAGTGGCCACTCCTTAGGTGGCCACTGGAGGGGCTTCCTGGCTCAGTGCTGCACAGTAAGCAGCCCTGCCATTCAGCGTCCACACACTCTGCATTGAGACGCATAATTTTCCTCATAGAGATGCATTGATCAATTCATCTCTATGAGGAGGTCCTGACTGGCCAAAATGGCATATGGCCCCACCCCTGTGCCGATTTTAGCCAATCCAATGCATTCTCTATAGGGGAAGGCCCAGCGCCGACAGACCCGCGCTGCGCTGGAAATAAGGGGAGTTTTAAACTTTTATAGCAGGGCTAAGGGGGGGCAAGCCACCTTTATGGTGGTGTTAACACTATAGGGTCAGGAATACATGTTTGTGTTCCTGACCCTATAGTGGTCATTTAAGGCTTTTTTCATCGAGGAAATCTATGGTAATTGATTGAAGCTGAATATCACCTTCACAGAATAACCCCATGCATAGCGTATGCCTCTGCCTCAAAGTTGGTCCATTAGGGGCTTTCACTGCCTGCATTATAGCTGGTTCCAGTTTATGGTACAGTGGACATTGTTTGCATTTAGGAATGTGTCTGACAAGAAGCCAACCTCCTCCATTATTTACAGTGGAATAGAAGACCGCGTATCTTGGTAATTGGGGCAGGCTGTTGTCCTGTGTGCTCTGTCAAGATGTAATGCATTAGGTGAGATATTTTCTGGGATTTTTTTCCTGAAAAATTGTGGACTACTGAAAAGGAACTGAGCTTTAGCACCACTCGTTGCCACAGATTACACTCCCCATTAGAAAAAGTGTCCCTACTTTTTCACATGGCTGGATTTCAAAAAAAGTAAAAAGAAGGACAACAAATTATTAATTAGAAAAATTGTGAAGTAACAGAACTGCTTTAAAGAAAAAGTGAAAACAATAAAATAATTAGTACCCATTATCATCTTAACATGCTGTATGGAGAAAAGGCTGTTGCCACTCTTCTAGTCCCTTCTATTTTAGTCATCTCCATTATTGACATGTATGAAATTGTCCCTCATGCATGATGTATGCAATTGCATATTATGTGCTTGTAGACACATTGGGTTATTTACTATAGTGAGCATCCAAAGGTCAATTCAAAGTAAATTTCAAATTTAAGGCCAGAATAGCTTAATGGAAAGCATAGTTGGCTTAGAGAATGTTTCCAGTACGGCTACCATGACCTTAAATTTGAAATTCAGTATGAATTCACCTTGAGTAATCATTTTAGAAGATAACCCACAGAGACATGTTTACACTGCGTAAAGTAAAGGGAAAATAGAGCCATCTTTCTATATATTGTGTTTAAACATTGGATGGATGGGTAGATGGATACATGGATGGGTGGATGGATAGATAGATGGGTAGATGGATAGATGGATAGATAGATGATTAGGTGTTTACCTTCTGAAAGCGCATTATTCTTAAAATACTGTCCATTATATACTTTCCGCACACCAGTACATTTTGGTGCATTTTACAGGGACGATATCTTTTCTGGCGTAAATTTTAAGGGCATTCAGTTACAGACAACACAATTTTATTATCAACATGTTAGATGAACTAGTGTCTCCTATGATCAGCATAATAATGTATAGTCTTCCCTTAAATGCAGTGTTTTTTTCCCTTGATGAGTCACAGCATATTATTGCAACATCGTCAGCTTTCTTAACGCGCATTGTAAGTGAAATCCTAAGTCTGCACTCCAGGTGTTCTGAGCGACCTTCCCTACACATCAAACAAACTCTGTTCAAAAAGAATTTGTCATGGGACATGGCGTTTGTGTTTTATACCTTTAATTGCACGGGAGGGTTACATAGATTGCTATTATAAATACAGTATCACCAGGCTCACTTTCAACAAAACATCGTTAAACAGAGGAATCCACTGTAATTCAAGAATAGAAATACCTCTTGTTTGCTACATTACAGCATTATTACTATTGGTATTTATTTAGCACCAACTTATTACGCAGCGCTTTACAATCTACATTTAGAACATTAATTTCAGTATCTGGGACAAGGTTTGGTATTTGTGGAGTTAATTTGACTTGCAGAATATCTAAAATATTCATTGCTCATGGTGAAAATGCAAGTTACAGCTAATAGGCGCAAGTATCTATTTTATGCTCTCCTGCCTTATGAAGGTACATAATTCAGGAATATAAATATTTTAACAAAATGGCCAGAAGATTTAACTTTTGTATCACCAGAAAGTCAAGTAACTTCTTCCATATTATTTATAAAGTGCTAACAGTGGGTCTACTGTAGGGTGGATGGGAAGTGGTGAAGGTTGTTGGATTTGCTGCAGGAAGTTAAATGCAGAGCTTCGCGGAGTATGAGTGTGAGATGAGGCCTGAAGGACAGAGATGGAACCATTATATGACGGTATTTACAGCTGGGAGGAGAATAGGAAAGACTTGGAGGAAGGGGAGGAGAGAAGTGGAGGAAGGGAATGAGAGAAAGAGGGCGGGAGGAGGAAGGGTAGAGTAGCCATGTGTTATATACTATTGAAAAGTTTAGCAACCAAATTATATCACCCAAAATATCAATAACTGTGTACATGAAATTTTGGTCAGAAACATTAAATGACAATAATACAAACTGCATGCACAGAAAATTACAGTGGCAAACTACAGGTATAAATGGTAACAAATCTATAGTAACACATGATAATATGGTAGAAGTGCGAGAATAAATGAGATGGAGTATCTTCCAAGTTTCAGGGAGAATAGGAAGGAGGAAAGGAGGGGAGGAGGGAAGGAGGGGAGGAGGGGACGGAGGATGGTAGAGTAGCCATGTGTTATATACTTTTAAAAGGTTTAGCAACCAAATTCTATCACCCAAAATATCAATAACTGTCAACATGAAATATTGGTCAGAAACATTAAATGACAATAGTACAAACTGCATGCACAGAAAACTACAGTGGCAAACTATAGGCAGTGGTGTATCCTGGTTTTGTGCTGCCCTAGGCAGGACAAAACTCAGGCACCCCCCCCCCCCCGCGCCACCCCACCCAACCTTTCCCCCCGCCCCGCATTATAAATACACACACATTCACTGACAGATACGCATACACTAGCTAACAGAAACACACACTCGCTAACAGACAAACACACTCACTAACAGACACACACTAACAGACACACACTCACTCACTAGCAGACACAAACTAGCAGACACACACACTCACTAAAATACACACACACTCACAGGCAAACACACACACTAACAGACACACACAGTCATACACACACACTAACAGACACACACAGTCAGACACACACACACACACACACTCACTAACAGACACACACACTCACAGGCAAACACACTAACAGAAACACACTAACAGACACACACACTAACAGACACACACTAACATACACACTAAAACAGACACAGACACACACACTAACAGACACACACACTAACAGACACAGACACACACACTAACAGACACACACACACACTAACAGACACAGACACACACACTAACAGACACACACACTAACAGACACAGACACACACACTAACAGACACAGACACTAACAGACACACACACTAACAGACACAGACACACACTAACAGACACACACACTAACAGACACAGACACACACTCACCCACCCACATTAACACATTTTTTTAAAATTTATTTAACCCCTTAAGGACACATGACATGTCTGACATGTCATGATTCCATTTTATTCCAGAAGTTTGGTCCTTAAGGGGTTAAACACCCCCCCCCCCCAGCCTCCTTACCTTTGGGAATGCTGGGGGGGTGTCTCTTCCTCCCTGGTGGTCCAGTGGCTGCTGGGCGATCGGGCGGCATATTCCGGCTCCCAGCCTCACTCTGCGGCACGCGAGGGAGCTGAGCAGACAGCTCAGGGGAAGTGCTCCCTCGCCGGCCGCCCACCAGCGCCGCCCGACCACCCAGCAGCCCGCCGGCAGCCCAGCATATCTGTTAGCCGCAAGGCTAACAAGACATTTGCCTTGGGCATTTGGGGGCGGCTTTTTTTGCCGCCCCCTGGAAAATGCCGCCCAAGGCAAGGCAAATTAGCTCGCTGCTAATACGCCCTTGACTATAGGTATAAATGGTAACAATTCTATAGAAGCACATGATAATATGGTAGAAGTGCGAGAATAAATGAGATGGAGTATCTTCCAAGTTTCAGTCAATACATGAGGGTTGTTGGATTTGCTGCAGGATGTTAAATGCAGAGCTTCACTGAGTATGAGTGTGAGATGAGGCCCGATGGTTGTTGGATTTGCTGCAGGATGTTAAATGCAGAGCTTCACTGAGTTTGAGTGTGAGATGAGGCCCGATGGTTGTTGGATTTGCTGCAGGATGTTAAATGCAGAGCTTCACTGAGTATGAGTGTGAGATGAGGCCCGATGGTTGTTGGATTTGCTGCAGGATGTTAAATGCAGAGCTTCACTGAGTTTGAGTGTGAGATGAGGCCCGATGGTTGTTGGATTTGGTGCAGGATGTTAAATGCAGAGCTTCACTGAGTATGAGTGTGAGATGAGGCCTGTTGAATTTTGTTGGATTTGCTGCAGGATGTAACAACCATGGTAAGCACAAACAAATTTACTCTTGTATTTATTTTAAAACATCTATTACATTTTCTAGTCTGACTACTAGTATTGTAAAGTAGCTTAAAAAGTATTGTAAAGTAGCTTAAATGTACAGCTCTGGAGAAATTCATTTCCTGTTTTAGAGTCTTCCAAGTACCAACAATATTCGATACGCCAGACCAGCGCTATGTTCATCAAAGGGACAATCAGCCATCACTCCTTTACCAACGGCAATATTACATACACGGTAGCAATTAGCTAATTTGGTATGCTTTGCCAGCAGCTGGTAAAAGTAGCGAGCAGGATAGAACTAGTTGTTAAGTTTTTTCCCGTAGAGAATAATAGAGCTGTTTAGTTAGTAGCGGCTGCCATTAACTCCTTGCCGCTACCTGTGAAATTAGCACACGTTAAACAGTCACAACTACTTACTAAAAGTAGTGACAGGTACTTTGGCAAGCAGCAGCTTGTAAAAAGATTTGCCAGGAAGGTGTAGGATTCTGCTGTAATTCTCGCCAGCCGCCCGCCAGTCCAGCATGTCAGTTAGCCGCAAGGCTAACAAGGCATTTGCCCTGGGCATTTGGGGGCGGCTTTTTTTGCCGTCCCCTGGAAAATGCCACCCAAGGCAAATGCCTTGTTTGCCTCGCGGCTAAAACGTCCACTACCATGGTCCGCGGCTAGACCAGGCTATGTGCTGTGACCAGCAGGAGGGGAGCCCTGTACTGTGTGCTCCGTCTCCTGCTGGTTCACCCAGAGACTGTGTCCCCCAGGCCAGTGCACCCTAGGTGACTGCTTAATCTGCCTAGCTGTCGCATGTAAATTGCATTTTTTTGTATAATGTTTGCCCAGAGTTAACAAAAAAATTATAATTATAACAATAAAGGTATCTGGATAAAAACAAAGTAACTAACACAAAATAAATTAAACAATCCACAATACGTTTTGCCTATTCTGTAGCTTTCTCAGTTGATTTACAATCCGTTGCAAACAGGAATTTATAGGGGGAAAACACGTTAGAAATTCGCTTCAAACGGACGTCAAGATCATGTAACTGCAAATGCAATCACATGGCCATGGGAATAGAAACTATGTGGACATACAGTATATCGAATAAGATCCTTTGTAACATAAGGCCATTGAATAAAAGGCATAAATGTATGTCAACCAAATGGAAAACGTTCTAGCAGCAATATTTCTAGATTGGAAAGGATTGGGTCAACATGTCATGTGACTAAATCGTACATACGATGTCGGCAGTACAAGTGGATAGTGTTACTGTTAGGAGCCTGTAACTGCTCACAGCTATTATTTTGTCCCCTATGTGTTGTGTCTTTATTTATAGAGAAATACTACACACATTGTTGTTTTTTCCTTTACGCACACCTTTTTACCCACAGATAAAGAATTAAAAGCTAAAGGAAGCAAGGTCATTAGGGGAATACCTTAAATGTCGGACTGTGTCTTTGGACTATTTAATACTATAGTGCCAGGAAAACAAAGTTGCCCCCCTAACTCTGATGGAGGAAAAGACAACCGAAAATATGACGATAACTCCAAATAACCAGCTACCACTGGTAACAGATGCACACATACAATACACAATGTGGAAAATGTGTCCATATATACCTTTGGTATTCAACCTGGAGTATTTAGAAGGTGCCCGTTGAAAGGATGGATGGAGAAGGAAAACGCGAAAGACTTAATAGTATGAACCTACTTATGATATGATGCATAACAAATACACATAACAACATCATATTAAAATAACTATATTCATATTTGTTTGTAGGAGATCCCCCCTGAGTTCTGGAACTAATTCTTTCTTTTACAGGAGTGTATTATATTTAAATGATTGATGGATTTTGTGATGAAGTGTCTTGCATTTTGCACAGATAATTAGAACAATATTCTAAGAAAATTCATTTTTTTTTTAAATATCTGTGTTCATAATCAAGAACAATAGGCACGAGGCTTGGAAATGGCCAAACTAGACGGGACAATTGTTTTTTTAATCTCCCTTCTCAACAGGGCCGGACTGGGACAAAAATTCAGCCCGGGCAATTAAAGGCAGAGCAGCCCACTATTAGGGGCGGGGCCAGAAAGGGGGCATGTCATGTCACCACCATTGACACGCACACACCCTTCCCCCACACCAAATGAGTATGTTAATGTGACGCTCCTCCAGAGCATCCAGTGCTCCTGGCTAAAATAAATGCCATGAATTTTTTTGGGGGGAAAGGGGGTTGAGTTTGTGCTGCGTTTGCTGGCGATTTGTCTCTGGTGTCCTCAATAGTGGGATACCAGAGATCAAAACAGGAACCGGACTGTTAAAGAGTGTTGTGCATGGGTGGGGATGTTCCTTGTGTTGTTGTATATGTTTGGACGTTGCATGTGTGTAGAGCAATTGTGTGTGTGAAGGGGTCTGTTTGTGGCATACTGCATGTGGCTAGGGGCTGTAGTGTGTGTGTGTCTCTGGGTTGTAAAGTATGTGTGTTTGTGTGTGTGTATTTATATAGGGCCTGTGGAGTGTGTGCATGTAAGGAGCTGTACTGTGTGTTTGTGAGTGTATCTAGGGGCTCTAGTGTGTGTTTGCATATAGGAGCGGTAGAGCACATGTGTATAGGAGGGATAATGTATGCATAGGTGGTGTAGTGTGTACAGGGGGTGCAGAATATGTATTTATACGGGATATAAATTAGTGTGGATGCATGCAGGGGGTGTAATGTGTGTGTTTATAGGGGTATAACGTATGAGAGTGCAGGGAGTGTAGTGTAGGTTTACGGGGTATAGAGTGTGTATGTGAGTGCCAGGGGAATAGTGTGTATATAAGGGGTATAGAGTGTGTGTAGTGTGTTTGTGTGTAAGTGCAGGAGGTGCAGTGTGGATATAGGGGTATAGAGTGTGTATTGTGTGTTAATGCAGGGGCTGTAGTGTGTATGTAGGGATATAGAGTGTATGCAGTGTGTTTGTGTGTTAGTGCAGGGGGTGTAGTGTGTTTGTGTGTTAGTGCAGGGGGTGCTGTGTGTGTAGTGTGTTAGTGCAGGGGAGCAGTATGTTTGTGTGTTAGTGCAGTGTGTGTTTGTGTGTTAGTGCAGTGTGTGTTAGTGCAGTGTGTGTTAGTGTGTTACTGCAGTGTGTGTTAGTGCAGTGTGTGTTAGTGCAGTGTGTGTTAGTGCAGTGCGTGTTAGTGCAGTGCGTGTTAGTGCAGTGCGTGTTTGTGTGTTAGTGCAGTGTGTGTTAGTGCAGTGCGTGTTAGTGCAGTGCGTGTTTGTGTGTTACTGCAGTGTGTGTTAGTGCAGTGTGTGTTAGTGCAGTGCATGTTAATGCAGTGCGTGTTTGTGTGTTACTGCAGTGTGTGTTAGTGTAGTGTGTGTTAGTGCAGTGTGTGTTAGTGCAGTGTGTGTTAGTGCAGTGCGTGTTAGTGCAGTGCGTGTTTGTGTGTTACTGCAGTGTGTGTTAGTGCAGTGTGTGTTAGTGCAGGGGAGCAGAATTTGTGTGTGTTAGTGGTGCAGTGAGTGTTAGTGTAGGGGTGCAATGTGTGTAATGTGTTTGTATGTGTATATGTCCTTTAATTATTATTATTAAAAAGTTACAAAAAAAATTCCATTTACTCCCCCTTTTAACTTTGCAGGGGGGGAGGGAGCATTCACATACCTGGTGGTCCAGTGAGGGGGGGCTACGCCACACACACATCCCAGGTGGTCCAGCGGCAGGGAATTAAGTCTGTACCCTGCAGGGTACAGACAAGGTCTCTCTCCCTCTCGCGAGCGCCGTTTTTTTCAGAGCGTTGCCGCGGGTTACCATGGCAACGCTCTGATAATCTCGGAGCTCGCGAGAAGAAGCGGAAGGAAGCTGCTCGCCGTGCGCGGAGGGAGACCGGCTCACTTCCCAGTCTCCCCTCCGGCCCATGATGGGATAGAACTCCATCTTGGGGCCGGTGCTGCTGCGCATGGGCCGGCAGGGGAGATCTCTTGATCTTTCCTGCTGGCCTCGGCCCATGGCCATCGCGGCCCACCGGGCATTTGCCCGGTTTGCCCGATGGCCAGTCCAGGCCTGCTTCTCAATCACTATCACTTTTTTAAGTTTCCCAATTACTTTAATGAATCAGACCGTATATTAAACAATGGTGAAAGGAAACCTGTCCATTTATGTATTTAGATCGAATATAATATCCTGTTAAGCATTCTTGCATCTTGTGTAAAATTACACCTCTGTAATACGACAACAGAAGGTAAATTCCTTAACCTGTCTATGTTCCCTTCCTGGAAGAATCCTGTGGTTCTAAGCAGATGCCATTCAATTGTTTTCTGTTTGATCTACTCATGTTCGTGGAATGCGTTTAGAACCATGAAATATCCACCTGTAGCTTGGATTTTTTTTTTTTTTCATGACTGCTGTAATAGGCTATACAGTTGTGCTTAAAACGTTTGCATACCCTTGGAGAATTGGTAATATATATGCAATTTTTAAAGAAAACATGAGTGTGCAGCAAAACACATTTTTTTGTATTTCTTATGGGATTCATATTCAACTGTAGGTCATAACAGAATGACACAATCATACAACAAAACATGGCCACAAAGAAAAAAAATGAAATGGCCCCTTTTCAAAAGTCTGCATACCCTTAGTTCTTAATACTGTGTATTGCCCCCTTTAGCACCAATGACAGCATGCAGTCTTTTATGATAGTTGTCTATGAGGCCCCTAATTCTTGCAGGTGGTATAGCTGACCATTCATCTTGGCAAAATGACTTCAGGTCATGCAAAGTCTTTGGTCGTCTTGCATATCTCCTTAAAGTGGCTCGACGATATTGAAATTAGGATTAGGGTCATTGTCATGCTGGAAAGTCAAAGAGCGTCACATGCGCAGCCTTTGTGCAGAAGAATGCAAATTTTCTGCCAGTATTTTATAACATGCTGCATTCATCTTGCCATGAATTTTCACAAGATTCCCTGTGCTTGTAGAGCTCACAACCCACAAAAAACATCAGTGAGCAAACATCATGCTTCACAGTGGGGATGGTATTATTTTCACTATAGGCCTTGTTGACCCCTCTCCAAACATAGAGCTTAAGGTTGTGACCATAAAGCTCTATTTTGGTCTCGTCATTCCAAATTACAGTGTGCCAGAAACTGTGAGCTGTGTCAATGTGTTGAGGGGCATATTGTAAGCATGCTATTTTGTGGTATTCGTGCAGTAAAGACTTCTTTCTGGCAACTCGACCATGCAGCTCATTTTTTTTTCATCTTTATAAAGTTGCATTACCTTGTTACGCAGGTCTTTTGACAGTTCTCTTCTGCTCCCCATGGCTCAGTATCTAGCCTGCTCAGTGCATCCATGTGAGAGCTAACAAACTCATTGACTATTTATACACAGACACTAATTACAATTTAAAAAGCCACAGGTGTGGGAAATTAACTTGTAATTGCCATTTTAACCTGTGTGTGTCACCTTGTATGTCTGTAAAACGGCCAAACATTCAAGAGTATGTAAACTTTTGATCAGGGCTATATTGGTTATTTCTGTTATCATTATAATTTAAAAAGGAGCCAAAAAACTATGTGATAATAAATTACTGCATATGATCACCATCATAGCCGTGCGCAGCCTATTGCATTAGGGTGTGCACCCTAAAGCACGTACACACACGCCGCGTGTATATGTATGTGTGTGTGTGTGTATATATATATATATATATATATATATATATACATACATTTATATATATATATATATATATACACACACACACACACACACTACTGTGTGTGTGAGGGTGCTGTGTGTGTGTGTGTGTGAGTGAGAGTGCTGGTAGTGTGCTGTGAGGGTGCTGGTAGTGTGTGTGTGTGTGAGGGTGCTATGTGTGTGTAAAGGTGCTGTTAGTGTGCTTTGTGTGTGAGGGTGCTGTTAGTGTGCTGTGTGTGTGTGTGTGAGCTTCAGGATCAAGGAGAACCATTTGCAGCCAACACCCAGCAATTTAAAAAAAAAATAATAGTAAAAGTTAAAACGTATACTCTAAGGAAGAACAACAAAAAAGCTATCTGACATAATTATATAGAAAACACAAACCGGGACTAAAGAAATTGAGGCATTATAACTACTTTATAAAGAAAATGGACGGATGGACGGATGTTTAGGGAATAACCCTGATTGTCTAGAAATATATTTGATAATTACACTAGAAGTCTTTATTTTATGTTAGACTGGCATAGTTTACACAAGTCCTTCTTTTTGTGATTTTCTAGTAGCAGGTTTAGGTTGTTTACACTTTGCTAATGTTCGCAATGGTCCCTTTGAAATATATCACACTATGAGAGTGTAAGCAGGAACTATGTCTATCTTTTAAGATAAACCTATTTTGGGATGATTTACATTACCTCATCTACAAAAAATTTCCATAGTCTTTTAGTCTAAATCACCATTTACAGACAGAAAAGTAGCAGGCGTACAAAGTAACAATAAGTATAGAAACTATGGTTAGCATGAAAATTTGATAGAAATGTAAATATAAGATATGCATATCCTACCTGGAATTAAAATTCATGAAAATACAAAACTGGAAACCATTTACCAACTATGAAACAGTGAAAGTCAGAACTGATTGACAGAAAAGCCTAGATATTTCATGGCTCACGAGGATTAAGCTATTAAATATCACATTTTTCCAAGAATAATATACTTTCTGGCTATGATTTTTTTTTTTAGCAATCTGTGTAATTACAAACTAGACCTAGAGTAATCTCAAAGTAAATATATGGCAGGAAAGAAAGCAAAAAAGCCAGATAAGTGAAGAAGGCTTGACAGTCACCCTTGATTGTAAAATCTCGTGATAGTCTAATAATAGCACTCTATGGTGAATTGAGCAGGATATTGATCAGGGTGTGGATGAGATATACTTGGATTTTACTAAAGCATTTAATACAGTTTCAAACGAAAGCTTATTGTAAAAACTGAAATGATTCAGAATGATAAAATATTGTGTTCTTGGATAGAACATTGGTTTACAGATAGACAGCAGAGCATAGTTGTAGGTGGGGGGAAAACAGGGCCGGATTAACATAGGGGCTGATGGAGCTGCAGCTCCAGGCCCAGGTCCATGGAATAGGCCCATTGGTTTAAAAAAAAAAAAAAATTTTTGTTTGTTTCTTTTTATTTCTTTTTTTACACACTACTCTAAGGGTTTCCAGGTATTTATCATTTATTTCTTATGGTTGCCAGGTATTTCTCAGAAGTATTTCTCAGGTATTTGATGTTGCCTAGCCGGTGCTGGTATTGCAGTAATACCGGCAATACAAATGTCTGTCTCAGTATAAACAGAGATTATTCTGCAATACCAGCGCCGGCCAGTAGGGGTCGCTGTTTGTGTGGAGAGAGGCAGGGATAAGAAGTTACAGCATCTCCCTCTCTGCCTCTTTCTACTCACTGATCCGCGGGGAGCAGCTCTGCACAGAGAGTCCAGACAGCAGTTTCGAGCCCGAGAGACATGGGCACTGTGAGAGACTTGGGGACGCTGAGACATTGGGACACTGGGAGACATAGGGACACTGGGGAACATGGGGACCCTGAGACACTAGGGACACAGTGGCCCCTAGTCTCTCAGTGTCCCCATATCTCTCAGTGTCCCTATGTCTCCCAGCCAGTGTCCCTAGTGTCTCCCAGTGTCCCTGGTGTGTCTCAGTGTCCCCATGTCTCCCAGTATGCCCGGTGTCTCTCAGTGTCCCTAGGGTCTGTGTCCCTAGTCTCTCAGTGTCCCAATGTCTCTCCCAGTGTCTCAGTGTCCCCAAGTCTTAAGTGTCCCAATGTCTCTAAGTGTCCCCTAGTGTCCTAGTGACATCGGGACACTGGGAGACATGGGGACACAGACTCTAATGGACACTGGGAGACATGGGGATACTGTGCGACTATGAGACGCGGGAGATATGGGGCACTCCCAGTGTCCCCATGTCTCCCAGCCAGTATCCCTAGTATCTCAGTATCCCCATGTCTCCCAGTGTCCCTGGTGTCTCTCAGTGTCCATAATGTGCAACTGTCCCTAGTGTCTCGGTGTTTCCTAGTCTCCCAGTGTCTCAGTTTCCCAATGTCTCCCAGTGTCCCCATGTCTCCTAGTGTCTCAATGTCCCCTAGTATAAAAGAAAATTCTCAGGCACTCACTGTGATAGATTTAAGCAGGTTTATTGGACACCGCAACATTTTGACCTGTACCCAGGTCTTTATCAAGTCTCCAGTGTCCCCTATGTGTCACAGTGTCTCAGTGCCCCATGTCTTCCAGTGTCCCCCCATGTCCCCAAGAGTCTGTGTCCCCAGATCTCCCAGTGTTCCCTAGTATCTTAGTGTCCCAATGTCTCTCAATGTCCCCTAGTGACATGGGGACACAGACACTAAGGGACTGGGAGACATGAGGACACATATGCCCCCTTTTTGTGTATGTTCGCCCCTTTCGGCAGTTCTGTTTATGAGATTTGTGTCAGTGGCCCACCCTATTACACCATCCATAGACTTCCTGCTTTACTGGACACTGCTGTTAGGGGGTATGGGTTTACTTGAAAGATGAAAGCGTGAGATTGGCATAGAGTATGTGTTTTCTCATAGCTGCATCCTATGAGTTTCCCTCCAGCACCATATCCATCAGATACATGACACTTAGGAGGTAGGACTGTTTTAGTGTTTTTGGTCAATAAGATTTTGTAATTAGGCCCATCATAATTGTCAGCACCAGGCCCACTGGGCTCTTAATCTGGCCCTGGGGGAAAAAAAACAACATGGACAAAATATGGTCAGTGGAATTCTTGGATGTGGAAATGGAAAACTGGTGTTTTTTTTAATTTTCAGTGATATAATTAATTTTCATTGGAACAGTTGGTTGATCCAATAAGAAATCTGATTGTCATTATGGAGTCAAGAACTTTTTCCCTTTCTGGTACAATTGCCGATCATTCCAGTCAGGGTCTGCACCTCCTTTTGGATCAAAAGCATAAAAATGTGTGAAACGTTAAACTTGTTGTCTGATTGGAAGCCAATGTTTCAATTTCTGTTGAAATAAAGGGGATACACTCTTTGCACATAAGGCTTTTCAGCAAGCTAAATGGCTTTAAGTGTCCCTTTTTAATAAATGTTACTTTTCAATGTGTGAGCATTTCCCCAGCGTTCACAGTTCTTCCTCATTGCTGATGTAAGACCCAATGCATTCTGCAATAATAGCTGCTGCAGAGTTACGGCACAATAGGGGAGATTTTTAAATGTGTCACCGACACTTTTCTTCCTAAACTACGGTAAATATTTGGTGCAATTTATGAAACCTATCATTTCCTTTTTTATCTATTGCTTTTTTTGCACCCTAACCATAATTTTTGAATAAGTGCCATTTAGTTCAGCAACACAACAGATTTATGAATAACTTTTTCCGACATTAATGTGTTTGGTTTCAATTCTCTTCCTCTAAATTCAGTGGTATCTGAAATGGAAATTGGTGAAATAAAACATTCACTTTTTAGAAATATGATCAAACTATGATGGAATTTAACCATCAGTTTTCAGAACACTGTGATAAATATCCTCCTCTTTATCATTATGACATATTCCTGATCACATGGCAAAAGAGAACGAGTCACCCATTGTACAGCGCTACTGAATCTGATGGCGCCATATAAATAATAAAATAATAATAATGTGCTCCTGGAAATACTAAATTGTGAAACATTTGAAATCAGTGTATATGAAAGCACATGTTCACATTGATGTAGATTGATATCCCTTAGAATAATATTGGTGCTATCTACCACTTGGTATTTTTCCTTAAAATAAACGTTTATTTTAGGTAGATAGCACCAATATTATTCTAAGGGGTATCTACATCAATGTGAATATGTGCTTTCATATACACTGATTTCAAATGTTTCACAATTTAGTATTTGATTTCAAACGTTTCACAATTTTCACAAAGATACTAGTTTTCTATAGATTTAGATAAGAAAGCTACAATCACAATATATTTGTCTAAGCTTTTTTTTGTGACAGGTAAACTTTGTATATTGATTATAACTGTTTTTTTATTTATGGACTATTACTGAAAAGGTTTAGGATTATTGAATTATTGAAAGCCACATATTAAATAATAAAAAATGATTGCAAGAAAAACAACCGAATAACATAGTTCAAAGGAAAACAGGATCCAAAGGTAATTCTTATCTGCTCATAAACTTCACAGAGTACAATGTATATTTCCTGTATTGCTCTATTATAGATAAAGTATTTCTGCATTTAATTGTAGAAAAATAAATGTGTTAATGGCTGATGTGCAATGTGTACATGGCAAGCGGTGTACAGTGTCTTGATTGGAGTGTTTTCAGGGGGATTGGCATGCAACATTTATACCTGTTCTGGTATTAATTATCTGGGGATGGATAGTTGGATAATCCCTGGTTCAAATTATATTAAATATACACACACGCACACATAACGTTTACCTGGTAAAGTCATATACAGCTTTCTATACACAGAGCAGCGATCTGTTAATGCTGCTATTTCATTTAAGATATAAATAATACAAAATTAAATAACTAATTGTAGAATATATAATCACGAAACACTCAACATATATATTCTAAGAAAAAAAAAATTATGTGGTACTCCATGGTTGCTGTTTAAGTGATATGCCTGACAGAGAAACATAACAGAAGCACCAACGAAATGAATACGAATTAAAAAAATAAAACATATCTTTCATTGCAAATTCTAAATTCTGATTGCAGTTGGAGATATTTCTTATAGTCATAGGTGCATATTTGCCGAACTTTCAAATGGACAAAGAGAGACTTACTAATAACAACTTATGTAACAAATGTAAAAGAAGAACAATGTCTCGTATTTACAGACACCGATTTCTAAACATATTTATTGTAGTTTAACGATACAGTACAGTGAGTATTATTGCTCTGGAGTTTGTTGTATAAATTCAGACACACCAATAATGCAGAGCTCCTAGAAAAGAGGGATATTAGAATAGAAAAGAGGAGAGAGGGATTTTGGTCTCTACATGGGAACTCTACCTTCTAAATAGGGACACTTGGGAGTCATGTAACCTCTTAACTGCTAACCTCACTTAAAGAAACACTATAGCGCTAGGAATACAAATCTGTATTACAAACGCTATAGTTCCCCCCCTCAGGTGCAATAAAAATGTATACATTAATGTTTTACTTACCTATTTACAGCACTGAGGCTCCCTCATCTTTGCTTATCTCTCTTCCCCCAACAAACATGGCTACCTCTGCGAGGATTCATGATTTGAATGTGCGTGTGTGGAGCGTACATGCAAAACTTTAATTGAATCCATGCTTTCCTATAGGAATATCCATGTCACATGACCGAACTTCGCTCAATCAGTGCCCCAGAATAGCCTCTAATGGCTATGATACTCTAGAGGTGGACTTAACCCTGCAATGTAAACCATTGCAGCTTCTCAAAAATATCACATTACAGGGTTAAGAGGACAGGGACACTGCACTTAGACCACTTCATTGAAATTAAATTTTGTGTGAGTAAAGTGGATGCAGTGTGCTTGTAGTAGATTAAAGTGTGTGTGTGTGTGTGTTGTGAATGGAGTGTGTGTAGTGGATGGAAGGTGTATGTAGTTGGTGCAGTGTGTGTGTGTACAGGGTGATGTGTGTGTGTGTCTACTGGATGGTGTGTGTGTGTGTAAAGTGTTTGTGTAGTAAATGCAGTGTGTGTGTAATCATTGTTGTGTGTGTAGTAAGTGGAGTCTAAAGTGGAATGCAGTGTGTTTGTGTGGTGGATGCAGTGTGTGTATACATTTCTAGGGTAGGATAGGATAATATATATTTTTTTATTATTCCAACTTCCCTGCTTCTTACGTGTGGCCAGGGAGGGGGGTCGCTAGATTCCCTGGTGGTCCGGTGGCACACTGCAGGCTTCTGCTTGTTTCTATAATGAAGACAAAAGCCCAGACACCATGTTACACCTCCACCAAATAGCAGATGCGCAGATAGCCAGGGCTTGGAAGTGGACACTGCCGGAGATGGATTCTGGATGCTGGGCCCCTTTTTCATTATGCTACACAGTAGTGGCCCAGTATATAAATCTATACACACACACTGGGTGAATGCTGCCTGTACCCCTCTCCTCCACCTAGACAGGCTTGACTATAGTGTTCCTTTAACGTACTCTGTTTCATGGGTGGATTGCTTTGATTTCAGTTTTCACAGGTGAAGCCTATTTAATTACGCGACTCCAGGGAACAAACGAAGGACATGGACAACTGTTATCAAGAAGTGTAACACCCACCAACTGGTTCCTGCTTTGCACACAAGGAATTAGTTATTTCTAGTGCTCCATGTAACTTTGTCACTCACTCTGGAATTTCAAAACATAATCTACCTTCTGAAATAACTGGGCATTGCATGTATAGTCACACCATTTTCTTTTGGGGGAAGGTATCATTTCCTTTATAATTATCTTTCTTTTAAGTAATGCATGTGATATCCTTGTTTAATTGGCATTTGCTTCTGAGAGTTACCAGAAAATAACAACATGCATGTCAATATTAAGATTTTAAATAATTCCAACACTACTTAATACAAAACAATCACTGATTCAAATATCACAGGAATTCCCTTCTTTAGAGCAGTCATAACCAGCAAGTTGCTCACATTTTCTATTTTAGAGTCTACAGGTTTTTTGTTTACCAAACAATAATGGAAGTTTTAGTTTTTCAACTTCAGAGTTACCGGTTAGTGCTGCTTCACGGATTTTGAAAGACCCAGTTCAGTGCTAAAGAGGTCTATAAAGTCAGGTTTCAGACTATATTATTATATAATATAGTATGCTTATTATATAATATAGTATGCTTATTTAACAATGGCAAACAGAGACTGGGCATTGCACCTTAGTAAGCAGCAGGCCTCCCAAACATTATTTCAGCAGGACAGTCCTGATTTTCATGTTCTGTCCAGCTGTCCAAACTTTGTTTCCTGGTGTCCCCAAAAAGTGTAGCATAAGTGCATTATTAGACACACTTGCTCTGCACTTTGCATTGAAACAATGATCTTTGCAAGTCCTGCCTACATTGGGCTGGCTGGTTTGATTGCCAGGCAGCCTGATGTGCCAGTAATTTGAGTTGACCTTCCTCATTGGGTAGAGTCAGTGACGCAACCCTGTCACTGGCTTGCCCCCTTTACCAACTACCACCGGCATCCTGCTTCTCAGGACGTCAATGTTAGGGAGTAGAGATGTCGTGAACATAAAATTTTCCGTTCGCAAATGGCGAACGCGAATTTCCGCAAATGTTCGCGAACGGGCGACCCGGGCGAACCGCCATAGACTTCAATGGGCAGGCGAATTCTAAAACCCACAGGGACTCTTTCTGGCCACAATAGTGATGGAAAAGTTGTTTCAAGGGGACTAACACCTGGACTGTGGCATGCCGGAGGGGGACCCATGGCAAAACTCCCATGGAAAATTACATATTTGATGCAGAGTCTGGTTTTAATCCATAAAGGGCATAAATCACCTAACATTCCTAAATTGTTTGGAATAACGTGCTTTAAAACATCAGGTATGATGTTGTATCGATCAGGTAGTGTAAGGGTTACACCCGCTTCACAGTGACAGACCAAACTCCCCGTTTAACGCACCGCAAACAGTTGTCAGAGGCAGACACACCAAAAAAATGCCGCACTGCTGAGCTCTGCAATGACGGCATTCTGGTGGTGGCAACAGCATGCGTTGATTGGCGTGCTGTCTGGCTGACCCCGGGTGCCGATGCATGCTGTCTGACTGTGCCACTAGCTCCTTGCGACGACCTCCCCCTGCTTCCAACTCGTCTCCTCCTCCTCTCTGTCTCCCCATCTGAACTTTCCCCCTGTTCTTCTTCTCTTCTAGCGGGCACCCACGTGACATCCACGGACGCATCGTCATCATCAACCGCTTCACTTGTATCTGACAACTCAGCAAAGGAAGCAGCAGCGGGTACAACATCATCATCATCACACCATACGTCCATGTGTGTAATGCTGCCTGACTGAGACATATCCCTGTTATCTACATCCTCTGGCAATAATGGTTGCGCATCACTCATTTCTTCCAACTGATGTGTAAATAACTCCTCTGACAGATCAAGTGAAGCGGCTGTGGTGCTAGTGTTGGTGGTGGCGGCAGGCGGGCGAGTGGTAACTTGAGAGGTGCCCAAAGCTAAGCTGGAGGAGGATGGTGCGTCAAGGTTCTGAGCGGAAGCTGTAGAAGATTGGGTGTCCTGTGTTAGCCAGTCAACTATGTCCTCAGAACTTTTCGAGTTCAGGGTACGTGGCCTCTGAACAATTGTATATTTTTTTTTTAAATGTACACTACTGACACTGTGCCCTGGCAAGCCCTGAAATGCACACGTGTGAAGGAAACTGACTGCTATTATATTACAGTCAAAAAAAGTTTTTTTGTTTTTTTTTCAATGCAAGCTATTGTGACACCAGATATTGTGGTGGAATCTCGGTAAAAATAAATTTAGTAGGCCGAGATTACCACGTGGCATGTGTACGTGCATATGCTGACGTATCGATCAGTTGGTTGCACGAGGCAAGATACGATCAGTAGTGTACGGAGCATGTGCAAGAATACAGGATGTAGTATTCCCCCTCCTCCATTGTGCTGGACAAGCCATGCGGTCAAACAGGAAGTTAATTCTTATTTGTGTTGATTGGTTAAGAGAATGTGCGGGTGGAGCTTAATATGGGAGGAGTTATGTGCCTATATAAGGAGCCTGCACTATTGTCCGGGGCTCAGAACTTGCTGTATTTTGGTGACGCTAGTCCCTCTGAGTCCCGATCGGTGATCCAATAAAGAATCTCTTCCTTCCTGAAGAAACCTGTGTCCATCTCTCTGTGCTTGGCTTCCGTCAGTTTCTCCGGTATCATTTGGTGCATTGGCCGGGAAGCTCATCGTTCAACGGTAGCTGAGAGGCAGAGGCGTGAGACGGTCTATCTTTGCCCACGTTCTCTACGGCTGCACCCCTGAACTTCTGCGTGGACCTCCCTTCGTCTCGGCGCCACTGGTCTGTTGTCCAGGAGATCATCGGCCTCTACGTGAGAAGTGCTGGGGTGTCCCCGTCGATGAGTGTGAACTCAGGTTCAGGAACGAGGAGGTAAGACAACTGCTGTTTTAGACGGCAGGACCCACTAGGGGTATACCGATTGTGCGGTAGGCCCAAAGGGGTTTTGAATCTGTGTATCTGCCCCCTCTGTCGGAGGGAAGGAGCGAAGGCGCACCGCTCGATCGAACGCTCTTTAGTCAGACCGTTTGATTTTGTTAGTCAGGCGGGGCTCTGGTGTAAGTAGCCCTAGCCGGACACCGGTGTCTTGTCTAGACTAGCGTTCTAGGGTGTATATTTTGTTCGCTAGGTCGGAGGGACCGGGAGACTAAGCGGCGTCTGTGTAAATTCGGTTCGCTAGATCTCATCCTATCTGGGCTAAGTGGGAAGGCGTGTAAATTTGGAACCCACTAGACTTTTGATAGTGCGACTAAGAGGCGTCTGTGTAAATTCGGTCCTCTAGCTCGCTATATATGTGGTGATTGGGCAGTGTGGCTAACCAAAACGTATGTAGATTGTTTTTAGGTAGTCCATTCAAGGTACTGGCCAATAGTTTAGTTGGGAATTGTAAATGTGTTAACGATTGTTTAGTAAAGTGTATATCTTGTTAGCGCAAGCTCAGCCGTCTAGCGAGAGTGTTAATAGTGTGTTGCTGTATCATAGTGCACGGTACCATAACCCTGTATATTTACTGACACCGTATATAAGTACTAATTATTGTCGTCCATTGCATGTTTAACACCATAACCACTAATAATTGTATTGTGACCTTAACTTGTGCTTTGACCTATGCTAACCGTACTGTAACCGCTAATTGTAAAAGACGATGTTACTGGGGTGTGTTATAGACGGGTAATTCGTATATAGAGAATTATAGCGTGGGTGACTGTATAGTTACGCCAAAGGGCATAATATTGATTATCTAGTGACTGGTGTAACAGCTGTGTGTGTACGGGAATTCCCTGAGTGTTTATTGTGTTATTGTGTACGTTTCACTTGGTAACCGTACCACGTGGTGCTGTTGCCAGAGGAAACGGGTGTGACTGTTGAATAGTACGCGTGCATAGTATTCGTTGTCGACGACGTTCCATTGTTAAGTATGGGTGCGTCGCAGTCAACGATCCCGGATCCCTTAGGTTGTATGGTGAAGAATTTTAAAAAGGGATTCAAAACTTGTGATTTTGGGGTTAAAATGTCTCCTGTACGTTTGGTCACTTTGTGTACTAGGGAGTGGCCTACTTTGGTTGCGGCATGGCCGCCACGTGGCAGTTTGGATCCAACTCTGGTACAGCGCTTACACGTGGCTGTATCAGGTAGGCCTGAACTTTACGGCCAGTTTCCTTATATTGATTGTTGGAGACAGGCCGTAAATGACTCGCCAAAATGGCTCCGGACATGCCACGAGGAGCAATGTCGCCTCATGGTAGCTAGAACTTGTTCGTCCACTAGGACTGGTCTTAGGCCCATTTTGGACACGCCCCCTGAGTCCGAGATCCCTTTGCCGCCCCCTTACTTTCCGTTAAGAGGAAGTGACGCAAACGCAGGAAGTCCTGCAACCCTCCCCTCATTACCCCCATCCACTTCCGCTTCCTCCTCCAGTACAGGATCCACCCCCCCTCGTACTAAATCTCCCCTTCCGGAATCAGAACCAACCCCCATTAAAAACGAATATCCTGATTTGGCGCCACTTCAGACTTCCGGTCAAGCTTCATCTAGCTCGGCTCGAAGTGTTTTATTTACCACCTTTTCCCAAAACCAAGCTCCCACATCCCCATACCCTATTTCTCCCCGACTGGAACCTATGACTGACGCCCCTCCACGTAGCCCCATACAGACCCGACAGTTGACCGGTGCCCAACAATTAAGACACTATCAGATGCCTCTTCGTCTGAATCCTGGGCCAGCCTATATCGATGCCGCAGGCCAAATGGCACATGCTGACCCAGTCTTTGTATATGTCCCATTCACGACAACCGATCTTTTAAACTGGAAGACCCACAATTCCTCGTATACTGAGAAACCACAAGCTATGACTGATCTGTTCACCTCAATAGTACAGACACATAACCCGACATGGGCTGATTGCCAGCAGTTATTAATGACTTTGTTTAACAATGAGGAAAGGACAAGAATAAATCAAGCAGCCATTAAAGCACTAGAGGATAAAGCCCGTACTTTAAACCAAGCCAATCCATCAGCATGGGCCGCAACACATTATCCCAACACCGATCCCGATTGGAATGTAAATGGTGCTGATATGGTTCAACTCAGAGCCTATAGAGACGCTATAATTGCTGGCATGAAAGCCGGAGGAAAGAAAGCCATTAACATGTCGAAGACAGTTGAGGTGATTCAGAAAAGCGATGAAGCGCCCAGTGTCTTTTATGACCGATTATTGGAGGCATACCGCTTGTATACCCCCTTTAATCCGGAAGACGCAGATAACTCCCGAATGGTGAACTCCGCCTTTGTCAGCCAAGCTTACGGAGATATTAAGCGCAAGCTACAAAAGTTAGAAGGGTTTGCAGGTATGTCAATCACCCAACTACTGGAGGTAGCGAATAAGGTTTATATGAATAGGGAAACAGAAAGTAAGAAAGAGGAAGAGCGCAGGATGCGTAAAAAGGCTGATATGCTAGCGGTAGCGATCGCAGGCGTAGATAGACGGGGCCCAGATAGAGGCGATAGTAGATGGAATGAGGAACCTCTAAATAGAAATCAGTGCGCATACTGTAGGGAAGAAGGGCATTGGAGAAATGAGTGTCCTCGAAGAGAACAGTGTGAGAAAGACAGACCTAGGATAGGTTATGGAAACTTTAGAGGCAGAGCGAGAGGTAGAGGAGGCCCCGGAGGGAGTAATGGTAATAGAGGGAGTAATGGGAACAGAGGAAGTGTTAGGGAAGACAGGTATATTCCAGCAGCGCAAAGGTCCCGCGATAGAGAAGGTAGGGACTTTGTAGGATTGGCTGACACGGTCATGGAGGACTATTGATACCGACCGGGCTCCATCCCCCTTGGTCGAGCGGAGCCTATGGTCGATGTATCAATAGGGGGGAAAAGGAGTGCGTTCATGATCGACACTGGTGCTGAACATTCAGTGGTGACTAATCTAGTTGCTCCTCCATCTGGAAGGACTATTACTGTGATAGGAGCAACTGGAAGAAGTGCTGAAAAACCGGTTCTTAAAAGTCGACTCTGTACATTGGGAGGCCACGTAGTAAAACATCAATTCCTTTATATGCCTGAATGTCCAGTCCAATTGCTGGGACGTGATATGCTATCAAAATTACAAGTGCAGATTACGTTCCTACCAAATGGAACAACATCTTTAAAGTTTAATGGACCTTCAGGTATCATGACATTATCCGTACCAAAGGAAGAAGAGTGGCGACTTTATACAGTGTTGACTAGCCAAAACCCTAGGAGTGATGAGACATTATTTAACATACCAGGAGTTTGGGCAGAGAACAACCCACCAGGATTGGCCCGCAATATTCCACCTATAAAAATTGAACTAAAACTTGGGGTTTATCCAGTGAGCCTAAGACAATACCACATCCCGCAGAAGGCTAAGAAGAACATCCAATCCTATCTGGATAAGTTCATACGGTATGGTATCCTAAAATTCTGTACTTCCCCCTGGAACACCCCATTGCTGCCTGTTCAAAAGCCCGGTACAGATGAGTATCGACCTGTGCAGGACTTGAGAGCAGTCAATGATGCGGTTGTTAGTATACATCCAGTTGTACCCAATCCATATAACCTGCTTGCTTTAATTCCGGGCGGGGCTACTTACTTCACAGTCTTAGACCTCAAAGATGCCTTCTTTTGCCTCCGAATTGCCGCAGAAAGTCAATGTATTTTCGCTTTCCAATGGGAGAACGCTGTAACGGGCTCAAAACGCCAAATGACTTGGACAAGACTGCCCCAACGGTTTAAAAATTCACCTACCCTATTTGGTTCAGCCCTAAGTCAAGATCTACTGGATTTCGAGTCCATCCCAGGAGAGTGTGTATTGTTACAATATGTAGATGACTTGTTGATAGCAGCAGTTACAAAAGAAATCTGTCAGCAAGCAACGCACGATCTACTACACATTCTCTGGAAGGCAGGATACAAGGTGTCTAGAAAGAAGGCTCAGTTGTGTTTGCCAACTGTCAAATATCTGGGATTCCATATCTCTGAAGGTCAAAGAATTATGGGGCCAGAGAGAAAAGAAGCTGTCTGCCAAATACCAATACCCAAGAATAGAAGACAAGTGCGAGAATTCTTGGGGGCAGCAGGCTTCTGTAGGATATGGATTCCCAGCTATGCGATACTGGCAAAACCTCTGTACGCAGCTATCAAAGGTACAGAGCACGACCCCTTCTTATGGACCCAAGAACAGCAAACGGCATTTGAAGATGTGAAGAAGGCTTTGATGAGTGCCCCAGCATTAGGTCTACCTGATCACACACGACCATTCTACTTATATGTACACGAGCAAAGAAGAATGGCTGTGGGAGTATTGACACAGTACTTGGGATCATGGCAAAGACCTGTTGCCTACATGTCTAAGCAATTGGATGCAGTGGCCAGCGGACTTCCACCTTGTCTAAGAGCCGTAGCTGCAGCCGCCCTGCTAGTAGCTGAAGCCGATAAACTCACTCTGGGTCAAGAACTTTATGTACGAGTCCCACATGCAGTACAGACGTTGTTGGATTACAAAGGAAATCATTGGTTTAGTAACAGCCGTATGACCAAGTATCAAGCAATGTTGTGTGAAAACCCAAGAGTGCATTTAGAGACTGTAAACACCTTAAATCCAGCTACCCTTTTGCCACAACCTACTGAAAGTCAACATGATTGTTTGGAAGTAATGGATGAAGTATTCTCAAGTAGACCAGATCTTCGTGATTTTCCCATCCAGAACCCCGATGTTCAATATTATACTGACGGCAGTAGTTATGTGAAAGAAGGGATCCGCTATGCAGGATATGCAGTAACAACAATAGACAAGGTGATAGAAGCTCGGCCACTGGCGAAAGTAACATCAGCACAAAAGGCAGAATTAATAGCACTAACACGAGCGTTACAATTGGCTGAAGGTTTAAGAGTGAACATCTACACGGACTCCAAATATGCGTTTTTAACCACTCATGCCCACGGAGCTTTGTATAAAGAAAGAGGACTACTGAATTCAGAAGGCAAAGAAATCAAATACGCAGCTGAAATCCTACAACTATTGGAAGCAGTGTGGGAGCCGAAAGAAGTCGGTATCATACATTGTCGAGCGCATTTGAGAGGAGATGGTGATGTAACCAAGGGAAATCGGATGGCAGATAGTGCAGCTAAGCGTGCTGCTGAATCAGGAAGACAGGAGTATGTGGGGCATATAGCTGCTCTTATACCAACTCCACTGTCCCAATGGACTCCAGTTTATACAGCTCAAGAAGAGGAGTGGTTAAAGACTGAACCAGGAAAGTATTTGGAGAACAAGTGGTATCAGCTAGAAGATGGAAGAATAGTCATACCAGCATCACTAGCGGTAGAAATTGTCCAAAATTATCATAACGGGACACATTCTGGGAGAGACAGTACTGAAGAATCTCTCAGAAAACATTTCTACATACCAAGATTGTCCAACTTGACTCAGGCCATTGTACGAAGATGTGTAACGTGTGCTAAAAATAATGCAAGACAAGGACCAGTAAAGCCACCAGGAGTCCAGTTTATGGGGGGACTCCCCATGTCCGATCTACAAATAGACTTCACAGTGATGCCTAAATCGGGTGGACATCGTTACCTGTTGGTAATTGTGTGCACCTATTCAGGCTGGGTAGAAGCATGTCCTACTCGTACAGAGAAAGCAGGAGAAGTTGTAAGATTCCTGCTACGAGAAATAATACCCCGATATGGACTACCCTGTTCTATAGGATTGGACAATGGTCCAGCTTTTGTTCATCAGTGCCTACAACAACTGACTCATATGCTTGGTATAAAGTGGAGGCTTCATACTGCATATAGACCCCAGAGTTCTGGTAAGGTAGAGAGAATGAATAGAACTATTAAGAACCAGTTGGCTAAAATGTGTCAGGAAACCCAACTTAAGTGGAACGTTCTCTTACCCATAGCTCTATTGCGAATCCGCAGTACCCCTACCAGAAGGATGGGCCTCTCTCCTTTTGAAATCATGTATGGGCGACCACCTCCCGTACTTGGTAACTTAAGGGGGGATTTGAGTCAGTTGGGAGAAGGAATTACCCGGCAGCAGGTTGTAGAGTTGGGTAAGACTATGGAGGAGGTACAGAAATGGGTACAAGATAGATTACCTGTGAATATTTATCCCCCTGTTCATAGTTATCATCCAGGAGATCAAGTGTGGATTAAAGAGTGGAATAATGTACCGTTAGGGCCCAAGTGGAGAGGTCCTTATGTTGTTCTTTTGTCTACCCCTACAGCGATAAAAGTAGCCGAAGTGACTCCGTGGATACATCACTCCAGGGTTAAACCAGCAGCAGTCGATTCTTGGCAAGTTACAGCAGATCCAGAGAATCCCTGCAAGATCCGGTTAAAACGCACTACTCAGTCGGAGTAACGAGGAATCGTGTGGATTACAAATTTTATTGTTACAGGGATTTGGTGCGTGAGTGAGAAGGCCATAATAAAGCCTGTCCGCTTACCAACACATAGTATATAAGCCAGGAAAGTCTCGAAGGGACACCTGTGAAGACGAGCAGGACTCCATTCCCTGCAGCCCTCACATCCTGGAAGCTGAGGCGCCTTCGCACGGACGAAGACTGAGGATGACGGCGAAAGATGTGCTTTTGATAGTGTTTATTTATATGTGTTTTTATATTCAGGAAGGTAGAGGTACCGACACTCCTAGCTGTGAGGTATGCATTAAGACTACGAGAACAGGTAACCATATTTCCCAAACCCTAATCTGGCATTCACAATACGAGTGTAAAGGAGATGTATCGAGATGTAGATACTTAAATATAGACTATAGTGTGTGCCATTTAGGAGTAGGAGAACCTAAGTGCTTCAGTCCAGAGTATCAACCTCGTACAATTTGGTTGACTCTCAGGAATGGAGATCCTCAGGGGACCCTAATTAATAAGACGGTGTTAGAATCCGTACATTCTTCGGGTGTTCTGCTATTTGATGCGTGTAAAGCGATATCGAGTGGTAGAAAGCCGTGGAATGTATGTGGGGATCTTAGATGGGAGAGGACGTATGGGTCTAATGATAAATATATTTGTCCCAGTAGTAAAAATAAATATGTGAGTCCTAGATGCCCAAATAAAGACTATAACTTTTGCCCATATTGGTCTTGTGTGGGGTGGGCGACTTGGGGACAGACAGTAGACAAAGACATGATAGTGACTAAGTTGCCGACTAGCCCATATTGTAGGTCTATGGAATGTAATCCCATCCATATACTTATAAATAACCCCGATAAGTTCTTAGACAAATATGGCAATTTATTTGGGTTTCAGATATACGGGACGGGTTTAGATCCTGGGACATTATTGTTTATAGGGATAGAGACTGATACGGTATCCTCCCAAACTCATCAAGTATACCATTCCTTTTATGAAGAGATGAGTATAGATAATAAGATCCCCCATAATGCTAAAAACCTGTTCATCGATTTAGCCGAAAGTATTGCCGGTAGTCTTAATGTTACCAACTGCTATGTGTGTGGAGGTACTAACATGGGAGACCAATGGCCTTGGGAAGCAAAGGAGGTAATGTCCGGTTCTGAGGCAGTTGACCAACTAATATCTACACAAGCCGATTATCATATGAGTGTTAGAGGTAAATCTGAGTGGAGATTAAAGACCTCCATCATAGGTTATGTTTGCATAGCAAGGAAAGGAATAATGTATAACACTTCTGTAGGAGAATTAACTTGTCTAGGGCAAAAAGCTTATGATGATGATACAAAGAATACAACCTGGTGGTCGGCTTCAAATGTCTCAGAACCATCTAACCCGTTTGCTAGATACGCCAATTTAAAGGATGTGTGGTTTGATTTATCCATCACATCTACCTGGAGAGCCCCAGCAAATTTGTACTGGATCTGTGGTAAGAAAGCCTATTCGGAGTTGCCACAGGACTGGGAAGGGGCATGTGTGTTGGGTATGCTCAAACCATCCTTCTTCTTGTTACCGATTGAAACAGGTGAGACTTTAGGTGTTAAAGTGTATGATGTGAATCATAGGAAGAAAAGGGGACCCATAGAGATAGGCACCTGGGAAGATAATGAATGGCCTCCCCAGCGTATCATAGATTATTATGGGCCAGCCACGTGGGCTGAGGATGGTACCTTTGGTTACAGAACCCCTATTTATATGCTCAACCGAATTATAAGATTACAGGCGGTGGTTGAGATTATCACCAACGAGACATCACAAGCGCTCAATCTTCTAGCGAAGCATAACACCAGGATGAGGACAGCAGTCTACCAAAATAGATTAGCCTTGGATTACCTTTTGGCAGTAGAGGGAGGTGTATGTGGGAAGTTTAACCTGAGCAATTGCTGTCTTCAAATAGATGACGAAGGGCAAGCAATAGCTGAGCTTACTAGCCATATGGTTATACTAGCGCATGTGCCTACTCAGGTATGGAAAGGGTATAATCCAAGTAGTTGGTTTGGTAGCTGGTATGAGTGGTTTGGAGGGCTTAAGGCAGTGGTAGGTGGAGTCCTACTGATTTTAATGTTGTGTCTACTCCTGCCGTGTCTTATACCCTTAGTAGTTAGGTCTGTGCAAAGCCTGATAGAAAATATAGCAGAGAGGAAGGCTGCTGCACAGATAATGGCGATTTATAAGTATAAGGCTCTAGATCAGGGAGAACCAATGCAGGAAGATGAGTGTTAAAAGATTCACATCATAAGATAAGTCTGGTCTGGTTCAAGGTAACTTGCGGTGTAAGCAAACCAAGGTTAAGTGATGCCTCAAGTAATTGTAAAATATCAAGAGGCATCAAAGGGGGGAATGTGGTGGAATCTCAGTAAAAATAAATTTAGTAGGCCGAGATTACCACGTGGCATGTGTACGTGCATATGCTGACGTATCGATCAGTTGGTTGCACGAGGCAAGATACGATCAGTAGTGTACGGAGCATGTGCAAGAATACAGGATGTAGTATTCCCCCTCCTCCATTGTGCTGGACAAGCCATGCGGTCAAACAGGAAGTTAATTCTTATTTGTGTTGATTGGTTAAGAGAATGTGCGGGTGGAGCTTAATATGGGAGGAGTTATGTGCCTATATAAGGAGCCTGCACTATTGTCCGGGGCTCAGAACTTGCTGTATTTTGGTGACGCTAGTCCCTCTGAGTCCCGATCGGTGATCCAATAAAGAATCTCTTCCTTCCTGAAGAAACCTGTGTCCATCTCTCTGTGCTTGGCTTCCGTCAGTTTCTCCGGTATCAATATGAGTGGTGGCACTGGGCAAGTGGGCACAGTATACACTGTGAGCCTGACACACACGCTGGCAGGCAGGCAACTGCAATTAGATTACACAGAAAAAAAAAAAAGCAGACTGATGTTCTAGCCCTAAAAGGGGCTTTTTGGGGTGCTGTCCTTACAGCAGAGATCAGATGAGTCCTTCAGGACTGTAGTGGACACTGAATTCACTAGCCTAGCTATCGCTTTCCCTATTAAATCTGCAGCAGCTACACTGTCCCTCCTCTCACTAAGAATGCAGCTTCCGGGGGGCGGGGCCTAGCTGTCATGGAGGAAAGACGCACTTCGTGTGAGCTCCCTCAATATCTCACTTTAAGCAGCTATCAACAAGCGAATTTCACCCCAGAAGGGGATGACCCAGCAATGTTGCTCCTACCTGACCGACCCGACATGCTTAATAGTGGTCAGCAACTCGACAGAGTCTTACTTGGAAGCAAATAACAAGCAGGAAGCCCCAACAAGCTCCACCACAGCCAAGCAAAGCAGTCCCCATTAAAATCCACCAACGCAAAAGGCGTCGAAGACGGGACCGGAGGCACAAACAGAAATGCAGAGCCTGCCCCACGTCAAGCACTCGCCTCCACCTTAAGCCACCACAATCCCGCACCGGACGTGAAGCACCACCGGGACAGATCCCACCACCCGACAAAACAAGCTTCCACCACCTCAAGCCGCGAACCCGGCACTCAGTCAGAGACTTGCTTTTGTTGTTCCAGGTATCAGGGACTCCCAGGGTCTGCACCTGGCGCCCAGAAAGGATCGGATGAGCACAAACAGTAAACAGCAGCCTGCCAAGCATGTCCCACTATAGCCGGTCCTCCACACCATGCCTTTGATCACATGAACTGCTCTGTGCACATTAACTAATCGTAAAGTAGCAAGCGTTTAAACATGTCATTATTTCACCTCCTAAAGAGTTTATTGTCGTAGTTCGTTACATGCCTTTACCTTAACCGTTCATGTATTATGTTATTCACTAGTCTCATCTCATGGGGCGACTCACACTTGATTTATAACTAGTGGTGGAGCTGCTGATATAAATACATAGTTGATAACGTGCAAGCTACACCCTAAACATGACAGCCATCTTTCACAACAATGTACTGCTATATACTCTTACCCTCAGTGCAACTAGCCATGATATACGCACGTTCAGCCCAGCATGCTCAAATATAACACACTTCTGTCTAAAAAAAAAAAAGAAAAAGAATGCAACTTCCGAATGATTCTAAAATGGATGCTGTCCAGGAGGTGGGAGGGTTTGGGAGGGAGGGTCTGCTGCTGATTGGCTGGAATGTGTCTGCTGACTGTGAGGTACAGGGTCAAAGTTTACTCAATGATGACGAATAGGGGGCGGACCGAACATCGCATATGTTCGCCATCCGTGGCGAACGCGAACAAGCTATGTTCGCCAGGAACTATTCGCCAGCGAACTATTCGGGACATCTCTATTAGGGAGTATGAAGCATGTTTTGAAGATTTAAAACTGAATAGGTGTGTTTATATTAAGTTAATACTCATGGTACCTGGTGACTAGCTGTCCCCACTCAAGGCAGATGAGGGCTACTAAAGTCCACTATCCTAGAGCCCTGACACCATTTAGTACAACACAAGCACACCTTATGATGTCCTCTTATTGCACTTGTAGGGTGGGCGGTTATTTTATGTCACTGCATGTGCAACAACATGGATCCAACCTGGGAGAATCCTGATAGAACCGGGACTTTTGGGAAGTATGAAAAACCAACCCTATTAACCCCTTAAGGACACATGACATGTGTGACATGTCGTGATTCCCTTTTATTCCAGAAGTTTGGTCCTTAAGGGGTTAAACCAGGCATTTATGGGGATGCACAACAAGTACAATGGTAGAAAAAGGAGTAATGTTGTCTATCTTGGGTCAAAACAGAAACATCAGAACTAAGCTGAACATGAAGGGTATTTATTTATTGTAGTCTACTTTGCTTTGAGTTCAAGGTGTTTTTACAAAGTGATGTAGAGTCACATACGTTCTAAAAACAAATAAGGATATAGTACATTTGTCTTAATAGAAAATGTATTTCTTTACTTGTTACGTTTATGTATGCATTAACCCAAAGTAATACAAGGCCAATAGTCATTTTGGTTATGGAAATACATTTAGGTGATCAATGATTTTTGATTTATTTTCCCAATTTACAACTGTGATGGTCATTCTTCATTCTTTCATTCTTGGCTGAGCATTATTCCAGTATCGCAGAAATTACTCTTTTGGATTCCCAAATAATTTAGTGTTGGAAATTAAATATATATATATATATATATATATAATATTTAACCAGACCGGCACATACTTAGAATACTTTTTTTTACTTTTCTTTTGTTTAATATCTTATTAACCTTAAGATAATGTTTAACTAGTAAGACAAGCATTCCATGATTTGTTATCAATCTACAGATATATAAAAACAATTCATGCTGTTCTGCAATAATGTAATTGTGTTAATAAAGCCGGGGGAACAGTAATGGGTCAAATAATAAACATTTTTTTTTATTTATTTTTTTAATATGTCTACTGTCATAAAATACATAGAAAAGAAAACGTTTTACTTTTGTCAGAAGCTCTGCTCTTCCCATCAAAGATCCTTCAAGTAACGTGGTCATGAATCTTGACATTTATTGTGATTTAGCAACGTGTTTGAGCCAAATCTACAATCCTATGAACAATATAATTATTATTACAGTTCTGTATTACATTGCCTTGGGAAACGTAAAATCCAAGTTGAAGCCAGCCCTTCATTTGTGGGACCCACACTCTGAACATATGAAAGGCAGAATAAATAAAATGACAGTATATATATGTTTTATGAAACCCCATAAACATCTGCTGTCAGTTAAATGATAAAAATGAAACCTTGAGATTTGGTTTGAATATTCCGCAGTGACTGGCCAGATCAATGGATTCTGTCTATGATAGATAAATATACACACACAAAGCCAGGTTTACATCGTTGAGTGCTGTACGATGCATTTCTCATACCTTTGGCACAGGAAAAGTTACTGCAAAGTACCATACTGCAAAGTGCCAGACTTTCAGTAATGTTATCCCATTATAAATCTGTCAGAATCAGAAAACTGCCATAAGAGTTCTGGAACAATTTCAAAGATGTCTAGAGATCAAATGTTGCAAAAATCATAAAAAAAACAGCAATGGAAATGTGTAGTTGTTTTGGGGTTTGTTTGTTTTTTTGCTCTAACTTCGCCGTCAGGTACATAAGTACGATGCGTTGCGGACTATAGAAGTCATTTTTAATGCCCTTGTTCTATGTTTTTTATTGTAGTGGATAACACTCATCAGGTATTTATAGCAAATCTAAGTAGCAGCAGCCTATACATTTTTCTTTAGCAAAGGGAGAGGTCCTGTTTTCAGCTGACTTAATTTGATTACCCATGTTTGACAGGTCACCAAAGAAACCAGATGAATTATTGTTTCAGAAAACATACAACAAAAATTCTAGAATTTTAGTTTTTCTAAATATATCTGTGAACTATGTACATTATATCATATTCGTTTTACTAGCAAATCAAAATGCAGCAAATGTCGTAATATTTTACACAAAGTAGAAAAGTGTTAAAAATATTAAATTATTAAAACAACATTTCTAATAAATTGCTTAGCTTTACAAATAAATACAGACTAACAGGGTCACTTACCAAAGTGAGAATTCAAAGTGAATTTTAAATAGAAGGCCAGATGTTTTTCCAAATTGAAAACATAGCTGAAAGAGAATGTTCCCAATTCAATTTACTGAGAACTTACATTTTGAATTCACTTTGAATTATCAACTAGAATAATCCTGTAAATCTCTTTATCAGAAATGATCTAAAACAAAAGAAAATGCCAATGATTTTTTCTACTTTCTATTAACGTCCCCCAAACTGCACCAGGTACCAGCAGCTATATATAAATGATTACCAATTGTGGATAAAATAAATTACCTTTTTTGATTTGTGTATTCTTCTGAATCTGCCATTATGCTGCTTACATAAAAGTTATGTTTCGACTACTTAATATCATGTGACTTACATGCTTCTATATTGCATCTTAAAATAATGAAGACTTTTATCACAAATAAATACCGCATAACAATTACATTCTTTATATCAGAGGTAGGCAGCTGGGAACTTGAAAATCTTTTGTTTGTTTTTAGGAACAATGAATCATGTGGCTACTACATCTTTATGTGGTGCTTTTGGCCAACTTACAGTCATATTTTAGATAAGTAATAATTTTCGATCTCTCTCTATAATCTTTTATAAATTATTTAATAATGTGAGTCAGAAGAAAAAGAGAATAAAAAGCACAGTTACCCACATTCTCATACAGCTTTTTACTCAAGTAATATGTTTTCAGTTTATTGAATGGCACAAAGTGGTAAGAGATAGGGAGTTCAAATGAGAAATGATGTGGAATATTTTTACGATTCCTCCTAAGGAACCAATTATTCCTCCTAAGGAACCAATTACATTTGTTGCTATAATTTCAATCTCATGAAACTTTTTGCCAGCATGGAACATCCTGCTTGTTTAGGAATAGGATCCTGATGTGGAATATTTTTACTATCAAGACTGAAGTTTTATTTTGCCGTTGTTGCATTAAAATGGTTTTATAACGTTCAGTATGGTGTGTGTTAATATCAGTGCGACTGATCATTAATAATCTAATGGTCTGATCAAAACACTCTCCAGAATCAAGAGGATGTTAAATACAGCATACCAATTCACGCATGTAAAACCTTTAGGACAGTCATTTAATAAATTATCCTAACTCCTAAGGAACCAATTACATTTGTTGCTATAATTTCAATCTCAGGAAGCTTTTTGCCAGCATGGAACCTCTTTTTTAGGACTAGGATCCTTAAAGTCTAAGTGGCTATGACATCCAAATATGCCATTGATAAAATTTAATTCAAATAATCCATCTTTGTACTTAATGGGATAAAGACAATACTGGACGTTTCAAAAACAGGAGGGGCTTGGTAAATTGTGTCTTGAAAAAAATCAATTAAAAAAACAAAATAATAAAAATAAACAGTGTATAGACAACAAAGTTTTACTTTATAAAATTATTTTTAAATTAAAGAGAAATCGTTGTACATATTTTTAGACAAAAAAATTTAAACCGCATATCCAGATGAAATTCACTTTTATTCTATTTGTCCATTTTGGATTTAGGGATGCCTAATCTATAGAAAACTTCCTTTATGTTGCACAAAAAAAAAAACCCAAAAAAACCTTAATGTTGAAAACTACTTATTTGCAGATCAAATCACGTTAATGTCATTTTAATATCAGGGCCGTTTAAATGCCTCCAGTGGGTACTGCTATTCCGATGGTGCGGCATTTAAATAAATAGTGCTTCAACCTTTTTTTTATGAGCAAACCAAGGCAACAAACCATTAGTGTTTGCAAAAAATTTAGTTCATCTAATAATAATAATAATAAAAAAAAAAAATTAAATGGGCAACAACAGCTCACAAACATTTATTAGAACAAAACAGCATTGTTTTCTAAAAAGTACATATTTAACAATTTTTTTTTGGTCCGATAAAAGTGAATATTTTTTAAGACCAATAATGAATCATGTAAACAAAGTCTATAATTCAGGGAATAAAGAGTGCAAAATAAGCTTGCTATGAATTATAAACAAGATAGATATTCTAACTGCTGGAGTGTGGTGGGACTTTTTTGTGAAAATATGTATGCAAAGATATACATAAAGTGTGTTAAACAGGAACGCATTTTAGTGCCAGCTGGATGGATTTCGAAGGCATGTCAAAACATCCTAAAGTCCTCCATGTATATGCAAAAATCCCGCACTCCAGACATGAAACATTCCGTTCTAGTGACTCAGTTTCCACTACTCTTCCTCCACTGTCTTCTGCAATCTTCCCAGACATAGATTAAACACACACAGTGACAATTTTAACAATTGTACTTATGTTTTGTTGACTTTTTTTTTTGTTATTTTTTATTTTTTATTATTTGTATTCAATATGTAAATACCTTAGGCTAGTGGTCTTCCTACTTGGATTTTAAGAGATATCAGCACCCAAATATGGTTAAAAAGTGAATGGAGTGACTTAAAATTATATCTATCATATCAATAAAATAAGAGTATAGATTGTTGGTGACAATAGCATGATACAAATATATCACATATCTGCAGATGATTTTTGGGGGGTTTACATTTTTTGACCCCAAACTGTCCAGTGGTCGTATTCAATAAAAGAAATATGTATTTGTTATATAAAAAAAAAGTATAGAACTGCAAAAGCTGGTGCGTTGTCTAAACCTCTAAAGACTTAGTCCACAGTAATAAATACACAAACTTCCAAAAAGGAATTCTTTCAAACCACTGAAAAGCTTGTGTGTGCCCCTTCATCGAAGAGGCTAAATAGGTTCTCCCCAAAATCGGAACCGATTTTTTTTTTCCCCATATCTTGTTATACCCCCAAAAAACTTTTAAAATAAAAAATCAGTAGTGTTTTTCTGCCTTTGATGCTTCAGCCAACGATCTATCTTGTTAGCTGACCAACCACTTTCAGAAGGGTCTTATTTTCCTGCTTTAACTGTTTGTTTTCATCTTCTATGTCATCCAAATCCTTTGGAACAAAATAGGAAATATCAGTCAGCAATGCGATTTGATTGTTTTGCCAAGTGAAACAAAAGCACAAAGTTTTGAATGGCAACTTGAACAATAGATTAATATTCATAGACCTAGTTTGCATTCAATGTCACATAGAGGTCAGCAAGCCCATTGCTTTACCGGCTTATCCCAAACAAATACCACGAGATGCTTCCTATCAGATTATCCTGTGTTTCAATATGTACCCAAACACTACACATGACACTCTACACTCCAAGGCTGTTTTTGATGTTAAAATACTTATTAATCATTAAGTGCAAACAATGTTTTGTTAGGCAATTCTCACATCTCTGGCACATAAATATTACATGCTGATCTGTACTTGAACAACCTTTTTTATTGGTCAGATGACACGGCCACACTTCATAAAGCCTCCACATTCTTTTTTAGAATGATGCGAAAATAAATATTCTTGCACATGCAATAACTGAGGAAAATATAGTTGGATCTAAGATGGCCACCTGGGGTTGAACTAGGGTTGCTAAGTTAAACACATCTAAACAGCTGCTAGAGCAAATTGGAAAAGATGCAATTGGAAGACTCAAGACAAGGTGCTGCAGCAACTAAACAAAGTTAATGTAAACAAAGCCACTGGGGCCTGATGGTATTCTTCCACAAGAACCTATATAGCCAAGGGTGGAAATAAGTGAGTCTGTGTTTTTAATCTTTCAGGATATTTTTCTTTCAGGAATTGTACGGGAGGATAAGACAGAGTACAGAGAGTTGTCATTAATGGTAAATTTTCAAGCGGGACAAAAGTGGTAAGTAGCGTACCTCAGGGTTCTATTATGGGACTGTTTCTATATAACACTTTTATAAATACAAAAATATTTAAGGCCAACACAAACCACTGTTGGGAAATCAATTCTTAAACAGGACTATACATGAGACACACTTTTAGACTAAAAGATAAATGAAAGGAAATTTAGTCTAAGGCAAAGGAAAGGGTTTTTGGGGGGCTTTTTTACAGTAAAAACAATAAGGATGTGGAATTCTCTGCTTGAAGAGGTGGTTTTATCAGAGTGTGTACAGATGTTTAAACAGCAACTGAATGAACACTTGCAAACACATAATATTCAGGCATTTAAATTTAATTAGTGGGGTAACAGCTTCTTAATCCGAGAGATCTTACTGACGATCTAATGTCGAGAAGGAATGTTTTCTTAGTTTGTTGCAAAATTAGAAAACACTTTAAGATTAGATTTTTTGCTTTCTTTTGCAAAGAGAGATGTGAGAAAGGCTGAACTTGATGGACGCATGTCTCATTTCAGCCTATGTAACCTTTGCCTGCACCCCAACTCCCAGCCAAAAGACCCCCAGAAGCAATGTCAACATCGATGACAAAGTCCCCAGATGGTGACAGAGCCAATTTAATTTAACAACCCTTGCCTAAAATGTAGGTCTCTCTTTCAGTATACCAGTCACTTACTCTGTTTAATAAGTCTATTTCATCTTTCATTTTCATAATTATATCTTCTTTCTCTTGCATGATTTTCACTAATTTCATATTTTCTTGTCGCTCTTTTGCTAGCTCCTGCCACAAAATGAAAATTCATAATAAAAAAAAAAAAAAAAATAACAGTTAGTTTGTCATAAAGCGTCTTTACTTTTTTGCAGAAAGTAGCAATAATTATCCAAGATTGTTTGACTTGCTAGTAAATTATTAAAAGCAAAAGGAGGAAAGGGAACAAGGAATAAGGATTATTATTTATAAGAGCACCAACATATCTCTAGGTCAGTACACTACTAACTTGAAAGGTAATTGCAACAAACTGGATGGGTTACACTTACCGGAACAAAAGATGCTGAATACCCTACTCTAATTAGTTTAGGGCAGGGGTGGGGAACCTTCGGCCCTCCAGATGCTTTGGACTACATCTCCCATAATGCTTTGCAAGCATTAAGGTGCTAAGAGCATTATGGGAAATGTAGTCCAAAACATCTGGAGGGCCGAAGGTTCCCCACCCCTGGTTTAGAGTCTAATGTACGGTGGATGCTACAAATATACATCAATGCAAACCTCTTCCATGTGTCCAACACCAACAGTTCACTTTGCTGCTTTCAGCTAATAGGCAAAATCACAAATTTTGGGGAGGGGATAAGACACATGCAGGGGCTGGGGAGAGAAAAAGACACAAAGAGCGGCTAAGGAGAGAAAAACACACAGATGTGCTTGGGGGCAAATGAAACGCACAGAGTGGCTGGGAAAATGGAACAAGAGACACACAGAGGGGTTAAAGAAGGTGAACAAGAGACACAGAGGGCTGTGGGGAAAGACACACAAAAGAAAAGGGGGGAAAGAGACATATAGAAGAGCTAGAGAAGGGAAAAAAGGCAGCTTGCAGGAAGTAAAAGATACACAAAGGGGGTTTTAAGGGGTTTTTAAGAAACACACAATTGATGCGTACGACACACAAAAGAGAAAATGGAAGACAAGATACACTAAAGCGGGTAAGACAATTAAAAGAGGGGATAAGAAACACAAAAGTGGGTGAGAAATTCAAAAGGGAAGTTAAGAGACACAGATGCATTTTTTTGCTGTTGGGGGAAAATGCATCTTCGCGTGTCTCTTGCTCTCCCTGTAACTGTTTTTCAGCACAAGAGTCTATGCTGTAGAGTTAACAGGTAAGAGAAAGACGTCTTATTAAAGGGACACTATTGCCACCAGAACCTCTCCAGTTTAATGTACTGGTTCTGGTGTCTATAGCCTGTCTCTGCCTTCTGAGCAGGCCCGGACTGGCCATCTGGCACACCGGGCAAATGCCCGGTGGGCCGCGGTGGCCATGGGCCGAGGTCGGCAGGGGAAGGTCCCAGGATCTCCCCTGCCGGTCTTTGCAGGGCCAGCACTATCCGAGCGCCGGCCCCGCTGTATTCCATGGAGGGCCAGTGGGGAGATCAAAGATCTCCCTCATCGGCCCACTTGAATAGATAAGTGGCTGGGGAGGAAGAGAGAGGACCCGGCAGAGCTCTATCTTGCAGCTCCGCCGGGTTTTCCTTTGCGAGATCCGGCGCGTTACCATCGCAGGCTAGAGTTCACTCACCCACTGGACCACCAGGGATGAAAGAGTGCCTGAATCCCCCTCCCAGATACCACAGTGCCGGTCCCCCCCTCCCAGGCTAAAGGTAAGAAGGGAGGGGGGACATTATAACTGCTTAATTTTATTTTTTACCCCCCAAACACACACACACACACACACAA